>NC_083642.1:4076187-4422437 GCF_963576545.1 Limanda limanda | reverse complement strand
CAGGTGTGTCCTCGCCTGTCAGCCATGTTAAACACTTCCACACTGACCTTATTTGCTGCCTCTGCTCTTCCGTCACATCTCTTCTGATGCTCTGTGCCATCAATTTATCACCTGTCACCTCAGAGGGGGGGCGGGGGGGCGGGGGGGGGGGGAACAAACAGGCTCCTTCCGATTTCGTTGAGAAAACTCACTGTCTGGTTCGCTCGCTCTGCAGAGCAGCACCGGAGAGAGGCCGTACATCTGGGTCCCAGCGCTGGATGATGTCAGGACTGGCGCTGACCCAAAGCCCGCCGCACAGAGAGTTGCTCGGGGGGGGGGTCGGGGGGGGTCGGTGGGGCGTTGTTTTCCCTTCCTGTGCCTCCGTGACATCTTCCTGCCGGGGGGGAGCCTTGGGGAGCCGTTTGGGGGGAGGCCCCGGGGCCCCCGAGCATGGAGAACTTGGCACAGCAAATTCTAATTAGCCTGACAGGGCAGGTGGGGGAGGGGGGAGGGGGAGATTGCCCCCCCCCCCCAACACCAACCCAGCATGCACCTTTAAACACGGCTTTGAAAGTCTCTCTCTTCGCACACAGCCTCCTGCACGAGTTTGATTCCGACGGGAGCTCGGCCTCGGCTGCCTGAGAGTCTGAGGCTCGATCGGCCTGTGAGAGCGGCTCCGTCCGGCCGGAGGAGACGGGAACACTCGGCTGCTCGAGCTGCAGAAATGTTTTCCAGTCGACTCTTGACGCTGAGAGAAACATCAATCAATCAATCAATCAAGTTTTATTTGTATAGCCCACATTCACAGATCACAATTCGTCTCATAGGGCTTTAACATGGTGTGACATCCTCTGTCCTTAACCCTCAACAAGAGTAAAGAAAAACTACTAAAAACCCTTTTAACAGGTAAAAATATGTAAGGATCCCTCTCCCAGGACGGACACAAGTGCAATAGATGTTAAGAAACATGTTAAGAAGGAAACATCATCAGGATTAAAGTTTTTAGCAGCATCGATGAGGGTAAACATTTTTTCAATACTATAAGTGAAGCAGTCCTGCTGCAATCATAGTCTCTGGTCAGCAGCAAGATCACGATCCAGCAAACATGACCATATAACGAGAAAAAAACTGTAAGAAAATAAGAGAAACAGTAATTATCCGTGGCGGTGACAGTGGGAGCATGAGTCTTGCGATGATTACGAGTCGACGGGGTTTCAGGTCTGCGCTCCACCGTGACCTCTGACCTCTCACCCCATCTCTCCCTGCCCATTGGGCCGACAGCAGTGATTTATCCCCCCTGACATACCAGCAGCTGTGTTGGGGGGCTCCCAGCGCAGAGCCGGCTACTATTTGCCGTGACTAATCGATAACAGACTTCAAAAAACACCAATCGTGAGGTTTGGAACAAAATAATACGCCAGGCAATGACACCAGAAACCCCCCCGAGCCTTCGCCGTGGCTCCGTCGGCTTCATAAACAACGCCTTGGACAACATTACTGGAAACAATGGAAATGTGTGTGTCGGTGTGTGTGTTGTGTGTGTGTGTGTGTGTGTGTGTGTGTGTGTGGGTGTGGGTGTGTGGGTGTGTGGGTGTGTGACATGTTTCCATAAAGACATTCATCCCTCTAAATAAGCGATCAGGACGATCTACTGCACGTTTGCAAACAGCTCAAGATGAATAAACTTTGTTGGATGAACTTGCAGATGTCAAAAAAAGGAAATATTCAACTTTCTGAACAGAGATTTTAGTTTTTTCGAGTAAAAAAACAAGTGTTGCAGCTGCTGTTGTGAAATGAAGACCTTTGTTTCTCCAGCAACAGCCAACCTGAAACAGAGACTCGTCTCCAAGGACATAAACATTTTGTTTTTGTTTAAATCTCCATCGTCTGAATCGTCCGAGTCACCATAACAGAGCTCCACTGTTTGGTGTCTGAAAAACTTCATTTTAACACGAATCACTGGAATAAGGCACTTTTATTTTTTGATAAAATATATTTTATTTAAAACTTTTGAAAATACAAAAAAAGACAAAAAACTCATAAGTTTCAAACGAATGCACGGCATCCTTGAAAGGCTTATGCTTAAAAATTCTCAGTCAAGTATAAATAGTCTTTCTCCTCTTCGATCATTTGATCCAGCATGTGTAAATACGGTGTGTGTGTGTGTGTGTGTGTGTGTGTGTGTGTGTGTGTGTGTGTGTGTGTGTGTGTGTGTGTGTCTGTGTTGTAGCTCCAGCTTTGACTCTTCCCTGAGAAACTCTTTGATTATTTTCAGGTTGCTGATGTTCCTCCAGTCAGCGTCTCATCCGCAGTGGACCCAGTCCTCGCATTTTCAAACAGTCTTTTCCATCTTTAATCTGCAAAATAAAACAATTGGCACAGTTAAATAAATATTCAACAATATTTTATTTAACTGAACCAGAAGTCCCTGTTGTGTTAAGGCTAAACAAACATATGATTCATGTTCTTCTTCTAGATATAAACAGCTCATTTACAACTACAGTGTTTCATGTCAAATTAATTTCTACTTGTAGGAAGCAGCTGGAATTAAAGTTGAAGTTAGTCCAGTAAAACAAACTACAACCATCTGTGTGTGACAGTCTGGATTTGCACTGAGCGCCAAGACATGTGCTGTGCGTAAAAGCGAATTTTACGCACCGAGAGCTGCAGTTAAAGTGAGATCTAGTGGTTAAGTTTAAAAAGATATGCACATGCTTCATTCACAAATATCTTATAAAACACAATTTTGTCACAAAAATAACGAGATTGGGTTTGAAGATGATGAATAAGTGATGGAATTCAACCATTTAACACTTCAGTTTTACGTCAGATTCACTCGGTTTTGAGCCGGTTTGGTGACGGAGGCATTGAACTGTATTTACCCCTCTCCTCTGGTGGCTCAGGCAGAAGGTGCAGATGCTCCTCGGCTGCTTCGACCCGCTTTCCCCCTGTACATGCACGGCTCCGAGGCACGGCTGTCCCTCCGCTCCTCCTCCGTCCCCGATGAGGAGCACGTTGGCCAGATGCGAGATGTAGCTCGAAGCCAGGCGCAGGGTCTCGATCTTGGAGAGCTTCCTGTCCACGGGCTCGGTGGGGATGAGGGTCCTCAGGGCTGTGAAGGCGCTGTTCACACTCTGGGTCCGGCCTCGCTCCCTGGCGTTGGCCGCGCTCCTCTGCTTCACGACCACCGGGGAGTCTCCCTCCGGCCCCCCGTGGCGCCGGCGCTTCTCCCCGGACTCGCAGGAACTCTGCTCCGAGCTGCCGTCGCTCTCGCTGCGGTTCTCCTCGTCCTCGGACATGAGGGAGAAGTCGGAGTAGATCAAGTGCGTCGCCGCAGGCCGCATCATGGCGAAAGTCATCCTCCAGAGTCACCAGCTCCCAGATCCTCTGTGTAATCCAGGACCTGAGCTACATCTCAGTTTGACTCCGAGGCTGCAAACAACCACCTGTAGGGGAAAAGAAGACGTGTTTTCATGAGGGTTCACTGGTGCATGGTGGGGATGGACTCGGTACCTGGTCAGCTGGGCTCTTATAGCTGGATGGGAGGAGCTGGAGGAGTTACAGTAGCTGCTCCACAACAGCTGGACTCATTCTGCAGCTCAACGTGGAGAAATCACACAACTGTGCACAATAATTACACACACACACAGGACTAATGCTTAAAGAGTCACATCCTGCTTGTATCATTCAAACCTTTAAGAGAGGGACTCCCAGGAAATGCTTGAAATTTGCTTTTGGCAATTTAATATCATACTTTTCAAACAGAAACAGATTGTTATTCTTTATTATTTTATCCTTTTGCAGACTGATGTATCACAACACACAATATACTAAGTTAAACATGTAAACAGTGTTGGGAGTGATATACACGAGTTTCAACAACAATAACAATCTTGTTTAAGTACATAATACTTTTCGGTTAGCATATAAAAAGTAAAAGAACTCAGAAGAAGAAGAGCTTCACTGAATGTTATATTACTACATATTCAGAATCAGCTTTATTTGCCATGTGTACACACAATAAGAACTTGACACACAATTAACTACAGACGACAAGAAACTAGCATATTGACTGTGTGCAAATAGAATTAAACTGTACAAGAAAGTAGTGCAACGGGAAGCAAGATGTGCAACGGTGGCAAAAAAATATATTATCAAGACTTATGCACTGATAAACTTATGTGTAATAGCATTATACTTATTGACTTGCAGTGAAGGCAGTGAAAGTAACTTTATACTGTACAGAGTTTATCTGATGGAAATGCATCTTTTTTATAAACCAAACATTTATTTTCTATGTAAAAGCAAAAAGACAAATAGATGAAAATGTTGGCCTGTATAATAATACCAGGTGCCATAAAATAGATGTGTGGTAAATGCAGTTATTTCCCTGCCTGTGTGAACAGGATGCAGGAAACTCCTCCTGCATAAAATGTTTCTGGGCACAAACATCAACTTGCTCAACGTTTATATATCAAAAGAAATTTAGGAGTTTGATCTCCAGTTTAATATTTAGTGTTGGTCTGACCTGCTGAGGTTTGTTCTTTAATCATCTTGTAAATCACACAAATATATTTACCTAATTTGTCTATAAAACTTCCACTGTCCCGCCTTTTGGAGGATTTGCTTGAGGGATTTTGTGACTGTATGTAAATTCTGTTTGACCTGCAGGGACTCACATTTCCAATGGAAATTTCTCAAGTCAAATGCAAGAAGTTCTTTATTTGAATATCTTTCTCGGGACTTAATGTTCGACGTCGTCACAACAGAGTTAATGCAGAGTCACAATGTATGAAATCCTCCCGTGGGCTGAGGGAGAGAGGACGGCCGGTCAGACAGCAGGAGAAAGTGAAGTGTGAGTAAATAAACAGCGACCAGATGATCCTGGAATGGCAGCGATTTATTTACTCGTGAGTTCAAAAAACAACAAAGTGGTGGCAAACGGATGATTTAGTCCCTCAAAGCCACAACAGCCACTTCAATGTGCCTCAGCTGCATCAACAGTCAGACATCAGACACCAGGCCTGTCTGCAGCAGGAGCACCGAGGTCCCTCAGAGGACACGCAGCTCACACAGGAAACAGCAGAGCCACAAACCAATGAATATTTCAATTAGCGAAAAAAAAGGAGGCGGTCGCTCTCCGGAGATTTAACTTCATACATTTTAATTAAAAGAACAACGAGCTATGAAGGAAACGGTGACTGGTATTAATTTGAAATGATATCTGACGGAAGTAATCAGCCGAGAGATTACAAACCTCACGTACTCTGTTAGGGTTTCAGGGTTCATTACATTTACCAGGAGCCATGAAGACTGAATATTTTTGTTTAAATAGAAATTACAAACTTGTGACCCAGTATAAACAAATTGACACAAACAGATCAACCTGGCAATGTCTCACGGTTGGTTTGGGTGTTTTCTTAGGATTAAGGAACTCTGCCTCCTCTGTGAATTCATGTTTCCAGCAGCACTTACACCTCATGGGACTGTAGAGATTCAGGATATTGTTGTGTTGAGATAAAGGTAAAGGTAAATATGACAGGAACCTCAGAACAGTGGCATGACGGTCAAGTGACTGTAAGATAATCAGGTTTTATCTGTAAAATGGGTTTTTAAATGGGTTATACTGCATTAGTGTGTTAAACTGTGATTTTAAGACAAATACATGTCTACATAAATATTCGTAGCTATGTAAACACAGTCAGTGTCAGACCTTTTTTGTCTTAAGGTCTGTTGAGCCTGGATAAGCAGAGCAGGAACGTGTGAACTCAGATTTATATCAATATATCCTAAACTTTTATTACCTTCACCCAGGAGGTTATGTTTCCATCTGTTGACTCATTTTATTTTAGTGCAGATCCAAAGCATGGGGGCAGCTCTAGGATGAATTCTCATTTTCTTTAAAATTGTGAGATTTGGGCATTCTTCAAAATTTTCGTTGATTTTTCAGAGGCAAAAAGGGTTCCCAAATAAGAATCTGAATAAATTGAATTTAAATGTGGTTTCATAAGGGCAGTGGTGGGAAGTAACAAAGTAGAAATACTTCGTTACTGCACTTAAGTAGATTTTTCACATATCTGTACTTTACTTGAGTATTTATTTTCCTGACGACTTTTAACTTTTACTCGCTACATTTGAGCAATCTGTACTTTCTACTTCTTACATTCTCCAAACTGGCTCGTTACTTGAGCAGCGGAGGTTGGCGGAACGTGCACCTCTCTCTCTCTCTCTCTCTCTCTCTCTCTCTCTCTCTCTCTCTCTCTCTCTCTCTCTCTCTCTCTCTCTCTCTCTCTCTTTCTCTCTCTCTCTCTCTCTCTCTCTCTCTAAAATTATACATTATATATATAGTGTTGTTATAATTTTTCAGTCAGTTGAAATAAATCCTGAACTGAACAATTTTGGGTTGTTTTGTGTCTGTATAGGACTACTATAAAAAGCACTTAGCATTTTTAATTTTGGTACTTGTACTTTTACTTTTGATACTTAAGTACATTTCAACACCAGATACTTTTGATACTTAAGTACATTTAATATGAGCAACTCTAAGACTTTTACTCAAGTCACTTTCTGATGGGTGACTTTTACTTTTACCCGAGTCACTTTCAAGTAAGATATCTGTACTTTTACTCAAGTATGGCTTTCAAGTACTTTATACACCACTGCATAAGGGGACTGTTGTGCCTTGGTGAAGGTTTATGCACAGTTTGAATTTAGAAAACAAAGATATTTCACTTATTGACAGATTTGTTTTTCTCTGTCCCTGCCAAAGTCTTTCCCACTTTTACTTTTCTGAATCACTGCTGCCAACACATCTGAAAATATGAAAGCTGTACTGCTAGTTAAATTGTACTACAGACTGAGCCATCTGTCAAGTTGTTCACTCTGATTATCAGGACATTTCCATGCAAATTTCATTGCGCGGAGTAAAACTGTGTAAGTAGTAAACTTGACGTTTTGAAAGAGAATAGACACTTGACAAGTTGGGAGCCTGTGTGGAATATAACCTCCTGCCACTAAACCACATGTATACTTTCAGATGAAGGTTTGTGCTCGATGTCTGTGTGGTGAGGTCACAGGGTGGATACGCCGCGGCAAATCTGGCACAAATTACACGCCTGCAGCCACCAGTAGTCTGAGGGAATTCCGGATAGGAAGCTGTGAGAAGTGCTCGTCGACTCGAACACCTAAAACTAAACTCTTTCAAGCGGATTTGGTTGTAATGCCTCTGCCAAAGTGGAACAAATGGCTGAGCTGCCTAACCAGAGATCGTTTTTCAGCCTCGTTTTAAATGTAGACAGATACTGCAGCGGAATCAGCTTATGTCTCTGCGGCTCTGTTCTGCCTCTGGATCACTTTATAGCCTCGGCGGTTAGAGGAAGACAGAGATATAAAAAAAAAAAGAAAAAGCTCTTTACTGTCAGTGTTTATCTCGTTATGATCTTGGCTTGTGAAATGTTAAAGAACTGGCAGATTTGTCTGTTTCAATAAGCTCCAGAGTCTAATAGTCTAATCTTCCTGAGGTCTCGTGCAGACATGTAGGAAGTCTGAGTTCAACATGTATTTTTTTAGGGGGCAGCAGATTAAAACCAGGGTAACACAGAGATGTTGAGATTAGTGTGATATCACTTCAGCAGGCAAACACAAGACAGAGGAGATGGAACAAGTAATAAATCGGATGACCCACGTTTATTAATATTCCCTCCGGACTTTAAAGTTAAATTCTAAGTGACTTCTTGCCCTTAACGTTAGCTTTGCCTCTGCTGTTGTTTAAGAATTTATTTTTATTTCTTTCCAGAATCAAATCAGAAATAGAAAGAACACAAAGCAGTAAACAAGCAAAAGTGCAAGTACGTAGAAAGATAAAAGTAAAATAAAACCAAGACAGGGCAGGTTATACTCACCAGAGGACAGACTAACATAAAAACTCTGGATAACTGTATATATATATATATACAAATTAAACCAAGAAAATAGAGATGACATCAAAACAATACTGGCAAATTGCTTAAAACAATAGTTTGTCATTCTGATCAAATTATAATAAAATATCTGATGGATAATTCAGAGATATTTTGGAAGTCAAGCATTTCTATATATTTCAGAAAGTGGTAACGTGCTGCTTCACTTATCTTTATTTGAAAATCTACAAACAGTTTTTTAACATCATGAATCAAACACCCACTGCCTCCTGGGGCCTGGAAATACAACTCAAATTACTTAACTTTTTCAAGAACTGAACCATTTTAACTTTCTGCACATAAAAAATAAGACATATCGATATCAATCAGCTGATTTTAATAGACCTCAATCAGCGGTGAGTGTAATGTTTGTTATTGCAAATGCAAAAATAGTCTTGTTTGATTCTTAATTCTTTTTTTGTCCTGACGTTGCAGGAGACAAACTTCAATCAGGATCCAGCGATTAGATTTAATAATCGGGGTCATTCCATCACTAAGTCATCCAGGAACAACACAACAGCACATGTCAAATGAGAAGTGACGCGGCCCCCAATCCATTTGTGAAAAATAACCCCAAACACTTCCTCTTCTTAGCCGCTCTAAATCTCCCTGATCTGTTCCAATCCTCAAAGATGAAGGGTCCCGAGCCACCCATGGAAACAACAGGTGCAATATACTTTTCCATGCGGGTGTTGCGTGTCAGAACCCCTTTGAGGATATGGTTACTTCCAGACAGTGAGCGAGCTACAGGAAATCTTCTCACACGCGACGATTCAGGGGGAGAACCTTTAGAGGCCTTCAGGGCCGGTCGGTAAAGGCAGCCCCGGGTCTCCCTTCATTTCCTCGATGGCCACCGAGGGAGAGCATCAAGCGGCTCTGAGCTCACGTCTCTGAGGCGCTGACGTCGGAGAGGCCGGCTGACCTGGGATGTATGGTCCACTTACATTATACTGCAACAGTTCCTTCCTCCAAAACAGAGGCAAGGGAAGTGTTGTCTGGATTGATTTAGTAAGTAGAGGCCGAGTCAAGTTCAGGACCAACAACAAACAAGGCCTTTAAGTAATTTGCTGTACTCAGGCATTGACCTTCATCATGAATAAGAAGCCAAACCATTAGTGTCATTAGTTTTTTATAGTGGCTGCTTTATATCTGGTTTCCTGTAAGTGGAAAGTAAGTGGCAGCCTGAATTCCAGCAGGGACCAGAGTAAGAAAACAGAGATATTTAGAGCCATGCCTGTTGTAAAGCTGCTTGTTTGTAATGTTGTTTTCTCTTGTCCTGTGGTGATGCTACTTCAGAAGGATTCCTTGTCATTAGTGAGTCGTCCTCACTAGGGTTGCAAAGGGGTGGAAAGTTTCCGGTAAATTTCCGGTTTAGCTCGGGAATTTTGAAAAAAAAATAAATACGCAAATTAAACGCTGAGCAATAAAAACATCATTCAAAACTCTACTTTTAAAGATGTATGGAATGCAGCACACACTGCACGTTGAATTTCAACCCTCCACTGTGCATTCTTCCATCACATGCACAGATAACTTCCAGCATCCTTCAATCTACAGCAGGGCTATTGAGGCCTGCTGTAGAGTGAAGGACTAGTCAGGTAAGTTTCTATGATATTACTGGGAAAATATATGAGCATGCTGATTGAGGATCTCATGTGTGGAGACATTTCACCCCATCCAATGTAGAAGGAAAGGCTGTGTACATTTGCAAATACTGTGCAAAGACCTATGTTAAGAATGACACAACGATGCAGAAGCATAAAGTCAAGTGCCCAAAGTTTCCTCAGGGCTCAAATCAGCCTATGACAAAACAAAATGTTTATATTTATGTCTGTATATGAAAAGGTAAATACAGTTAGTATAAATTACCCACAACATTTCCAGTTTATTCCCGTTTATTCCCGTTAATTCCCGTGGAAAGTTTCCAACTTTGAATATTCCCGGAATTTTGCAACCCTAGTCCTCACACAGTTCTACAATATACTTAGAAAACATTGTGTTCATCCTACCTGGTTTATCTGCAGTTGAGATTTTAGAGTCAGTGTTTATCATAAAATGAAACTGAATCTGCTTTATCAGTGTGTTGTTTATATCTTAGTGTGAATGATTAACTTTTCTGATGTTGTTTTCCATACATTAGATGTCAGCTATATCAGAGTCTGTTAAACAATCTATAAAGTCTTCAGATTCACAGCTTTTCAAAATAAAAAATCTGTTATTCAGCTCAGTACAAAGCAATACATCAATAAACCAGATGCTGTGCTTTTACTTTGAAGACAAATTTACTTTTTTTGTGTCTTTGTCTCCGGTTAAATGAAAAGAATCGTATAATCTAAGACATTTGACTTGCAGTTTGAGGTTAACTCCTCTAGAGGATGTAGAAGAGGACATGCTGCCCCCCCCCCACACACACACACGACGTGCTACATAGGACTGGTCACCTGTTCTTTCATTATTTTATTAATAAAGAACAAATTAAATTGCACCACACTCAGAACTTCACTTCCCTTTGGAAATGCACAAGTGTGAAGTGGATGAGATGAACTGTGCAATGTGCTGTGAGACCCAGAGACAGATGTTTGTGGAATTAGAAGTTAGACGGTGATTACAGGAAGTGAAGAGAGACCTTGACTTCTGTGTTTTCTGCTGAACTGACCTTCACAGTGAAGACATGAATCTTTTATTCAACAACAGAATCTGGGATGTTACAGGATTCTTCTTCCACACAATGAGAGAGAAAAGACCGATGATGTGAAGTTAGTTTATTGTAACTCGCTTTGGATAAATGCGTCAGCTAAATGAAAATGTAAAGTAGGTGCAAGCTCAGCGAGACTCAGCAGCATCTTGACGCCGTCAGCCCGATGTTCTCGTATCACATGACTCCTCCTGCAAACCATCTGGTGCTCAGGCTCCCTTCCATCACCTCGTCTCCTCGTGCTGTCTCAGACATCCCAGTCAGACTTGACTGAGCGTGAACACAGTGGAACACGTCGCTGGGAGAACTGGGAACCGTGTGACACCTGCAGCACTGACACTTCACAAAGTTTGGATCAAAAATATCTTCACTTTGTTGTAATTTGTGATGCAGTCCTGATTAATTAGTCATGTTAGAGTCAGTTTTCTAAATAGCTTCATCACTTCCTTCTAATTCTCTATATTTTCACATGAAGCGGAATTTACCAACAGAAGTGCTTCATGACAGGAGGCCGACTAGAGCGACTTATGATAATTTTAGACTAAAACTAGAATTATGTGGTTGTAAACCTCCACCAACCAGCACAGCTTCAGTCTACATACACACATTTAATATTAAATCTAATTTAACCTGAAATCTAATCAGTTCATCTTGGAGTCCAAGTGACAACTGGTCAAAAAGTGAACGAATTGAGTTGGGGTTTCATGTTCAAGACGCCAAAAAAATGCATTGACCTTTGACCTCTGTCTCCACAAATCTAATAAAATAATCCGTGAGTCTAATTGATCATTGTTGCCAAACTTGAAGTGATTCTCTAGAGGTGTTCTTAAGATAACACACAAGACAAAGTAAGGGTTTTCATCAGGTCACAGTGACTCTGACCTTTGACCTCAGACAAGTCAAATCAAATCAGTTTATCCTTGAGTCAAACGGAGTGTTTGTACCAAGTTTTAAATTGTTTTCCTTCAGGAGTTCTTGAAATATCGTGTACACAGGGATAACACAACCAATAAAACCTTATTCCTCTGTTCACCGGACGATGTCGATGTGGAGACATGAAAACTTAAGTGAGACAAATTAAATTAAAATCCTTCTCATTAGAAAAGCAGAGCAGTAAATAATTAATTGAATGATTTGTACCTGCAGCAGATCAGGGCCCTGAAGTCACCTCCACTTCTCCTCGTTCACTTCTTCCTGTGAGATGCTTCGATCTCTCTTCACATCATTTCACTTTCTTTGATTAAAAGTTTCCAGGTTCTCTTTCTTTTCTATTATTAAGAAGACAATGGAAATCCTCATCATCTTTTAATATGTACAACTGGTTAGAGGAAGGTTAGAGCTGCTAAATGACACACGCACACACACACACGCACACACACAAACACACACACACACACACACACACACACACACACACACACACACACACACAGACAGTCACATTTCATCTCAATGTGACGTGTGTAACTAAAGAGTTATGTTTCCCCCTGCTGGTAAATAATTCACTTTGCAGTCACCAGCTGCAGCAGAGGAGTCACAGCCGAGTCACAAAGGAGAAGAAAACAATTAAACTATTCAACCCGCCTCAGCACAAATTGGTATAACATTTTAGTGAAGAAGTGTAAGTGTAAATCACACACACCAAATACTGATATCCTAGAAAAACTATTTTCGCCTTTTACTGGTGTAAAAAATCACTTTTAGTGGACATTTCATGGACCATCGCAGTTGCCCCATAACAGTAGAAACAGCAGTTTCATGGTTGTCAGAGGAGAGGAAAAGACTATTAGTTTAAACACACATTTATACACACTACACAGTTACATTTGTAAAAATAATTTATAAAACGGCAATGGTGAAATCTAAAATCTGAAATTAGATTTACAACTTTGACTCCTCCAGACTGTGCACAAACCCACAGATATCAGTCCTCTAAACAAAGGTCCCAAATTAATATTATTACATTATTTTCTTGCAATGTTAAAGAAAGAGAAAAAGACTAAAATTCTATGAGTTATTTTCATGAAAATCTGCTCAGTAGTTTTTACGTAACGCTGCTGATAAACAAACAAACAGGCAGGAGGGAAACATAAGCTCTTTGTAGAGTCTGAGACAAAAACAGAAGAAATGCATGAAAACAAAATAATGAACTTGTGTTTAGACGCATTTCGTGGTTAAAGTTATGAAAATCTTGTTTTTACCTGAAGGACCATCACTGTTACATGGTTTGTATTTCAGAGTATAACCAGGCCTGGACTGGTGGTAACATGTTGAGTATTTCCTGGCGCATACTGGTAAACACACATTTTATCCATTTAGTCTCATAACGTATTTGTTTCAAACAGTTCTCTCATTAAAATTCACCGCAGCAATTAGTCTGGCAGTTGAAAGGAGAAGAGCCACAAGCTCCGACTCCTTTGGTGACAATGGTTTTTAATAAAGTCGGTGTGTCGTATCCTCGACTGTTGCATGATACCGGCCTCCTCCTTCAAAGTGCACTACTTGATCATATTCTATTTTTGCAGGGATTTCAAAGAGCCAGCCAGGTTGCTGTGGTTACAAAAGATTAAAAAAAAAGAGGACGTCTGGACTCGCAGCTCCACGCAGGTAAGTGGAAATCTTCAAAGACGTGCTGCAGCCGAGCGGGAAACAGAACTATTGTTGTTTTTCTCCAACCCTTCGCTAAAGCATCTTCTAATGAGACAATTAAAAATGATTTCCTGGACAGCAGAGGCAGACCACCGGATTGAGTTATTACAAATACTTTGAACTACAATGGCGGCGTCTTCCATGTTCGTTAATTGGTCACACAGGGATCAGTTACAACATGAAGGAGGTCTATATATAGGATGTAATCATTTATAGTGGGATCAGTACATTTTTCCTTGTAGAATAAGAGTTAAAAAACACACGGTGTGTAATTAAGTTCTTTTCTTTTTTGCCACCGTGTCAAATTTTGCAGAAGCAGCAACAATTTCCCAGTTTCCTCCTGAAACATCGGAGCTTTAAAAGCCTCACGTTACATTTTCCTGCTGTTTCTCTTTTCTCCTAAAGAGCAGATGAAGTGACAACCGGTGCGATGTAGAAACAACAGAAAAAGCTCCAATTAGACGTAACGTGCTGACACAGCTGGCTGCGTGACTCGGAGTTTTCTCTATGAATAAATACGGTATAGTAAATATGTATGCTGACATATTTCCCCCCCCCGGGCGTTTTGCGCTTTTATACGTTGTCAAAGTGGAGATGCTGCTTTGCTGTCAATCAAACAGCCACTTCATTACGCGCCAAAAGAGAGCAGCATCTCACGCAGGGAATGGAGCCTGTCACTCACAGCGTATAGACGTGTAAATCACGTGTGTTTGAGTCCCACTACACTCTGCGTGACCCCCCCCCCCGTCACAGCAGGACGTCGCCGGCGTACCTCGATTACTTAGATTGAGTTAGTCACGCAGGTACAGCGGCGGGTCACGGAGGAACAGTTCCCACATAATGATTTGCTGTTAATATTAGATTTCAGTCCCCACGGGATTGTCACACTTAGAGCAGCCGGAGAAAATTACCTGCCAGGCCTCCGACGGGGAAGTGAGCTAAATTTATTTATACCTTCTCTGGTTTTTTTCATCTTCACGTTGACATCCTTTTAAAGTGATAATTATTCCGACAGCGATTTTCCGTCTTCAGACTAAAACTTTGTGATGGATGAGTGTGTCTGAAATCATGACACGGTTTAGCAGAGGTGGATGTGTGTGTGTTTGTGTGTGTGTGTGTGTGTGTGTTTGACTGATTGTTCACTGGCGGCTCTCGTTGGTTAAACTTGTGAAAACCATCTATCTCGTCCTGGTGCGTCCCCCCTGCAGGACGGGATTCCTGTTTAATGATCTTCTCGCCTGGTACAAGATTTGCTCTCCCGCCCTGAGAGGAAACAAGAAGGCCTTGGGGTCATTTAGCTGCAGATGAAGTGGCATAGTCTCTTTCCATTTACACTCACTTCTCAGTTCATTAACTTTACCCTAAAAAAACAGCAGCACAATAACATTTCAATGGACACAAAAAGCGCCGTTAAAATGATCGTATCTGTCTCGGAAAAGACGAATGATAAAGACCTCGTCTGTGTGCCGCCTTTGCTTCCCGTGTTGCTGCATGTATTGTATATGAAGAGGAAGAGGAAGCTATTTAAAGAGTGCCCTCCTTGACTTCTCCCCGAGTGTTGATGACAACTTGGATATCTTAGATGCATAAAAATGTGATTTTGACACGACTTCAAAAAGAGAAGCATACGGATGAGGTGGACCCTCTGCCAGCAGAGAGACGGGGAAACAGATGGGTTCTACACAAACAGCACAAACATCAAGAACACTGAGTTAAAGAGCTTGGCAGTCTCTCTTGATGAAACAGTGAGGAATGGAGGCGCTTTTAATGAGCATCTCTCCTGTGATGCAGAATGGGAAAAGACAAACTGTTCGCTCTTAAAGGGCCAGTCGCCATCGCTGGGCCCTGACTGGTTGAACTGGTTTCCTCTCTCCATCTTCTTTAGGGACTTTCAGCGTCCGGCACTTGTGTTTCTGTTTCTATTTGTGAGCAGAATTCCTCCTGCAGATGAACCGATGGCTCCTTCATTAACCAACAAACCCTGTTTATTGTTATTGCTGCATTCAGCTGACGGGTGGTGATCAGCCAACAGATGGCGCCAGATGTAAGAGAAGGGTCAGAGCCGGAAGGAGGGGGGGGGGGGGGGGCAGGGGGGCCCAGTGGAGGAGTGTTGAATCAAGTAATGATAGTTTGTGTAATTACAAAGATGACATGTTGTTATTTGTGTCGACTGGGAGCAGCTGAGAGACACCAGTTGCAACTAAAATACTTTTAGTAAGTCTTGAATAGACAGAATCAGCGATAGTGAACATATTTATTCATCCTCATTCCCTTTTTTAAAGATGCAGATTCAACATTTTATTAATGAATATGTTAATTGTGGTAACACTGAATTGTTTGGTCTATAAATGTAAGATAATAGTGATTCATGCTCATCACAATTTCCTAAAGACGTCTTCAAATAACCCACAGTCCAAAACAAAACGATATTCAATTAAGAGATGTCTCTAAGGATTCTTCTCTCAATAAATCAGTAAATCATTTGATGTAAAACATATATAAATCTAATGAGTACAAATGATTTCCAAACCACAAGCTGCTTGTTTTTGCATGAGGACGTGTCCAAAACCCTAAAGCAGAAATCAGAAAAAAACAAACTATCTTTGCTTGTAATTCTTGGTGGAATAATTGTATTGTATTATATCATTTTCCTCCATATTAATTTGTCATCATTTATCAGATGTGAAGTCGAAAATGCAGCTGCAACTAAAAATGATTACAAGATGCACGGCTTGTTTTTCCCGACCATCTGTCCACAGCCCAAATATTTCAAGTTTACCTTCAATTGAGAACAACACTAAACATTCACAGTTCAGTGGCTGTTAACAGAAATTGATATTTTTGGCATCTTTGAGAAATTGAAACCAGTTGCACCGAAAACGCACTTTTCCCTCTCGAACCTGCCATCTAATCAATGAAGATCATCTGTCTGCGCACTGGGAAGAGTTACTGTTTTCCTATGAAAACCAAATGTTTCAGTGTTTCTCTAGATGAATCTATATTTGCTCTGTGATAATCTCTCACATCATCAGGAGCCGGTTCTATCGTTTTCTCACATCGTCACTGAGATCATGACGGATCCTCAGGTCAAGATCTTTGAAGTGAGAGTGTATCTCGCTCACTTTTCAAGCTTGTTTTCAATAATTTTCCTGATATGCTCTGAGTGCATGTGTGTGTGTGTCTCTGTGTGTGTGTGTGTGTGTGTGTGTCGTGCTGTAGAGTGTTGCAGGGATATGTATGCAGGGCCATAATCTCCCATACCTGCCTCCCTGTGCTGATCACTCACAGCCGCTATTGTTACACACCCACACACACACACACACTCACACACAAACACACAGCACACCCACGGGTCATGTAATTGGATTCCATGGGTTCCCATTTTACAGTCCATTGCCATGTAATGAAATCAGTTATTTACTTTCATCATAAAATCTGATAAGGGACAACATCTGCCGGGGTGAAGTTTTGAGCGAGAGCCGCACATGAATGTTGATGCCGCTCGTTTCTGATCTGCAGCGCCGAGCTGTTGCATCGTGCTCGGGAATCAACAACTGGTTTTGTCGGCTCGTCATTATCCTCTTCAAGGGGGGGGGGGAGGGGACATGGGGGGGGGGGGGTCAGCATGATGAAAACAGATCGACAATTTATTCGGTTATTTGTTTACCTTTAGCGACACGACAGACAAACGAGCAGCAGCAGTGGAAATCTCTGCCTCTGCACATGAGAGGAAGGAGAGTGTCTGGTTTGTGAGTCCGAGCTCGGCCCGGCCCGGCTCGGCCCGGCTCGGCTCGGCTCGGCTCAGCTTGTCTCATTATGCTGCTGCTGCGCTGCTGCTGGAGGACACTGAAGGACACAAGCGATTGAATTCAAGTGTTGTATATTCCCTGGAAACCAATCAAGAAAAGCCCCAGAATAATAATCCCTGCCCGCTGTCATGATTCATTTTTATTTTGTTCCATATTTTTTTTCCTGGCGTTGGAGTCACTCAGAAAGAGTAGTTCCAGCATGAAATCAATGTTCCATTAACATTTAATGACCAGGAAGGGGCTTAATAGTGCTGGTACAGATGTCTGTGCTTTTGATAACGTCCACATCTCAGGATCGCTCATTCAAAAAACCACATCGGTGTTGTCAGGTCTCCTGTTCCTCCACTGACGCCGCCGAGACAAACAAAGAGCCCCGGTGTTCATGTGCCTCAGAGCGGAAGAATTAAAAGTTGGTAAATTGACAAAGAGACTCGTAAAAAAAAATCCATCAAACGTTGACCGAGGAGACTTCAGCTGACGGCACGTTGTAGTCACAGGTATAATTACTCACGGAGTTAGTTGACTGAGGGCGATTCCAAACCACACTCACCAGATATCTCAGCGTCTCATCATCGTACGGACGTAAATTATGAAAATAAGGTAAAACAACAGGTTGGTTCGTCAATCTGCTGTGAGAGGGTGTGTACTTATACTCATATCTGTGTACTTCTGACCATTCGGAGGATGTACCTTAGGACGTAGTGCACGTTTTTGATGTTTTCCACTGAGTATCTGAGCTACATCCTGGTTAAGGTCAGAGGTCAGATGTGAAATGTGGTTTGGTTAGGTTTAGGCATAATAAGCAAAGCTGCACAAACCTGTGTGTGTGGTCCAGGTATTACTTATGTTGTGTTACATGTGATTACACAGTCACATTATGAGAAATTGTCACCATAAGGTAATCATTCAATTGTAAGGCAAAGACATGTTTTAAGGTTAAGTTGCGGTGTTAAGGTGAGATTGAGGTTAAGGTTAAGTTTAGGTTTGGGTTAAACAAGTAGTAACTATAGTTAAGGTTAGAGTAAGTCTCCAGAAAATCAATGTAAGTCAATAGTCCTCTGAAGTCACGGAGACAAGACTGTGTGTGTGTTGTGCGAACGTGATGTGTAGACAAAAATACAGGATTAAATAACACAAAATACCAATTTCTCCATTTCACGAAAAATAAATGTGTCTGTTGTAAAAGGAATAAAACAAAAATGCTTGCAGGGTCCTTGTGCTATTGTTTTTATTAACGTTATCATTGCTATTGTTGTCATCATTATTAATTAGCAGAACAAGATAAATCAAAACACCCCTCAGCAATCATGGCTTAAGTTTCTTCGTACTCAGCTGGAACAGAGAGAGAGAGAGGGAGAGAGGGAGAGAGAGAGAGAAGGAGAGAGAGAGAGAGAGAGAGAGAGAGAGAGAGAGAGAGAGAGAGAGAGAGAGAAGTGGAAAATCTTAATCAGTTTTTTTTTTCTTTGAGGACCATATGGAAGGTTTCAAGCAGCCGACCATATGTTGAAGGCTTTTGTCATGGAAATCATACTTTTTGGCACTTTTTCATTGCGCAGCCAAGCCGGGCACATAAATAAAAGAAAGGGAAGAACAGAGAAATCATACAGAACATGATCAAATCTTTGAGAGAGTACACAGAGTTTGAAGTTTTTCGTTTGTAACTTACAACAGATAGCGTTTTCTTTAAATCAAGACACTCCCTGATTCACGTGGCCGTACCCGGACTGCAATTGGTACCTGCATTTGTCTTTTCTTTCTCTTGATAAAAATAAATAAAATAAATAAAGACAACATGAATAGAAAAAAGAGCAATTAAATGTCTACATGCATTGTCATATTATTGCTGTGATATATTTACAAATATATTTACAAAATGATCAAAGAGGAACAATGTTTCCCTAAATCTAAATTCACACGTTTAGAATCAGATTGTGCCTCTTTGTCTGTGATCTGTATCCCCCCCCCCCCCCCCCCCCCCCCGGGGACGATGACGCCTAAAGTTCGATTCCGAATCCGGTTGATTTGAACGATCTCCGTACTTTCTCCCCGGCTCCGTCCCCAGGTTTCAAAGGTACATATTCAATATTTGTGTTCCACGGTAAAATATAAAATATAGAAAATAATCTACTGGAAGTGGTGATTTCTGCGACGGCTCAACGAAACAGCGGCGTGCCAAACTGCGAGCGGTGCAAGCCAATCAGGAGACAGGTGGTTCGGATTCAGCTGCAGCACTTAGACGACCATTGACCAGACGACGGGACGGACGGACAGAGAACTGAAAACTCTTCTTTTCTGTCCTTTCTCCTCTGATTTGCTCTTTTTTTCCCGTTTGCTTTGTTTTGTTTTCGCAGGACGAGCTCTCAGCATCACCGCCATCGTGTCATTGATTTGGAATATGCAAATCGCTGACAGTGCATTTGCCTGCTGGTGCTTGACCTTCCCCTTGGAGGTCGCTCGCCGACTCAATTACGCTCCCTATCTGCAGTCTGTCTGCAAACACCTGTTATCCTCCCACACTCCACCACCCACCGCCAATCCCTCTTCAACACATCTCGTCCTCCGTGCGTCTGTTTTTAGAGGCAGTGGGGGGGGGGGGGGGACGTATGGTGGGAAGGGGGGGAGGGGAGGGACGCCAGGCAGGGGGAGGACATAATGGAAGTTGGGGGGGGGGGTTTAAAGATGCATTACAGCAAACCTTCTTTACCATTTCCAGTTAGTGCTGGTTAGAAATGTACACAGTCATCATCATGTGATCTCAGCAGGTTTCTATCCTTTGACTCATCAGCTGATTTAAATGGCGCCGAAAACATTTGAGAGCAGCGGTGATTTCTTTTTTAAATTTAACCATATTTAAACGTTTCATTATGTCAGTGACCCTAAGTGGAATTTAATGTTTCCTGCTGAGGAATATGAATACTTTCAAACACTTCAGTCAAATCACGTCTGCCCTCAGCTGCCAGAAGAGATTTTAAACCTGGTTAATCTTAAAAAAAAACAACAGAGACAGTTAAAATGATAATAAAAAAATAAGGAACATCAGCTTCTTCCAGTTAAATTAACACTTGTAGCATCTTTTAGCTTCGCTGTGTAAAGGATGGAGTGTTTTCCACTGTTCCTGCATCACTGTCTTTATTGCTTTTGCACATTTTTTAAAATCTGGATGAATTACACCCATCGTTACTCAACTCTCTTTTCGGATAGTGTCACGTGTTTACGAACATATCAACGTCCATTTCTGGGAAGTGTTTATTGCCTCAGATTTAAAGAAGAACCTCCAGTTCACGAGGAGGCCGGGGAAACAGCAACAGGGAGAATATTTAAGTTTTTCATTTTCATCGTTTCTTTTTATTGCCCTAAATCGACTGAAAACAGGACAGTGACTGTGATTGTTATACATGTCAAATTGCCGTGTCAGTGTAAGTTATTGCCATGAAAACAAAAGTAACTCTGCATTCATTAGTTGGAAGTTCTTCTAGCACTGGTACCGTACATTGTTCCTCTTTAAAAAACTAAGTCCCTCGGACTCTCTACAGTTTTCATGCATATAAACATTTTCTTTGAAGATCAGCAGCATCTTACAAGGTCAATGGATGTTCATATTGTTAAATTATAAACAGTTAAAATAAATACATGATAAATCAACAAATAATTCTGTCTTCAATAAATACACAAAATGAGATCAATAAATAAATAATACAAAATAAATAGATAAATAGGTAGATAAATAAAGTATTTACATGATAAATAGATGGGATGCATTTAGAACCGTGGGCGGAGCTTTGAGCGACATAGAAAAGGGACAAACAGAACGATTCACTTTGTAACTGAGGGCGCGTGAGTCCATACCTTCACTCTGAGGTAACACTGGCGGTGGCCGAGCACCTGGAACACTGGCTGCACATTGCTTGGTTAAGACGGATGATGCACCATGAAGGCAGCAGAGTTTATACAAGCCACCACGGTGGAGGAAGATCAACCAGAGTTTCCATTGCTATAGACGAATCACCCGCGCATGGCACTTAAAAACAACACATCATTTGGTCTGGCTCTCAGAGTTTAGCTTTTTGTTCTGCACGTCAGGGTGAGACTATGAATCTGATTGGATGTGGTGTGATCACCTGTTCAACAGGCCTGTTAAATGTTTTAACATCACGGCTATCGGAGGATTCGACTGAACGACCTTTGGCCTGTTATCATCATCTCGTCGAGCTTATTGAAATTAGCTTATTTCTTTTTGTTTTGTTTTAAATACCCACAGTTACAAAGATTCCTTTTGATCAACAAGGGATAATAAGCACAAAAAAATAAAATTTAGAAAAATCAAATACAAAAATAACATCCGTTGAATTAAAACATTGGTGTGGAAAAAAGGGTTTTTTGTCGTTTAACCTTTTAAAATGATCTCCCCTTTTTTTTTGCAAATACTGTCATAGTTCACATTTTCATAAAAAGTTCATGTTGGCAGTTGCAAAAGAATTCAATTCTTAGCAAATAAAAAGCAGCATAAAAAT
Source organism: Limanda limanda (assembly GCF_963576545.1). Lineage (NCBI taxonomy): Eukaryota > Metazoa > Chordata > Actinopteri > Pleuronectiformes > Pleuronectidae > Limanda > Limanda limanda. The sequence continues at coordinate 4,400,836 of NC_083642.1, read as the reverse complement.
ACAAGAGGTCATTTTGTCTCTAAAAAACAAAAGAACACTGTTAGTCCTTTTTTATGTTGTTTTTTTGTCTTTTTCTCATTACTATTTGCTATAAAATATCAGGAATCTAAATATTATTACTATTGATATCAATATCATTATAGTCATTGATAAAAATTCACATGCCAGGCCTCATATATAATTGTGTGTAAGTGTGTGTGTTTGTGTGTGTACTTGTACTTCTGTCCTTGTGGGGACCATCCTCTTGTACCCTATAGGTCAGGACATTCTGGTTCCCATTAATGCAAAGGGACATGTCAGGGTTTACTGGGACATTTCAGGTTAGATTTGGGATTAGGCTTAAGATTTGGGATTAGGCATTTAGCTGTGATAATTAAGATTAGCATCAGGGGTTATAGCATTATGTAAGTAAGTGTCCTCATAACGATTAAAGTACAAGTATGTGTAAGTGTATATGCATACATGTCTGCGTGAGTGTGTGTGTGTGTGTGTGTGCGTGTGTGTGTGTGTGTCCATGAGCACGCGTCCATGCGAGCACATGTTGAGTCATTGTGTACAACTATCATCTACAGTCTCTATTTGGGGGAAGGTTGTTGATTGTATGTTTCTGTGGACGATTAGCTACTGTGCAGGGAAAAAAATCCAGCATCTTTTTGAAATTGTCTTTGCCATAATCATTAGAGTTTCTTCACGTAATCTCAGTGAAAATATTGCTTTCTAAAAAAAGGGAAGAAAAAAGGCATGGAGGGCAGAGTGAACAGGGTTATTGGTGGTTGAACCGACAACAACGTGGGGTTCCAAAAATTTTAGCTTCTTTCCTCGGGGGGGGGGGGGGGGGGGGGGTTAGATTTCTGATCCAGAGTCGTCCTCGTCTGCAGAGCCCTTGAAGCAAGCCGACTCGTAGTGCTTGTTCAGGTAGGACTTGAGAGCGAAGGTCTTATTGCAGCGCTTGCATCTGTAGTGCTTGAAGGCAGAGTGTGTTTGCATGTGGGCGCGGAGGTTTGAACGGTCGGCAAAGGCTTTGCCACAGTGGGCGCAGGCAAAGGGCTTCTCCCCCGTGTGTGAGCGCATGTGACCTTGCAGGAGCCACGGCCGGCTGAACGCTTTGCTGCACACGTCGCATTTGTGCTTGAGGTCGTGGGTGAGGATGTGCATGGCCAACGCCGGCATGGACACGTAGACTTTGTTGCAGGTGGGACACTTGCGGGCCATCTTGCTGTCCAGGCTGCGGTGCGTCTGCTTGTGTCTGCTGAGGTTGGAGGAGGTGGCGTACGTCTTGCCGCACTCGTTGCAGGAATGGCGCGCCGTGCCGGGGACCCCCTCCGGAGCGCCGGCGTTGGCGCTGCTGCTCCTGGAGCCCCCCCCGCGGCTCTCGGTGTCGCCCTTTCGCCTCGAGCGCCCGTCGGAGATGAAAAAGGCATCCATGGTGTAACCCTCGGACAGGGCCTCCGATTCACCACTGTAGAAGCCGCTGGCGGTCATGCCAGACTGGGGGCTGTCGGGCTGCTTCAGGTCCGGGTCGCAGTACTCCCCCCCGCTGCTCGGCGGCGTGTACAGGGGGTCGGACACCGGCGACGCCAACTTGTGCTCCATCTTCTTCTCCCCCTGGTATACAGATGGCGTGATGTAATCCTGGATGTAGCCTGGGTGGGAAAAAAGAGACACGCAAACACAGTTGGCCAGGGGTTGTGATGGATAAGGACACAGTGACACTCTGGTGATTACATGATCATCGTGTTGGATGATTGCCCTTCGTAAAATGGGGAAAGAGCGAGTGGAAGCTCAGAGATAATTGCGTTTTTTCCTCCCGGAGCTCACAGGTCGTACACACAACAGTGCGGTGATGCAGGGAAACGTGATGTGATTCAGCTGCAATTAGGACGGTTGCAATTTTACAGTGAGGATGAGCGGGAGGTAACAGCTCATCAGGGAAGAGAAGTGAGTGGATGCATATTAAATAAAGTCGTCTCATTGATCAGACGTCCTCTCCTCTGTGGCCGGGGCCGAGCTCCATGTTTACTTATTGAACACCGGCTCAACGATTACATCAAGTCTCAACAGCAAAACACAAACAAGACCTTATGTCATCCGGTGTTTTATTGTGACAAGGATTTTAAATTGACTTAAATGTGTGTTCTCAAACCGAAACACCTCAGAACAGGTCGATTTGAAAGCTTTCTCTATCAATTACTGTTTTGATTTTCCCTGCAAACGGTTAAATAGTTTGGTTTTTGCACCGATTCAACTTGTTACATCCTCTCAGACTCGGTGCTTCGTCTTTTAAAAAGTGCTGCAACACAAAAGGCACCATGAGAGATTTAAATGTCACCAACTGTACGGAGCATGATTTCAGAGAGATGTATTTTCATTGGCATCGCTCACGTCTTTCCTTCCTCTCTGAGGCAGCTCGGTGCCAGAGGAGCTAAAAGGCTCGCTGGCAGCTAAACGCATCCAAACACAACTCAATACACTGAATACTCTGATCCTGCGACTCTCAGGAGCTGAATAAATACTAAATGCATTTACCTCCAGGTTGGATTTTGTAGAGGTTGGAACATAGCGAGTATAAAATGTGGTCGCATTCCTTTTCGGAGAGTAATAGTGCATGACAGCAGAAAAAAAGCCATTCCTAAGCATCGTGTGCAGCAAGCGGTGGAAATTGGGTATTGACGTGTTTTTAATGAAATTCAAAGTTTTGAACTAATCAATAGGCCATCATCTGTAAAATAGTGCAGCTGCTGGAACAGCCGAGCGCAGGAGGAGATCAAGTAGCTGCGACACACAATAATAGTTTATTGAGCACGGTGCGCTCGAGGGCCGATAATGTGCGACATGGCATCGTGCACATTGTCTGTGAAGAGGGTCACCTGCCCAGCGCGGCTGAAGAGCCTTCAAGGAACAGGCCATTAAGAAATCAGCTGAAGTGCTCTCCTCCTCCAGCGTCTGCGGTCCCGAGGGTCTCTGTTCACACAGCCACTCTGTCAAAGACACACGGCCGTGACACCCGGGGTCCGGGAACCACCGAGCCTGTGCACACATTGTGATGCTGCACTGCATGGGTGCACTGTTTTCAACCACACAGATGGTGAGTGTGTGTCCGAGAAGGAAAGAAAGAGAGAGAGAGACGGAGCAATGCTCTCTTTTTAAAAAAAAATGATAGAAATATCACTTGTTTTTCTTTTTAAACCTAAATTCTTCCATTTGCGATTTAATTTCGCGATTTAAACAACCTAGCTCTTGTTATTTTGTAAGCACCTGTTTCACAGTCACTCGCGGAAACAGCCAGATAACCTTTTTATTTTCCAGAGTTCTTTTTTTTATATTTTTTTAATCTCCACTAAGCAGAGTTGTTTACTGTGTTTCAATTACCCAAGGTCAGACATGGAGCTCATCATTCGGGGACTCTGGCTCTATCAGCTCTTTCCAGCTCATAGACTCGTTTCTCTAATGCAAAGCAAGCATGTAATTAATGGAGCCTCTCAGCCACCCCTCTTTGTTGTTCAACAGACACTCAAGTCAAATGTCTCCACAATGGGGGGAAAGAAAATCTCCTGGCACGGCAGAAGTGCTGATGTGAGGTATTTCAGCCTCGCAGGGAATTCTTTCATTTTTTCGCTTCCTCTTTTTCTTTTTTTTGGGGAATCAGCACCGAAAACAGATTCTTTTGTTTCGGATTTAAACGCCTTTTGTCAACATCAGTGTCGTGTCTTATCGCGCTTTTTCCTCATTTCTTAATATAACGCTTATTTTCCGTGGTGTTGAACAATAGACTCTGGAACAATAGAGAGTGACAATAACTATACTAATGGATTCTGTAATAATGATGTGATTATTGTGCAGCAGGAAACTAAAAGAGCAATCATCATCACAAACTGCAGAACATGCAGAGCAAATGCATAAAAACGTCTTTATCACATTTTTTGGAGTCTTTCCTCAGCAGGTTGCTTGGAATTGAACACTTTCCATTTTAAGTTTATTAAAATAACAAGTTGAATGTTTGTTAAATCCTCTGATCCCATGTAAAATATCAGTGAAGCTTGATATCGACGCGGCTGAATAACAGGTGGGCATCGTCACAACGTGGAGCTGCGGACCGCCAAGCCTCCGTGAGAACATCCTGACGAATCACAACAAAGACACATATGGCCTCTCGCAACGTGGCCACAAAATGGAAGCGGCGAGCTCAAAGCCGAGCGTGAAAGTGAAGGTCGCCTCTCTGCACCGACCGGGGGGGGGATTAGCGCGGCCCGGGCCCGAGCGGTGACCACAGTGCAGCTATGTGCCTTTCTTCGTGTTTACTGTACAGCCTCCGTCACGTGACCCGGCCTCTTTGCTGCCCCAAGCATTTTTTGTCTTCCTTTTTCCTCCTTCCCTTCGCCTCCCCCCCCCCCCCCCCACAGCCCGGCTCCCCGCCTCCCTTCCGGCCGTACTGTACAGCGTGTTGATGTCTCTAGTGGCGGCGATAGGCCTGCGCGGCTGAAACTCTAACCCCTGCTAGTTTTCAAATGCCCGGAAGGAAGAGAAAGATGTAGCGGAGCGATGGGGGTGGGGAGGCTGTGCCTGCTCCACTTGGATGTGGAGGGGGGGGGCCGGGGAGGATCGGACCGTGATGGGAACCCAAGGACAATAACAGCTAAGGACAAATGTATCATCCGATACTCATCTCTCATTTTCATGAATTTTTTAGTGCACATGATGACCAGATACAGTCGCTGTGTGCGTGTTCCGCCACCACAGGGTTGGTGCAGTCACACACACACACACACACAACTGGAGCTTCTCCTGATTACACACACGTTTTGTTCCCTATTTACATAAGCTAATCCGTGGCTGTGACCTGAATTGTGTCTGTCCTTCGCTGGAGTCAAAAAACAAAAGTCTGGGGGCACAGGGATGGGGGTGGGGTGCCTCCGGAGAGGGGATTAATCGGGATACTGATGCAAAAATCAGCCCGGCTGCATGTAACATCTCACGTTAATATATAACACACTCTACGAGGAGCAGGAGAAACGCTGAGTTAACGCAAAAGCAGAAGAGGGAGCCATCTGTGCTAAGTGTGGAAATGTGAGAGAGGCTGAAATCAGCAGCGGAGAATCTCTATGTGGAGCCGGGCAGACAAGTGGAGGCATGTTAACTCACCATTCTCACTGAGGCGAACACCGAGGCTGGTCACCGAGTCTGTGATGGAGCGTGCAAAAGTGAAGGAGTCGTCCAGGTGGTGGTGATGATGGTTGGAGGTGGCCACATTGGACGAAGAGAAATCATCAAGCTTGATTTTCTTCACCAAAAATGAGCGGGGCATGTTTCAATGGATAAAAACACAGAGCTGAGAAAAAAAATGCATGAGAGAAAATATGGAAGCCCTCGGAGGAAGCACGCGAGCGGAGCCGGCCGGAAGGATAATCCGTGAGCGAGGGATGTGAGGACGGGGCGGCCAAAAACATAAGATAAGAAAGAAAATGGAAACCGGTGGAGAACAAGGCTGACGGCGATGCTGTGTGATACTCTCTGGCTCCCCCAGCTTCCCCAGGAAAAATAAAAAAAAAATAAAAAATAAAAGCGATCCTGTTCAGCACTGGATAGCTCCTGTGATGCAGCAGGCTTCAGGGACCAGTGAGGAAGAGAAGAGATGGAGACAGACAGGGAGAGGAGGGAGAGAGAGAGAGACTGTCAGACTAGCTGAGATCAGCAATCACGCCAGCCTTTATATGGGGCACGGGCAGCGGAAGATCAGGTGGTGCTGCGAAATGGAGCTGCTTAGCTTTAATCCATCAAATGTCCCCGGGGACACACATCAAATTACTACTGAACCGTCTGTGCATTCGCACACAGACAGAGGAGAAAGAACACAGCCAGACCCCCACTGCCCCCCCCCCCACCCCCACCCAACTGCCCCCACTGCTGCTCCCCTCCTCTCCTCTCCTCTCCCCTCCCCTCTTTCACCCCGCTTATGCTCCATGCTCGGAGGAGGAGTAAAAGAGGAGGGCAGACAATGGAGATGTGGATGAGAGCGCACTCAGTGTCCTGTCCCCCATTGTTTTCAGATGGAGTGGCACAGTTCATGTTTGCCTCCCTCATGTCCTCACCTCCAGCGGCCTCAGGTCTCTGCGTCCCGGGGACACGCCACTCTGAGGACACGTGGACAGGACCTGTGTCCTGGAGCTGCACAGGACACCAGCACTGTTGATGCTGTCGTTGGTGTGGGGGGGGAAGAGCTCTGTAGTGCTGCACTGCTCAGCTCATCTCTCTCTCTCTCTCTCTCTCTCTCTCTCTCTCTCTCTCTCTCTCTCTCTCTCTCTCTTTCTCTCCCCATTACCACTGCACAGATGTGTGTGCTGCCATGCGCGGCAGTGAATTATCTGATTAATTAATTACATCTTTTTTGATTAGGGTGAAATCTAGAATTAGATTCGTGCTTTGCTAAATTGGCCAGATTTCTGCTTGTTGGTTTGTGTTTGTGTAGATTCATTAGCTCACTTGTGTGGATTTTATGCTACACTGTACAATAGACTGTGATGTGTAGTGTTCATTAGAGTCGCACACTTGTTGTTCCGACTTGTCAGAACGAATGAAAGTTAAATAGTTACACGGGCAAAAGTAAAAGTTATCTTGTGGAGCTGGATTCATGAACCTGTTAGATTCAACAACAGGAAACACTTGTGTCACGTCACCTGTTTGATTGAATCGTTTCTTAAAGCACCAAACTAATAAAATCAATGACTCACGCTTGTTTTTTCTGATGTTTCGCACATTATATCAGTATAAGTCAGAAAAGAACATTTTTTATTCTGTTATATTTTGTCGCTTCTTCGGTTTCTGTGGATTTCATAACAAGTGTGAATTCATCGTGTCGGGAGAAACAAGGTGATGCAGGAAGAATATGAAATGTGAATCCATTTCTTGTCAGTTATTGTATTATTTCCCTAAAAGTGGAATATTTAAATGTGTTTAAAAACATCACATATTTACATTTCTGTCAAGTAAAACCAACAAAATACGCAAATACACACATTTTAGAGAAGATCTAACAAGAGAGTATATTTGGTTTTGTGGTTGGTTGTGAAAATGAACACATTAACATGGATTAGCACCAGATGAATTGGCTTTGTATCATATTTGTTCATTTTAAAACTCATACACTCACAATTAAATAACATTAAAACAGGTGGTTTCTGTGTTTTGTGTGTGTATAAAGTTTTATTTAGATTTATAACATCTTAAACTATTCAAATCAAACTACTTTCAATTATTTTCTATGTCTTCAATAATACTACTCAATACAATACTAAATTAAAACCAGTGACATGTTAAATTGTTGTGGTTGGTTGTCGTATCTTTTATTCAATTTGTATAGTCCATTAAATTTTTAAAAGTCATATTTAAAACAACATATTTACAAATGACAAATCTTGAAAATGTTGTTAACCACTTGTAGCATCGACTGGGAAACTTCAATTCGTACGTTTTGCTGTTTCAGATTTGATTGTGCTCCTGAAGTCGTGCTTGACTGGTGTTAATGCTGCTGTAGATTAACCCCGCCCCCTCCCCCGCTGGCCGCTCTATATCATACCGGGCCAGTGACGGTGACCCTGCAGCTCGGACACGACAGGTTTCAAGAGGGGCCGGCGTTAAATCAGCGGCGTCAGGATTTATCATACGTGTGTGATTGTACATTAGAGGACAAGTTCACATTGATGTCACTAAGCCAAGCTGATAGAGGCAAGGTCGCCAGAGGTCAGGGGGGGGGAACCGCTGTCGGGAATAATGAGGCCGAGCGAGGGTCTCTGTTCTTTCTCTCTTTATAAGTCATCCTGTGAAGAATCACTTCCCAGGAGGTCACGATATATCACATTTCTTCAATGATCAAATTTCCACCTCTTTTCTTCAAGATACGACAAACTGCGACGTCAACGTGTTGAAATGTTTTTTCACTTGTTCCAAAGAAGCGTGAGATTGTTCCTCCGGTTCTGACTCCGCGGAGCAGAGAGGTTGAGTTAACAGTGAAACCTCCTGTGACTGAAATCAAACCGTTTCAGCAGCTTTTCACAACCTGTCGTCTGTATCAGCCTGAACTTCACTTCACCTCAGACACACAAACTCATTATTCTGAGCGAGCGCAGAACCGACACTTCATTTCCTAAAAGTACAGACGCTGCAGCCGCACTTCAGGACGACGAGGAGGAGGAGGAGGAGGAGGAGGAGGAGGAGGAGGAGGAGGAGGAGGAGGAGGAGGAGGAGGAGGAGGAGGAGGAGGAGGAGGAGGAGGAGGAGGAGGAGATATCGAGGTGGTGAGAGTGGAGGCTGCAGGGAATTAATTACGGTTGTAACTAATTAATATTTCCAGTATCGAATAATCTGCTGATTAATACCTCTGCCAACGGAGGTTATGTTACCAGCCTGTGTTCATTTGTTTGTGTGTTTGTCAGCAGGATAACACAACAATTACACAACAGATTTACTTGGGGCCCAGTTATTGTCATTGATTGTTATATTGTGATCGTCTTGGGTTATTGTTGCTTTTCCCTAATTCTTTAACTTGAACCAAATTTAAAGATAGTTTCAGTTGTTTGTTCTGATAAGATTAAATATAATATCATTACATATTATATTGTATATTTCTTTATCAGCTCCTAAAACGATTTTGTGTAAAGAATCGCAACAAGTATTTATTTGATCAGAAAGGTTTGATTTAGAAAAAGATATTAAATAAATAAATAAAGAATCCTTTATTTATTTATTTAATATCTTTTTTTTACGCAGACACTGATCAGACATGGCTCGATGAATGAGACCAATACTTCACATTTTGCCATTTGGGGATCATAAGTTGCATAAAGGGTAATGTGAGCATTTGTTTGTGTGTTTGTCAGCAGGATAACACAACAATTACACAACTGATTTACTTGGGGCCCAGTTATTGTCATTTGTTGTCATATTGTGATCGTCTTGGGTTATTGTTGCTTTTCCCCAATTCTTTAACTTGAACCAAATTTAAAGATAGTTTCAGTTGTTTGTTCTGATAAGATTATATATAATATCATTACATATTATATTGTATATTTCTTTATCAGCTCCTAAAACGATTTTGTGTAAAGAATCGCAACAAGTATTTATTTCATCAGAAAGGTTTGATTTAATTTGTGATTTTTAAGATGTGTCGTGGCAGAATCCTTTATTTATTTATTATATATCTTTTTTTTACGCAGACACTGATCAGACATGGCTCGATGAATGAGACCAATACTTCACATTTTGCCATTTGGGGATCATAAGTTGCATAAAGGGTAATGTGAGCATTTGTTTGTGTGTTTGTCAGCAGGATAACACAACAATTACACAACAGATTTACTTGGGGCCCAGTTATTGTCATTGATTGTTATATTGTGATCATCTTGGGTTATTGTTGCTTTTCCCTAATTCTTTAACTTGAACCAAATTTCAAGATAGTTTCAGTTGTTTGTTCTGATAAGATTATATATAATATCATTACATATTATATTGTATATTTTTTTATCAGCTCCTAAAACGATTTTGTGTAAAGAATCGCAACAAGTATTTATTTGATCAGAAAGGTTTGATTTAGAAAAAGATATTAAATAAATAAATAAAGAATCCTTTATTTATTTATTTAATATCTTTTTTTTACGCAGACACTGATCAGACATGGCTCGATGAATGAGACCAATACTTCACATTTTGCCATTTGGGGATCATAAGTTGCATAAAGGGTAATGTGAGCATTTGTTTGTGTGTTTGTCAGCAGGATAACACAACAAGTACACAACAGATTTACTTGGGGCCCAGTTATTGTCATTGATTGTTATATTGTGATCGTCTTGGGTTATTGTTGCTTTTTCCCTAATTCTTTAACTTGAACCAAATTTAAAGATAGTTTCAGTTGTTTGTTCTGATAAGATTATATATAATATCATTACATATTATATTGTATATTTCTTTATCAGCTCCTAACACGATTTTGCGTAAAGAATCGCAGCAAGTATTTATTTAATCAGAAAGGTTTGATTTAATTTGTGATTTTTAAGATGTGTCGTGGCAGAATCCTTTATTTATTTATTATATATCTTTTTTTTACGCAGACACTGATCAGACATGGCTCGATGAATGAGACCAATACTTCACATTTTGCCAACCGGGGATCATAAGTTGCATAAAGGGTAATGTGAGCATTTGTTTGTGTGTTTGTCAGCAGGATAACACAACAATTACACAACAGATTTACTTGGGGCCCAGTTATTGTCATTGATTGTTATATTGTGATCGTCTCGGGTTATTCTTTAACTTGAACAAGATTTAAAGATAACAAAGACAGAACTTAATGTTTGAGTTGTTGTATTTTTAGATATTATATTATATATTTCTTTATCAGCTCCTCTCACTCGACTTGTAGAGACCACCTGTAACCAGTGTGTTTCCAGTAACTTCACATGAAACCCTCTGTGCACTCAGGCTGTTTTTCTTTTAACACAACGTTAACATAATTAACACATTAATCATTTCTCCATTCCATCACGTTTGGGCTTCAAAGACTCTTTAAAGGAGCGAGAGCAACAAGTCGGCCACAGGTTAGAAGTGAAGGAACAAAGGAAACATGCTGGGATGGAAACCTCTTCCAGCAGCAGGAGACTCCACTGCTTCCTCCTCCGCCTCCTGCAGGACCCCGGGTCCACTTATGGCCCCCGGACTCCGACATGTGGTCACTGCCTCGGGATGTTACCATAGCGACGGACCCCCTCAGGCTGGAGGAAAGGTTTTTTCTCTCACAGGAGCGGAGGGGGGAGTTACGCTCTGGTCAGATGGAACAAGGGGGATGGGGTGGGGTGGGTGGTGGTGGTGGGGGGGGGGGGGTTTACAATCAGCCTCATTAACATCCTGTGCGACCCTGCGGGGCGTCGGAGGAGACGACCTCGCCGGCTGAATGAGTGAAGTCAATCTCGTTGATTCGTTCCTTCGCACCGTTTCACGCGACTCTCGTTAGCCCACATCCAGAAGTTTATTATCTCCATTTACAGACGTGTTAAGTCGCTTTAATCATTTAACTTCCAGCTAATTCACAACACACTCTCGCCGAGGAAGAGGAAGATTAACCAAACAGAAAATATGATTACACATCTCGTGAAGAGGCCGCGCGCTTATGTAAAGACACTCGGAGCCGGTTGGGCGAGGTAAAGTGAGGCTAAGAGTCCATTAGGCGCAGCCATGTATAATTCACCTCACTCTTGCTTACTGGGTCACTTCAGCCGGGCGGTTTTCAGCTGCTGCAGGAGGAGGAGACTCATGTGCTCTTTAGAAAACAGGAGCTGACGCTGGAGGAAAAGTTTAAAGCACGACGCGATTTTGTTTAAAGCATTGCAACAAGTATTGATTCAATCAGAAAGGTTTGATTTAATTTGTGATTTTTAAGATGTGTCATTGGCAGAATCCTTTATTTATTTATTTATTTAATATCTTTTTTTTTTTACGCAGACACTGATCAGACATGGCTCGATGAATGAGACCATGAAGGCAACACTTCACATTTTACTGTGGATTTCTGGTCCAACATGAAGTCTGAATGGACCTCAGCAGCCTCCCCAGCCGCACTGTATCTAATGCTGTTTGGCAGATAGTTCAGTGTATCACTCATGCCCTATTTGGCTTGTGTCTGCCTGTTGTCCTGTATGCATCTCGGAGCGTGTGTGCATTTGTTGTCCACGGGCAACTGTTCAGTAAATAGGGCAATTAAGTGTGAAAAGCAGAAACGAGCTAGCATGTTCCCATCTCTTTGGTGGGGGAGATAATTTATGCTAATAACATCTCTACCGCTCAAGCTGCCCAAAAATGATAGCAGACCCCTTTTGGCTTCAGAAGAATCTTTTCATCCTCTTGGAGAAAGAAAGAAAAAAAAAAAAACCTGGTTTCTCAACACCTTGCAAATAAGACAGCTGTGTGGCAGAGAAAGAGTCTCTCTCTCTCCCTCTCTCTCTCTCTCTCTCCAGCTTTCATCTGCAGATGATAATCTCTTCTCCTTCACTGTCTTGTGTGGCGCTTGTTTGTTCTTCATTTAGCCTGTGGAATACTTGAAACCTACTTTTCACCGCCATCTCCCCCCCCTCAGCTGTCTCTCTCTCTCTCTCTCTCTCCTCTCTCTCTCTCTCTCTCTCTCTCTCTCTCTCTCTCTCCCTCTCTCTCTCTTACAGCCTCACACCCTGCACACAATCTATCATCATTTTTCCGTCGAGGGCCATCACAGGAAGTCGCAGCATGTGTGAATGCATTACTGTAAATAGTATCCTATGCATGAGTGATGCCTCTGAATAAAACTTAAACTCGCTCCCCGCGTGCTGTTCATGTGACATAAATTCCTCGATCATACCGGGGGGGGGGCGGGGGGGGGGGCACGGAGGCACCGGGGGGCTCGTGCGGAGCAGGGGCCACGGTGGCAGTTCAATAAATAACCTCGGTGAAAGTGGGAGCAATAAAGCATCTGAAATCTCTACCAGCTTCCCACTTTCATGCACAGTGAGGAGCTCTCGTGTCAGCCGCTGAGAACAAATGTGTCAGCTTCCAAGGCTGACATCATTTCTTTTGTGCACTGCAACTGGAACGCCTGACCACAATGTGGGCTACACTTTCAAACACTGCGTCTTGGGGAAATGCTTTCAGGGGGGTGGTGGAGGGGTGGGGGGGTAGGGGGGGTTGGGGGGTCTGCTGCAGAGAATTGGAAGAGAAGGTCGATACTATTCTCATGACTGTAAATATAAAAGCCACACCAGCAGCTGCTAATAGTCTTAAGCTTCTTTATCACCAGTCAAAAAATCTACTAATACTCATAAACATCTGGCTTTTGTCTGCAAGAGGGGGGGGGGGCATCAATCGGCATCGAGAGGCCAGGTCAGGTCAAACTGCACCTTTATAAAAAAAGGCTACTACCTACTAATGTTTTCTTCTGTAATACCAGTAGAAAGTATTGCTAATTGAAATTCAGTAATTACATCACAAAACAACTTGTTTACTTCTTAGATGCTAACGCTAGCAGCTGGAAAAGCTACATTTAAGAATGACCTGCATTTGTACAGAGTTGGGCCTTAAACCTTTAGACCTACTGCAAAAAAATAACAATAACATGTATATTATGATAGAAATTTAAAGAGGAATACAACTATTTACTTTTTTATTAAATCATTAGCGATACAGTTTATCCTCTGAGGGTCGCAGGTGGTCTGGAGTCGTGCTAACATCGGGCGAGAGGCGGGAAACAACGTGGACAGTTCATAGCCAGTCAGTGACATATTACTATTTACTTTTGCTGTTTGGTGATCAGTAGTAAAATCAAACAGTTTGATATTTAAGACTCGAGATCGAGGAGCATCGAGAAATCGTCCTGATTATCCTCTAGTGTGCAGCAACTAAAGATAAGTTAAGGCCGGCGCATGCTTCTGCAACGACGTCTGCGGCTTTTCACGCAGTTGTGACGCAGGACTCGTTGTCATTCATGGTTTTCCAAGCGTTGCGCGTGTTGCCATGCAATTCCCCGCAAGAACACTAGGCGGAGTAATGTTTTTTGTCAAAGTCGGCTCTTCTTCGTGTGTGGCACGAAGAAGTTCTTCTAAATCTTCCGTGGTTTCCGCCGCTATTATCGGGCATGCACCGGAAATGCGACTCCGGAAATGATGTAGTTAGCCGACCAATCACAGCCTTGCTGGCTACGTGACGCTCGCGAAGCTTTGCCGTCTAGTTAGAAAAATTGGGCGACGCACGTAAGCACGTAAGAAGGGATAAGTAAGTACTTAAGGGTCCCGGAAGGGCTCTTACGCTTCCTTGCCCGTGAAAAGGCAGAAGCATGCGCCGGCCTTTAGGCTACTGCCTGTAGCTCCACAGAGAGAGTTTGAGAGAGCCTGAGTGCAAAGTGTTTCTTTAACTCCGAATGAGTTTCTCTCAGAGGAAGATTTCTTCTCCTCGGCTCTATTGTCTCTTTCAAACGGAAGCTGTAGCAATTTCCTTCAAAGACTCGGTACAGAAGGTTCCAGTGTGTTCGCAGCAAAGTAATTTCATCTTTGAATGCTGTAATTAAACCTTAACTATAATAGTCATCGTCACACCTTGCTCTGATTTATCGAGAAATAATTGTTCAGATAATCTTAGTCTAAATTAATTGGGTTAATTAATCACCGGCACTGTCCTCGCCCTCCCTCCCTTCAAATAAAGGCATTGTAGGTCTTTTCACATTATGTCCCATCACGAAGGTCAGAGCGGTGGGTAATAGACTGTCGTTTCCAATTTGTACTTCCAAGCAAAGGAAGAGTATCTGCATTAGTGAGATTTTATCAGCCCGTTTAAAATTAGACAACAAATGGAGAGATTTGCATGCAAGTAGCATGGATGGAGCCGCTCAGCAGAAAGAGAACTCAGGGTTTGTGCAGCAGCAGGTCGAGAAAACAATTACACAGCAGCTACTAATTTTCTTTTTTTGAGGATTCACTTCACCTGTTTGCAGCCGAGGAGCCAAACAAAGAGCGGCTCCTCATAACACAGGACAGCGTGGTCACGTGGAGCAAGAGAAAGAAATGAGAGAAAGAAAATCTACAACCAAACAAATTTTCCAGCAGGTAGCACTGAGACGAGCATTTTCCTCTTATGTGTTTTTCCTCGCCGTGCATGTCAGGAAGAGAGGTGAGATCAATTTCCACAGGATTAGGCTGCCAGGGGGAAAATGATTGCTTTTTCTAATACTTAGTAACAATTTTTCAATTTCCTGTGGTCTTTGTTACTCTCAACATTTTTGCAAATGAGCAAAACAGAGGCAAGCGGCGTTGCTGCTCCGCGAACTTCACCTTGGGACCAAAGCATCATTTGCATATATATTGAGAGCATACGTTTTTGGTTTATAATAGTCACCATTCTGGGGTGGGGGCGGGGGAACCGGGGGGCGGCTGGCAGGCATTCTGTCACCTGTTATGAGGCCCTTGTCCATGAACATCCCTGGGAGACGAAAGCAGGCGATAATTACGACGCTGGAGCTAAACTGGTGTTGCTCTCTCCCTTCGCACGTTGTTTTTAAATCTGGGGAGAGAAAGTAAAAACAAAGACGGCCGTGGGGGGTAGGGGGGGGGGCATGTCTCTGCCTCCGAGGAAGAGATTTCCCTTTTTGAGGAGGCTACAACATAATTCAGTGAAAATGAAATTAATCTATCGGCACGGCACTGATCCCGTGGTGATTACAGTTTCAGCCCGGCGCTAATAAATCCACACGTTCCACTCTGTGCACTCGCACAGTGCACGGGGGCTAACTATATTCAGGCAGAATCGGATGCTCTGCAGATGGTCACATGACAAATGGCTTTATTGCCCCGTTATGGAGATTTGAATCATAATTGAGTGTCTCCACAGTGATGCGTGCACTTGGTATGACTCATAGTGAGTCTTTTGCTAGAGGACAGATGAGCTCTGTTGCTTCCACTTCAATCTGCCACCACATATTTAGATTTCACCTCAAATCTCTTTAAACCAGCCTCAGTGCTTCTGCTGCTTTTTCAACATTATTGCAAGATTCAACCAGGAGAGGAAAATAAAAAAAATACAAACACAAAGAAAGAGAAGAAACTTAATTTAATATCCCAAAAAAAATGTGAACTTGAGCCATTTCATCAGTTCGACAATCAGCTTCAACCGGGGATCATAAGTTGCATAAAGGGTAATGTGAACATGCACGTTTGCACAGTGATGCATGTGCAGCACGCATCACTGCCCCTGTGTGCGTCCAGCGCTTTTCAAAGGGCATGCTTTTGTGCAGGCACAGATGATGCAGCTGGCAGAAGCATGACTATTGCTGGAAGCGCGTCCACGTTGGCACACTTACAGAAAGCCCTGGCTCCCGGGTCACTCTGGATCCGGGCTGCGTGGAGGCCGCCTGTCCGTCTGCCGTCTCGCCCGTCGATACCGTCTGAGAGACGCACAGACGACTGGACTCTGTCAGGCTTCTGCAGTCTAGAGGAAATGAGTCGTCTGTTAAGTGATTCGTCAATCAACAGAAAATGAATCTGCGAATAATTCATTATTTGAGTTATTCTTCAGAGATAAACATAGCTTGTTGCAGCTCCTCTTTATCTTGTGTGATATTGACGACAATATCTCTTGTGTTGTTCTTTCACATAATAAAGAAGACTTTTGTGTAGATGTGAAATAATTCATACACAAGCGGGTCCCCAGGAATGAAATGTCCGACGTCCATGCACAACACCTGATTCAGGAAGGTTCATATCGAAGTCATCCCCTTGTTTACTGTTATTTCTGTAGATTTAAGCAAAGTTACACATCATTATCGAATCTATTTTGAACATTGTTCCTTGTTCAACCACATTTTGTATTTCAGAAAGGTGAGAAGATATAAGATAGTAGATGTTTGTAAATGACTGTTTTTTGGTTTTAGATGATTGACACCTTGGGGACCCATCAGATTTCAGCTGGGGCCAGTGAGAAATCAAACATCACGATTATCTACTGAGATATCATCAAATTAAAAACAATAACGTTCCACTAGGTGTAATCAAATCCCTATGATACAAGCAGAAATGGACAAAACTCAACATCCTCAACATCACCATTCAGTTCAGTTTCCCTTCTCTGTTTGCATGAGCCGCCTCGACCAAATGTTCAAAATCAAACTCCAAGACATTTTTCTTTTTTTTATGGGATCAATCATGTTTCCCATGTAAAGATAGCTCAAATTATTCTGTAATTGCCTGATAAATTAACCAGCACAACACCTGATTCAGGACGGTTCATATCCAAGTCATCCCCTTGTTTACTGTTATTTCTGTAGATTTGAGCAAAGTTACACATCATTATCAAATCTATTGTGAACATTGTTCCCTCAAATACATTTTGTACTTCAGAAAGGTTAGAAAATATAAGATAGTAGATGTTAGTAAATGACTGTTTTTTGGTTTTAGATGATTGACACCTTGGGGGCCCATCAGATTTCAGCTGGGGCCAGTGAGTAATCAAACGTCACGATTATCTACTGAAATATCATCAAATTAAAAAGCATAACACTAGATGTAATCAAATCTACATGATACAAGCAGAAATGGACAAAACTCAACACCCTCATCATCATTCAGTTCAGTTCAGTTCAGTTTCCCTTCTCTGTTTGCACGAGCTTCCTCGACCAAATGTTCAAAATCAAACTCCAAGACATTTCTTTTTTTTATGGGATCAATCATGTTTCCCATGTAAAGATAGCTCAATTTATTCTGTAATTGCCTGATAAATTAACCAGCACAACACCTGATTCAGAAAGGTTCATATCCAAGTCATCCCCTTGTTTACTGTTATTTCTGTAGATTTGAGCAAAGTTACACATCATTATCAAATCTATTGTGAACATTGTTCCTTATTCAAATACATTTTGTATTTCAAAAAGGTTAGAAATGAAAAGATAGTAGATGTTAGTAAATTACTAGTTTTAGTTTTTAGATGATTGACACTTCGGGGACCCATCAGATTTCAGCTGGGGCCAGTGAGAAATCAAACATCACGATTATCAACTGAAATATCATCAAATTAAAAAGCATAACACTAGATGTAATCAAATCTACATGATACAAGCAGAAATGGACAAAACTCAACATCCTCAACATCATTCAGTTCAGTTCAGTTTCCCTTCTCTGTTTGCACGAGCTTCCTCTTCCTCGACCAAATGTTCAAAATCAAACTCCAAGACATTTCTTTTTTTTATGGGATCAATCATGTTTCCCATGTAAAGATAGCTCAATTTATTCTGTAATTGCCTGATAAATTAACCAGCACAGACACCTGTCAAAACAGCCGAGGATCTCGGTGAATCCACCTCCCAACAGGCTCATCTTGATGGGCTAAGTTGGTAATGACAACTCCCCAAGTCTGTCCCCTCGGGCTGAAGGATGAGAGCACCGCACACTTCTCTTTCCCGCTCCGTCCCTATTAGGATAATGCATCAAATAGACATTTTAATTTGAAGTTCATTTTCTCCTCACGGCTCTGTAAATGTCTGCGAGCGCGCGTGCTGCCGGAGATAACCTTTCTTTACAGGATGTGATCTTTTTTTTATTTTGGTGTCCTAATGAAATGTTCACTTATCATTTGGTTGTATTTGGTCTTTTGTGAACGAGTGTAAATCCCCGATATTTCCGGTGGCTCTCCTCAAATGAAGTGAAAAAAAACAACACAACAAAATAAACCCTGATGTTTCATTACCGGGCTCCGTCTCCGGCTCCGGCTAAAAAACAAAGCAGCAGATGACTCATTGATTTCCACAAACAAACCAAATTGCCAGGAGTGGTGTTCACCAGTGTGGCTCCTCATCACTCAGCAGTTATATTGTCGTGCACCCGGCGACCTCCTTTTTCAACCCAGCTAGTGTGACCATAATGTGCGTGAAATGAGCGGCGAGGCCTGCCAGCGGTGCCTGAGCCCTCGCCGGGCCCGACACCTGCCGGCGCTCAGCTGTTCCTGCCACGCTTGACCGCATGTGGCTAATAAACAGACCTGTCCTTATCGCTGGAACTCCATTAACGGGGGGTCGCAGTCACCTGAATCCCTCGCCGGGGTGACAGCAAATTACAAGGCAAATGTAATGGCTTTTGCTATATTGCCACACACTGAGATAGTGAATTACACCAAAGGCCTGATGTTATTAGATGTCCCCGGGACGCCGGGCTCTGTGTTTTATGATGACTACAGTGAAAACCAGGTCAGCGCTCAAATTGTCAACTGCTCCAGTTCTATCTATCATGTCCATTCAAGGAGTGGGGGGGGACGACAAAGGCATGCAGCAGGTCGTGCACTTCGTGTGTCGGCCCAGCGTCGAGCACTTCAGACAAGTGTCTCCGTCTGAGACCCGGCTCCCTTCATCATTATCTGGATGAGTGGGGAAGAAGGAAAGTGATTAATCAGGTCTGTGTGAGCGGTTTGAGTCCAGGGAACCTCAAAGCAGCTGTAACACATATTTGACACCAACAATACATCTGATGACAAGAAATGTGAAGATGTGAAAGGGGCTCGTTCACAGGGACGAACCCCGCAGAGGAACCATCCGCTGAATCCGTGGCTCTGCTCGGCTTTATGGAGCCAGTGTCAGCTCATCACTTTCACTGTCCGCTTCGTAAATCCACCGTTCCGGTTCAGTCGCGCTGTGCTCTCACGGCGTCGTTTTTTGGCCACGTTTCTCAGCGGAGAAAATAAAAAACTGTAAAAAGCCACTGTACCGCAGCATCAAACGGACGCTCGGGCCCAGTTAACAACTACCTGGCCAACGTGGCGGAGCATTCAGCAACTTAAGAGCCAGATATTTCCCTCAGGAGTCGGTAGAGAGCAGAAAACAGCAGATTGGACTGTTGAATATTGGCCGTAATCATCAGGTGAACAGAAATATGACGACAAATGGAAAACTGTGTGTTTCTGTAACTGCTGAGTTTGTAGATGCGACCGTTTTCTTTCAAGGTCAGCGTCGTAATCTGAAAGATGTGTTACAGTCGGAGCCACAACTTGTTATTACAGGTTAAAGCCATTGAATGTGAGAAACAGCTGAAGACAGGAAGTGAAACTACATCTTTGAGAGTACACATATACCATAAATATTAGTCCCCTTAATGTGCCTTAAGTATTCTTATGAAAAACTAAAATATATTCCTTGATCTTCCCCCTGATACAGATCCACATCAAAATTGAATGGGTTCTTCCTCGAGCTAAACCACATTCTTCCACCAAGTTTCCTGGCAATCAATCCTGTAGTTTTTGTGTAAATTTGGTCACAAACACACAAACAGACAAACAAACGGAGAGGGATTGAAAACACAACAAACGCATTGAGACCAGTTTGGATCTTTAAGGTCCCAGATTTCCATTTTTCCCACTCCCAGTGATATCCATAATAATATATATACATCTCATTATTCCAAATCACTGACACATTAAACTTGGCCATGTGGTAAACTGTTTTTATTTAAATATTACTATTTAAAATGGCACAAGTAAAAACCTTGAATAAAGATTTTTATTAAATCCAGCGTCTCTGTGGTTCCACAGCAGTAAACGAGTCCACGTGGCTGAAACGGTCAAAGACAAAGGGGTTTGTTTTTGATTATTGAACCCTGTAGCTTTTCTCTGGCCATACATCTTCCTCTGCCAGGCGTCCCAGGGGCTTCAGGCCATCCAGCGCCACGGGCCAGCTCCGGAGAAGGAGGCAGGGACAATGATACCTGCAGGTCTCTACCCAGGCTCTGGAGATACCGCTGGGGCCTCAGTGACAAATTGTCCTTGTCTGGCCACATGAGAGAGTGGGGATTGCAGTAATTGCATATTTCCTCTAATTGCATTTGTCACACGTGGGGTCCGCTGGTCTGAGGCCCTTCTCGGCGATGTGTTAAACCAAACAGCTGAACTCTCAACCTGCACCGCGAGGACGGGATGTGCAGGGAGAGGCCTGTAAAGAGGGCAATAAATTATGCAGTGGCACAAAACATCAGCAGAGCAGCAGTGTGGCCGGGCACAGAGGCGGCTGCCAGACAGAGACACGCTGCCGCTCCATTAAAGCCTCGGACTTGGTCCTGAAGGACTCAATGATAATGTCTAAGGACAATGAAGGGCTTCTACCTGCATGATCGCATGACACGAGCAGATGAAGAAACTGTTTTGCATGATAATAATATATATATATATATCTTACTTTTATTAAATCGTATGCATAACTATTGGCAGCTTCTAATAAAACGTCTCCTTTGTGATCAAACGATGCTTCTCATGTGTTATCTTCCAAAATCTACACAAAGCTGACAGGTTAGATTCGTCCAAATATAGGAAAGTAGAAAGGTTTTCACATCAGAAAAGGATTATCTATTCAATAACAAACAGTTAATATGATTATTCTTTATCTACACTCATTGTTTGATAGTGATTTGTTCTCTGAAATATCCCAAAACAGAAAATGTGTCCGTGAAATGTATTAATAGACAGATTCAAACGTCCAGTTTTGTCTCATCAACAGTTAAAAATCCAGAGACACTCAGTTTTATTACAATAACAAGGATTTAGTAATTCTACACATAACCGAGGCTGGAACCTGTCATTTATTCTCCTGCTTCCAGACTCGACTACAGAGATTTACCGATCGTCAGATTACTTTCAGGATTAATTTTCTGTCAGTGATTAACTAATCGTATCAGCATTTTCCTCTCCGCTCCGTTCTCACATGCTTCCTCCCGGTTTCCCTGCTTCAGCAAAGTTTCAAGTGGGGGGGGACCACAGTAACGAGCGGCCCCCCCGACTTGGCTCCTGCTGCCTCGTGATACGCGGCCAGGTTGCTGCATTATACAGAGGGGTTGTACAACTACATTTTAATCCACTCGTGTTTCTGGCCTGATAAAAGGATTCTCTCCATCTCTTTCTGTTTAATTCACACCATCATCAATCAAATGTGTCCCTGGTCTCCCCCCCCCTCCTCCGCTCCGCCGCTCCTCCTGGGGTTTTGGGGGTCTGCAGCAGATAGGTTGGGGGGTCCCCCGAGGGGGTTAGGGACATGACGGACCGGTCACAGATGCCACCGAAATTAAAATGCAAGAGTCTGTGCAAGGTGTTACATTTCTCAGACGTGCTCATTTGCAGTAATATCAGAGCAACATAAGGGGGCTTATCTCCGCGTCCACATACGACTCTCACCAGATTATGTGAATGTGATAACAAAACAAAAAACACATGCTATTTGCGAGAGCTACCTCCACAGTGTGGCTACAAGTGTGGACGCTTCCCTGTGTGGTGGAAACACTGTTTTTTGTCTGTTTCCACCATTGTCTGCACATGACAGTCGCCACAGGCTACTTAGTAATGAATATGTGCCTGTAGCATGTGTGCAGTGCGGAGCCTATGAATAGAATAAATATGCACATCTCTGCACAACAGGTCAGCTTCTGAACACAGATAGAAGAGAATATGATCAACCGCACAATGAGCTCCTGAAAACTACAAAGGAATTATGTATAAACAGCTGCTCAGACTGTGTGTCACGCGATGATGTCTGATATCCCAGCAAAAAAAAAAACCTTTTTTGTCTAAATAAGGCTCCGAGTCTGTGTTCTTCATCGTCTTTCATGGACGTCCACACACCTCTGATGGTAGTTCTCTCGCTGTGACACATGGATATACACCCGTGTGACAGGTAATTCGGGCTGTGACAGAAATAGCACATTTGCAAATAATAAAAAAAAAGGCACCATGTCAAACTACTTCCTGACATGAAGATAAAAGGGAAAAGCAGATTGGTTAATGCAACATACAGCAGCGTAAACCGAGGTGTTGTGTTGTTTTGTTCTGCGCTAAATCAAAGTGTCACTCAACAACTAAATAAGGATAAATAATAATGAAGGCGCAGGAGAGAGATATATATTCTGGGGCCATTAATTGCTATAATGAGTTGGATCTTAAAGATAATGTGATGAACTGGTAGCCGGAGTAAAGATATAATCTCATCTCCAGTCTAGTTGTTGTTGTGTTGTGCACTGTTTGGATTCTGGGCTTTGTTGCCTGGGAGCAAACCGATGAGTAATAGAAATGTGAGGAAATGAGAGGAGGCACGAAGGATTCAGAGTCTCAGAGCGCAGAAAGGGAGAGATTTGGCAAAAATGCTTCCGATGATGTGAACAAGATTGGACAACCTTGTTCATATGCAATTGAAAATTAACGGTAGAATGTAAACAAATAAAATCACACCTTTACTTGCGATTTTTACAGATGTTGTAGAGAGTTGTGAGGAGTTAACACACATCGTCCGGGCCAACGCTGAGAACTCGAAAGTTTTTTGTTTTTTTTCAGGCTCCCAGACGATTCAGGACAAATAGTTGTTCATCATCAGCATAGAGGCAGAAACACCGGGACGGCGGGCGGGAACTGGAGGATCCAAAATGCTGTAAATTTTAAAGTATAAAGCACTGCACGGCCTTGCACCTGACGACCTGTCAGAGGTTTGCTTTTGGTTTATGATCCGATCCTCTGGTTCTTCTCTTTGAGCTGTTCCCCAAAGCAGAACAACAACATTTGGAGATTCTGCTTTCAGCCACGAAGCTCTGAGCCGGAGCTGAGAGGAGCTGGGAAAATAGATTATTTGAAAAAACGTAAAACTAAAAACCCGTCTTTTCAGCCTGGCTTTCATGTTGCGATTCAATAACTGTGAACATCTTATATTCACATTTTATTTTACGATGTCGTATTCCCACCGACCTCATTACATTGTGTTTAAATGCAAACAACGACTGCAACTTTGCTCACTTGTCTCTTGGTCATAGTTTGTTATCTTTTACATTCACTGTTCTATTATATTTAGTACTTTACTGTGTATTGTAGTACTTAATTGTGTATCATTTACTTATGAAGTACATTTTTGTCTTTGATTCTTAGTATCTGTTTTATTGCTACTTTGCTCTGTGTTCAATGCCGTTGACGTGCAACGGTAACACAAGCATTTCCCAATTTGAGATAAAAAAAGTACCTCTCTCTATCTATCTATCTATCTATCTATCTCTCTCTCTCTCTCTCTCTCTCTCTCTCTCTCTCTCTCTATCTATCTATCTATCTATCTATCGATCGACATTTTGCACAGACCTGAGAACTTTGCCAGCTAAACGAGACCCGATCCAGATCATTGGTACATGGTCTGATTCCAGGTTTTGCTTCCTCAGACCCGAGCGGATATTTAAAGACCTTTACGTTCGGATTTTTGAAATGACTCCATCCATAAATTGCCTGGCACTCCATCTTATTTTTTTTCCTCCCTGTGAAGTTCAACACTGGCGGCTTTGCACAGGAGCTCTTTGCCTTTCATGTCACGTAAAAGGTCCCCGACAGATTTGTATGCTGTCAACATTTTATCTGTATGAAAATGATCCCTCGGTGCTATGTGTGGCATTTTTGTAAGTACAAAGGATACACACGTGCGTGACGTGGTTGTTTAGTTTTTACAGGTTGTTTTTCCGAGCGGTCGCCCTGTTACACGACAGCAGGTGGCAGGTGTTAGAGGAGAGAGTGAACGTCTCGTCTGGCCCGATACAATCTTTTCTGAACAGTCCAATTTGAACAAAGGATTAAGTGTCCGTCATTACTCACGGGGCTAATCTTGTAGATTTAGGCAAGTGGTTCCTAAAAGTCAATACAGCTCTAATTTAATCAGCGAATGTCATCACATTTTATGGAGCAAAAATGAAGAGCTTACAGACAAGGTCCTGTACAATGTGCTTTCAACTGATCACCCCCGTGCGCAAATTATTGGCCGAGTGTGAAGACGCGCTGTCGGTTCACAAGTTTTATGTTTCATCTCGGTGGTGAAATAAATCAGTTTTGAATAAAAGCCGTGGCAGTCCCAGAACTCCGATAAGTCACTCCACACAGTTATTCTGCAGGATAACAGGAAGTGGCTGAGCCGGGGGGGTGCGCTACATACAGAACGAGGACAGGATGTGGGTTTGCTTTTACATGTGGCCGAGGTCCAGGAGGCTTTTCTAATGAAATCTGAATTGAAGTCATGTTACATGAATGTTTTATTATTGATAAATGTCAGTGAAGCATACGGAGCCATCGCTTCCCCCCAAAACACAAATTCAAGACTTCAGTCGTCTCCATTTTGAGCTCTGGTGAATTCACATGTCGTGATCTCGGGCTGCGACTTCCTCTTGTGTTAGTAAAACACATGTAACATAAAGTTAGTGTGGTTCTCTCATGTGGCCCCGGCTCTCAGCGTGTCTACCGGCCCACTTCAGAGTTGTAGTTCCTAGTTTGTGGGACAAAAGTATAAATATTTCATCGGGAGTAAATAATTCAACACCTGTGTATTCCTCTGTGGTTCAGCTCTGATCCAGTCACTTCAAGACATCCTTTGTGGATGGAGAGCCCTTCATGCTAAATGACACTTGGCCAAATAGCACTTAAGCTCTTGCTCAATATTTTAACAGGGCCGTGCGAGGAAGCTGCAGAGTGGTTGAGCTGCTCCTGCAAAGTAGAACAGGTGGATTGTTGTTGGTGCGGAGCCACAGGCATTAGGCAACGATCAGGGACTGCAGAGCTCAGTCAGGTCTGATAATTGACTCCGCATCGAGTCCCATGATTCAATTAGACAAGGAGACGACTGTTACAGCTTTTAAATCTGTCAGTCTTTGACATTTTTTTAATTGTCAAGTTTCTTTTGTTTTTATATGCATTTGTTCTTGTTCTTGTGCACCATCATGAGTGTTTCTGTTTGCATTTGTTTGATTAATTATCTATTTGGTATATTTTTCCTTTTCTTTAGTGCTTTCTTTACTGAAGTATACTCTATTGCCAGTTTTTTAGGTACACCTAACACAATCTTATTCTGTCATGAATCATATCTTCAGAGTATACAGAGAGGTGTTTGTTATTTAGCCAACCCTCAATGATGTATACTGTGGACTCTGTGCCTCCAACATGACCATGAACTTCTGAATCTACTGATCAACTTACAAACTCCATGAAGGGAGGAGGTATTGTATTTTTATGGTACATATACACATTGAAGATGCTCTGAAAGAGACAAAAGGGCATAAATAATGAAAGCGTATTAATTGGGGACCATCAGGAGCAGGATGTGCGAGATTATCTAAAAAATAATGTTCATCATATTGAAGGAACATGTCAACCTGTGGCTGTGTGGCACTGAGGAATGAGAAATATCAGGGTTCTGCTTCTTTTATTGTTAGTTTTAGATTTTTTTATGGAATTTCTCGACAATAAGTAAGATATCAGCAAATAAATAATTCAGAGTTGAAGAAAATCTGGTTAACAGGTTAAAAGGTTTTTATTAGAAGCCCAGTTTCTGACAGTAAGTTCTGCTAATCAAATTTACCAGACATCTCTCTTATGTGTCCCAGCGTGAGTGTTGAAATGGCCCATTGAAGAAGCTCTGATTAACGCTCTGTTGATGAGAAAATTAACTTATATACACTTCATTATAAACCCGGCAGACCTCGAGGACCCAGACTTTTATGAGGCTAGGACCAGATGTCATCCAGCCACAGCCCCAATTAATCTCCGGGCCTTGTAACACGCCCCGAGAAACAAAAAAAAACCCTGATTGGGTGTGGAGGGCAGAGACAGTGAGTAGAAAGCGAGGGTGAGAGATGCTATCCGGGGAGCAGCCGGCCCTGGCGAGTCTGCAGAGGGTGAGATAAGAGGGGGGTGGCTGCGACGGAGCCCGGGTCTCAGAGAGAAGGCTGAGGTTATTCATTGCTCTGCCGTGAAAGCTTGAGAAGATTACCCAGAGCCTGGTTGGCAGTGATACAAGGGGGACAGGCAGAGGGGGCCCCCCTCTCACCCCTTTGTTCCCCATCCATCTGCTTGAATCTCACAATGGCTCATCGGGACCAAGTAGGGTGGAGGGGTGGAGCAGCGGAGGCTTGCAGAATGGGAGGAAGTGAGCGGGTGGGGCTGACGGGGGGGGGAGGCGGCAACCTGCAAGACATTGGGAGGTAATGCGAGGGAGGGTGAAACTAAAAGGAGGGAGAGATAGTGCAGGACGAGGAATGAATCCTGCAGCGTGGTGGTGCTTGTTGAGATTGAATGAATGGTGCTGCAGCTGACGAGCTCTGACAGGCTACATTGGGGAAGGCCGGGGAGGCGGGTGTTCACATTGTTATTTTCCGGGAGGTAATGGGCTGGCAGCTCTTCTTCAGTCTGAATAATCAGTGCTTTGGTTAGATTCAGACACCACTTCAAACCATGATAAATACAGCACTCCAAACCCTCGCCAGCGAGAGGAGAGCGTTTGTCTCTAAATGCCTTGACCACCATATTTATCTTGTTGAGGAATGATCAGATGATGAAGGGTGCTTTCTCCCATTACGCAGGTAATTATAGGTGTTTTTAGGGAGGAAGCAGATCAGCGACAGCTTACCTTTACAACAGGCGGCTTCACGGAGGGTGTGAATGGTGAAATCGATCTGGTTTGCAGCCGCAGAGGAAAACGTTCACACACTCACAGCGTTATTGTTCTCATTGTTGTCACCGAACTCACAACAGTTCGCTACTTTAACGTGATTATTTATTCAATATGATAATAACTCACAATAATGCACCACGGCAGCTGATGATTCACTGCATACATTTCCGGCTGTAGCACTGCTCCAGGCCTTTCTCAGGGAAAACAGGGCAGATTTTATAATTTTTTTATTCAAAGTGCTGCAGGTTTTTTTTTTTTTAATAGCTGATCATCATAATGCAACATGGAGTTTTTCCACATCTCCTGCTAAATGCTGCAGAGCTGAATCCAGCGGATAATGTTTGACAGATTCAATCAGAAGGGGATTTATTTTCTCATGCATCCCATCAAACCAGGTTAGATTTTCCCAGCGTGTTGTCTCAGGAAGCGCTCCTGGAATCGTGACACGCGGGTCAACCCATCTTTTGATTGTTCCCAGTGTAACTAGTTCATGTGTGACTGTATGAAATAGCTAGAAGCTATTACACTGCTGAATATGAATAGCAGACCAATTACTTTGGCCCAGATGGAGCAATGTGCTCCTCAGAGAAAGCCCCATCCTTGCTGAACACCTATACACACTCACACACTCATACACTCACACACTCACACAACCTGGACTCTCTAGTGAATGTAGAAGGGACGTGAAGAGGGTTAATGAGGTTAACAAATATGAATTTCAAACTGATATAGTATAGTAGTATAGTATAGTAGCAAACAAATTCCACTGGGAGGAGAACCCAGCCGCTTGTAGAGTCAATATCGCTACAACTACTCCGAGTAGTTTTTGACTCAAACATGTGTTTCCATACAATCTACATGTTTTAAATATGATCATTTGAGAATATTAGTCATGTGCTGTATTAGCTGATAATTTTATTTCAATTTAATATGTGCTGTAGTTTATCTTTTACACCTATCTTATCATATCTTATCACGTTAGGGCGACATCTTGGGTCGATTCCTGCTTTCTCCCTGTGTGGGACATTCACGATGATGAAACTCTAAACTCTCATAGTAATACATCCAAACCTCAGAGAAGACAAGTGCACTATTAAAGCATTTCTGCTGACAAGAACTGAGTGAGTGGCTGCTGCAGTCAAATCCCTCTTTATCCCAGAGGAGCTTTTACTGGGACGTTCCCAAAAGAATCGAGTCTCAACCCAAGCCAGTGCGGCTGGCGCTCACACACACTGTGGACATATGGCCAATCTCTCATCGTCTGCTGTGCTATTTACGGCTCAGTAGCCCTTCATTTGTTTCCCCTCTCAGAAACCAGTATGACACCTGTTTGAATTCCCAATAAAAGGCTTTTTCATGTCGGGGACAAATCTGCTGTCACTTAATATTTCTCTCTCCATCGTTAATAATCACTATTCTGCTTGAGATTAATAGTAATGTGCACGTTCCCATTGATGGGCTCACATTGATTGTTAAAGTCAAGGAATCCATTTCCCCTTTACACACTGACACCACAGATACAATCTCATTCTTAGTGGAAGTGGAGACCTGCTGATTAGGCGCCAGTATCACTGATGTGTGGTCCATTATCTCATCTTCTTGATACACTGAATGCTTGAACACTTTCCCAGCATGCACTGGGCTACAGGAAGATTTGCTGAACAGGTCACAACACTGTGATCAGCACAGCTATTACTTCTGGGTTTGTTAGATATACACAGAGTATGATTTTGGAAATGTAAACACGCCCTTTTAATCTCAACAGGTATCATTACATTATAACTACTGTGTCATATTAATACTTATTGAGATAGGGGGCTTGGTTCAGGGTTCACTCAACTTCCCAGCTGAGCAGGTATACATGATGGGTGAATGGGTGGATGAGTGGATGGATAGATGAACAGCTAGTAGGATGGATGGATGGACTGATGGTCAGATGTATGAATGGATGGTTAACCAGACAGTTAGATGGATGGATGGATGGATGAGTGGATGAGTGGATGAATGGATGGATGGATGAACAGCTAGTAGGATGGATGGATGGTTAAACAGACAGTTAGATGGATGGATGGATGGATGAGTGGATGAATCGATGGATGGATGAATGGATGAATGGATGGATGAACACCTAGTAGGATGAGTGGATGGATAAATGAACAGCTAGTAGGATGGATGGATGGGCCGATGGTCAGATGGATGAATGAATGGATAAACAGACAGTTAGATGATGGATGAGTGGATGAGTGGATGAATCAATGGATAATTGAATGGATGGATGAACAGCTAGTAGAATGGATGGACTGATGGTCAGATGGATAAATGGATGGATGATGAACACCTAGTTGGATGTATGGATGGATGGATGGACTGATGGTCAGATGTATGAATGGATGGTTAAACAGACAGTTAGATGGATGGATGGATGGATGGATGGATGAGTGGATGAGTGGATGAATGGATGGATGGATGAATGGATGGATGAACACCTAGTAGGATGGATGGATGGATGGATGAACAGCTACTAGGATGGATGGATGGATGGATGAGTGGATAAGTGGATGAATCAAAGGATTGATGAATGGATGGATGAACACCTAGTAGGATGAGTGGATGGATAGATGAACAGCTAGTAGGATGGATGGATGGATGGACTGATGGTCAGATGGATGAATGGATGGATAAACAGACAGTGAGGTGGATGAATGGATTCATGTTTTTTTGATGGAACATTATAAAAACATATTCACAGCATGAACACAACACAATGTTTTTCTATGACTCCCTGAATGTGTGTCCACTATCCTGAACTGCATCGATCCAGTTAGATAAGCACAGGTTGAAGAAATGAATCATCCTCTAACTCACACTTGCATACCTGATCAATAACAGGGACACAGACCTCACCCTTTCATTTTCTGTTTGTAACGATCCCTTCCTTCATTAATTTGACAGCGACTCTTGGTTGCGAGATCAGAGGTTGTTTCCAGAGCAGATGTTTGCTCGGAGCTCCGTGGACCAGAGGAGGCGAATGCACAGGGCCCAGGGGGCTTGTGTGCCCTGGATGAGGAATCATCCTTTGTAACTGTGCTGAAATGCCTTCCTCCTCCACTAGCTATGAATGCAGGAGACAGCCACAGGCATGATGCGCCCAATAGAGAGGAGAGAAAGGACGAAATATACTCTGGAATAGAGATTGCTGTTGTAGCGGAGAGGAGAGATCCGTTTGACATTTGCAGAGGTGAGAGGAAAATAATAAACTGACCAATATTTGCCCGTGTGAATGATAGTGATTACAACAACAAGATTGAGATGAGTTCAGGGAGAAGAGAGACCAATTCTACTGGTGGCGTAATTACATGCAAAGTCGATGGAAGGACACGACAGGGAGCAATTACAATCTAATTTCCCTCAGATGCAAACATTTGTGAACCTGCTTCATAAATGAGACTAAAGGCAAATGACAAAATAAACAAGTGTTTCAGGAGCAGATTTGAAATGAGACTCAACCAACACATGAACTTTAGTTTCTAGCGAGTTTACGCCTAGTGAGAATTGGTGGCTTGGCTCGAATGGTGCAGTCTAACATACCATAACCAGGCCAATGCCATTAGCTTGGTAATGGTTTGGACTACTTTGGCATTGTAGTGGTTTGTGCTAAAAGCCGACAGCTGCTAACATGTTCACAATGACAATGCCATGTTTATTGTGGTAGTTTTGCATGTTTACATCCGCTAATTAGCAATAAACCCAAAGTACAGCTAAGATGGGAAATGTCCACATGGAAGCATTTTAGGATCTGACATTCACAATCAAGAAAGCAATATAAATTAAGTTGGGAAATTGTTATGTGATCTTACAAAGCTGTGGTTAAGGTTATTTTATGTCTCGGTTAAATCTCAGGAAACAAAACTTTTGTCATCATCTGCCATGTTTTGACCAAAAGTACCTGAAGCCTGTAGTACCAGGAACTTTTCCCAAAGAACTCAAAGGTTCCTGCAGCATGCCGTTCGCCGATGTTTCCACCGCGGCCACAAAGACCAGAGGAGATTAGACAAAAGCCTGTGGACGTATCAACAACCAGCAGCTACAACAAGATGCTCCAGTCCATCCCACTGCAGTGGAAACACAGAGTTTCTACATCGAAGTTTCCTGAGGCTACGTAACCGCTTCGTCCAGATCAGGGAACAAACTAATGCTGACTCTTGGTGGAAAACGTTTTCTTGATGCATCAGTGCACCCCCCCTCCACTTCCTTCATAACATCCCACCACTTCCTCCTCTGCCTCAGACTTTCGAGGTTAACATATTGTATCTGAGTTTGAGGGATTTGCTGAAAATCTTCCTGCCGGATGGACAGTGTTGTGTTGAAGGTCGAAAATCAAAACATTGAGAAAATCAAACACTTGACTGTGGAAATGTGAATTAAGGAATCAGCACTATTTTTAACAATGGACCCCGAGGTGGGGAACATATCAGAAGCAACATTTATGCCAATCTGTCCAATAGCTTTTGAGATATTAAATTTAAGCCTTGAATGTGAATCTTGCAGTTGCTCTATGAGGAGAAGAAGGATGACGACCATAGTCATTAGGTTCCAGCCTCTGGGGGACGACGAATGTCTTTCCAAAATGTCATCGTGATTCACCCGAGAGCTTTAAATCTTGACCAAGACTCACACACTGATGTAGACACACATTTCTAAAGTGGCTTAAATATGTCTCAACAATGATCTGCAGGACTCAGCGGGTCTGGATCCACACTTTCCTCTTCT
The DNA here is from genome assembly GCF_963576545.1 of Limanda limanda. Taxonomy (NCBI): domain Eukaryota; kingdom Metazoa; phylum Chordata; class Actinopteri; order Pleuronectiformes; family Pleuronectidae; genus Limanda; species Limanda limanda. The sequence goes on along the minus strand of NC_083642.1, from coordinate 4,369,095 downwards.
CCGTTTTCCCTCTGTACTCACAAGAGCAACAGAGGATGTGCTGAAGCACCACTACCTGCTGTGGAAGGAACAGGATGCAATGCTCGGGTTTAGAGTGTCACCCTTAGGCCACAGAGTGCTGAGTCAGTCGCCAGTGACAAGGTCTCCTCGCCCTGCTTTCGCCCTGACAGCTGAATTATTCATTAAAGCAGAGGAAAGCACAGGGGACCCTGCTAATTTCTCAATGGGATTGTTGGCCGTCCTCGCGGTGGGCCGTCCAATGAAGAGACGAGCCCGGAGGGTCGGGTTTTAAATGATCTGCGAGTATTTTACGCAATATCTTTATGAAATGGGCTTCACCCGCTATCCACACAATTCAAAGTGCTCTCAGTGGCTCATTGACTTGTGTCAGCGCGGAGGGATCTTATGTTTCCTGAACTGATGCGGCGTTCGCTGCGTTCAAGGACACTGGACAGTGATGTGTGGGAGTCTGAATCGGACCCTCGCAGATTTATCGAGTGCACTCACACCATCGGATACATCCAGCAGCCGCGGCTCGAGTTGTTTTAAAGGTTGGGGACTTTGCCAGTTGTCGTCATCAAAGAGAGTGTGTCTATGTTTGTGTCCTTTCGTAGCTGGCACCGGGCCAGCGAGGCGTGCAGAGGTTAACTTAGCATATGACATTCTCTGCAGCACCGAATCCCCATGATGAACTGAATCATGTTAAAGTGAGAGCGAGCAGGGACAGAGGGCACCGGTATGAACACGGCACATCACTGTTTCTCATCTACTTTACTCACGACGCAGCAGGTGAGGCCATTAGAGGGATCAATAATCTGTAGAGTTATGAAATTATACATCCACGCTCAGAAGCCGGGAGCCTGTTGTTCGGTCCCCGGCAAAACCTCAATTAAAAAATCGAATCCCGAAAACAAACTGTCACGCACGTTTAATGAAAATACACTGAGAGCCGAAACATTATTTAAATCACAAAAGAGAGGATTAAGGAAATGATACAGAGCGTGGCCACAGAGCAACAGTGCAACACATGCTTCTTTTCCATTATCCATTAATTATTAATCAGTTTCTTATATATTATGTACATCAAATATGACCAGACTCCACACAGAACAACCCTGAATCAGGTTACGTATCGTACATCTAAAAGGTTCAATATTTACAAGGTCAGTGGCTCACAGGAGCTCTTTGGATGCAGTAATTCTTCCCAGTAAATCAAAGACCAGAATAATAATATATCACAATGTGTGTCTTGTTCCTCAACTTTTCTAGATTGGCCAAGTTTTTTTCTCCATTTGATTTCTGTCTTTTGTGTTTGGCTTGTTTTTAATTTACTCTGAGGTGCTTTTGAATTACTTCTGAACCTAAGAAAGAGCCTCTCTGGTCTTATTAATATTTTATTTGGACCCCGTCTGTGACTTTGAACTCCAGCACCCTCCCCCACTTATTTAGAGCTCATATAACAGTATTGCAATTGGTATAATTGCATTAACATTAATAGAGCCCATGTTTTACAGGTCATTAAATTGTATCAACCAGGCACAATTAAAGTTCTTCCTGTTTTATTATTTAGTATTTAAATGTAGATACAGTTGAAGAAAACAAAATCATGTTAAACAAGTAAATCTGTGTATTTTAGAGGAAACAATAAATACATTTTCTTTTATTAGTGGTTACCTGTGGAACACACTAGGAGACAAAAGGGAAGTTTGGAGGAAATGATGGTAACAGATATCCTGGAGAATCTAAAGCATTCAAGTACTTAAATGATAAATGTATATTTAGATCTCTACCTGAGTACCCTGACATATAGCTGCAAAAAGATAACTGTCCGTAGCATAATAATTACATGGACAGTAACATAAAACAGTATAGTTCTAATGCTATATATATGTTGTATATATATTATTTTAAATAGTCTAAAGTGGACACAACATCTAGTTTATTATATATAAGCAGAACTTACACTGGTTTTTACGCAGCCTGGTGGATTTTATTCTGTAAATTCAATTTTCTTATCTTGCTGAGGCAGAAATTGGCCCTTTAAACTGGAAAGAAATATTCTGAGGACAAATATGGAAATATCTGAAACATCAATTCCATCCATCCATCATCTGTAGCGCTCCTCCTTTTGAGGGTCACCCCCGACATGTCACCGGTGTACAACAGCAGTTCCTAAAACTTGATGAATCTGAAACAAGATAAGTGAGTCGTCTCAATATTATGCTTCGGATGCTTTTCCTCTATTCTTTCCTCTTCTTGTTTTAACCACGTTACATGTTGAATGATGGGAGAGGCATCATTTAAGCTGCTGTGTATTTTTGTAATTTACATTGTGCCTGCAGATTGTTTTGAAATGAGACACTATGAGTAGAATGTGAAGGTATTTCCACCCAGAAACGCAGGAGTATTGAATGCTGAGGGAGTTTGACACCACCTTCAAAAGGCTTCTCCAACGTTCTCAGAGCAGATGAGCTGCACGTGAATCTGAAGTATAATGAGGACTCAGCAGGAGACAACGCATCTTCTTGTGCTTTTGTTTCTTCACTTCATGCAAACCTTTACATCTGAAAACAAGAACAGATAAACAGTGTAATATGCTTGTTTCAGCAGAACGTATAGATCCAAGTGTTTCCTCCCAGCGCTTTAAACCCACCCTCTGTTTGTACTAATTACACACAGCACAATTGTTTGTCGCCTCTTTCAGCTTTAAATATCAGTTTCATGACGACGCAGAGCGAGAGAGCAGCGCCTCCGGGAGCAGGGATGTCAACAGGCGCAAAACCACAAATCACATATTTTCTGCAGCCTCCCACTCCCAACAAACACACACAAACACAAACACACACACACGGATAGATGCCAACCTGTACACTGGCACATTCATCCACAGCCTCACATCCTCGCAGCAACAGATGGACGGCCTTGAGGCAGAGCCGGGGAGACTGGTGTGCGAGGGGAGAGCTGCCAATTGATTGCTAAGATCAGGTGTTCGTCTACACAAAGGCACCTCCTGCTCTTTTCAAGTATCACGGTTCTACTGGCCTCAGGACAAACGCAGACACAAAACAACTTCGGCATCTGTGGCAGGTAATGATCCCTTCAGCAGAAATCTGGATAATGACATACCTTGACCATTTGTTGCAGTTAAAATCACTGTTGCTCGTTGGGAGCTCGGCGTGTGTCCTCCAGCAACATGTGCCGGAGCAGCGTGGTCGGGTTGCAGCCGCGGATCAGCACCTGAGAGAAGGACTTTAATCTGATGCTGGTTCGACCTGCGTCCGTGAAAACGTTGTGTAAGAGCATCAGCTAATGTTGCTGGTTTTCTCATGCTTTGGTACATTTTCTCAAAATATTCTAAACAAGTTCAAACCCTAAAAAGCTGATCCTTTTATTATTTCTTTATCTTACATTGTTATCACCGTAGTAGAGAATGAACACCTGAAGAGTTTCCCCTGTTTTCCTTTGGAGACAGACGGTGTCGCACCTTGAACAGATTGTTAAGCCCAATGAGGCAAATTGTGATTTGTGAATACGGGCTTTAGAAATAAAATGCGATCAATTTGAATTTAAATATGAAGCTCCGCTCGCCTCAATGTTAATTTGTAAAGGATGCAGCTGTTACCATTGAAAAACCCAGAGTCCGCTACAGACTTAGCACCGAACAGATGCTCTTCCTGACTTGTTGATGAACATAATGAAGCTTTTAGCCGCTGAAGATCCACAAGCTCTTCCTGGTGGAGACCAAAAACTGAGCTAAAAGACAGTGAATGTCCAACTTAGATTCTGTATTTGGACAAACCTGCACTTCACGAAGTTGCTCTATAGCTGGTGTATGTGAAGCTATTCTCTACAAGTTTGATATATCAACTTATTAAATGATGTGACCCCAAGTGGAAAAAAATTTAAATCAGAAAATGTGTCAGTAATAGTCAGCCAGAAATACAACTGACTGAATAAACTCATGTCATGTAAACAACATTCTAATAATTCACAAGATTGTAGTCGCACTATATGAAAACTAAAAGTATGAATATATATATTAATTCAAGTTTTTATTTTATTTTACTCGTGTTTCTCTTTATGTTTTATTGTACAACACTTTGGTCCACTCTGGTTATTTTTGATAACTTGTTCATACTTTCATTGAAATCAAAATTCTCCTTTCTGCTCACACCATCTCATCAGATGTTCGCCTTTACAAAACACGACAAATCGTTTGGCTCATTTAAAGATTCTGTATGAAAGCATAAAAAAAAAAGCATAAGAGGTTACGAGGAAACAAATCGCTCGTTGATTTTCAGAGTCGTGGTTTTTACTTGTCGTTTGTGGGAAGAAGAAAAAGAGCATCAGGGATGTGACCCGTGGTATCAGACGGAGGTGGAACATGTTCCCAGATAAGAAAACATGAGGAAGACAACAACAACACGTCGACACCACACAACACAGAACGACACGCTCACTAAAAGCCTGACTGGCGTGTTGAGACACAATCTCCACCTGGCTGTGGGTGATCTCATGTCATGTTTCCCCACAATGCCACTGTGGCGTTGCTCAGACAAGCCACCCCGGCCACCCCTGGACCCAAACACCAACCCACAGGGTCTCCCCTTGATCCCCTCTCCGCTGCTCTGGCTTTAGAAAACACGGTAATAGCAGTGATGTGTTCGGGTGGGCTCCGTGCTAACACTGCGGCTGTCAAAGGCCATCATGCCCCTTCAAAGGATGATGGCTCTCTAAAGTGGGCTCTCTCGGTAGCAGCCATTTTCCACTTGACTGGCCCCACACACGAGGGGGACTGGTAGCCCCTAGCAGCTGGGCCGGTCACTGGGGGTGGGGAGGAGGAGATGAATGGCTTGGATGGAAGGGACGGGGGCTAATAGCAAGAAGGGAAGGGCGTCTATATTCATCAAGAGGTGTGTTTAGTATTTTATCCTAAAATACAGCCTTCACTTTACCCTCAGAAACACTTAACTGACAATGCACTTGCTGCTCAGGTGTGTTCACCCGTGTGGGCGCCGACCTTTACCATCGCTTTCCACCACATCCCCGACTTATACGATATACAGCCTCCTTTCTCAATATTTAGATGGGAGACAGTTTGCCGATGTCTCGTCAGGCTGTGGAAACAGAAGCCCGGTAAGATGTTGATGTGACGGGACTGATAATTCAGCGAGTGTCTGTCTGCCGGGCCATATGGGCTTTGTGTCAACACCGCGGGTCCAGCCAGGTCTCACTCGGGACAGGGAGCGCAGGATGCATTTTCATAAATCATTTCTTGACACCCCATCAAGGTTATGTGGTTGGCAGTCTGGAGCCTGTAAATTGCCTTTGCATTGACAATGCAAAGCAGCTCCACGGGGATCTGAGCAGTTCAGTAGCTATTTATGGTTGGAAAATTAAGATGACCTTTTCTCAAACGGTGATAATGGTGCTTTTAATATAAACTAACTCACAGTGGAGAATTCCTTGTCGTATACAGGACATGTAAACCACTTATTTAGAGGCTATGAGCATTCGGAGAAGCTGCAGCTTTTGTTTCCTGTCCGTGATGCACGGGCTCCACACTATTACTGGAGGTAATAATTAGCTCACTACAGCAGGGTAACAAGTTTGCACCCCCGTCCTGCTGCGCAGCTCTGTAATTGGTCCCCTCATGTGGCACAGTCGGGCCCCAGAACAAAGGGTTCCCAGAGGGGGAATCTATGCTGACCCATGCTGAACCCTCCACAACAATGACAGGCAGGAAGCATTTACATATGCTGACAGACTTGTCTCCTCCTAGGGTGGAGTGCTAGGCACTTCATTAAAGCAACATCAATACCTGCTGATGGAAACCGAGGAGTGGGCCTGTGTGCATCACTGTCTGCTCCGAGACACTGTAGTGAAATGACATCGGGCTGTCACATCCAATTCTGAATCAACAGACAGCATTTATTAAATGAGGTGTGTGTGGAAATTGATGGGCGAGGGGCTGCGAGGTGCCGTCTGAGCTGCGGATCGTCTGCATGCATCAGCAATTGGTTTACCCACAAGCTGTTCACTCCAACATCAGCTGCCAGAATCTGTCGCTGTGCCGGTTCAGCCAAGCGAATTTCCACACTTTCCGTGTTCTTTGGTTATTGTTGACCTAAAAAAAAAAACGAGTTGTTTTCCTTCCTCTGGTGAGGCCGAGCTTCTCCTTGGATCTGTCACATGTTTACACGCCAGTCGGAGGAGCCTGCGTCTCCACGAACCGGGAGATCGAGCTAAAGTCAGACGCAGGTGACACATCTGTCGATTCAGCAGCCGAGCCGCGGGAGTGCAGGTGGATCCATTCAGTCATCGCATCATGGCCGGTGAATTCATTCTCTTATCCCGTTACAGGAAGGGTAAATCCTCCTTCCATTTGACACACTGCTCATTTAGCTGAGAGGCACGGAGAATGGCTGGAAGGGGGGGGGGGGCCGAGGTGGCGTTTGGGGGGGGAGTCGGGGGGGGGGGGGGGGGGGTCCGTGTGCTCTTTGGGAGGTGTCGTCCTGAGCAGATGGAGCTCTCAGTGGCGTAGTAAGTGGAGTCTTCACATGGCAGAGGAGACTGCAGGATCTCACAGGAGCGGGCCTCGGCATCCAGGTGGCCGCGGCCCCTCCTGTCCAGCTGGAGCAGCGATGGGACCATCTGACACTCGCAAGGAAATGATACACTTTTCTTCTTTGCTGCTTTGTTTTGTTCTCAGCACAAAAGCCCCGAGCCAATCAAGGAGTTTAGCTAATGACGCTCAGAGAAAATGGTTTTGATTACACATAAACACCCAAGGTCACGCCGACGACAAGAGAACAGCGGTTACATGCAAGCTGCAGGTGAACACTCTCACGGCTGGGACCAGAATAAATGTGATTGTAATTTCTCATGAGCCCGTATATTTAAAAAATCTGCATCAGCCGCTGACTGCACTGATTGTTTTTTTACTGCAACGTGGAGTCAACAAATCCAAGTGAGAAAGTCCCATCTGTTCTCGTCCTCCACTGATCCCAGGCCCTGGAGGCTACGTAGGGCTAATTGTGGCCCCATTTTGCCTTCCTTATCTTTTTGTTTTTACTCAGTGTCGGGGTCAGGGAAGCTCCCAAATGACCAGCGGCAGGAGCAACAGCCAATCGGCCCCCCGCTGAGCATCAGTAATTAGAGCCCTACTCTGCCTCCTCCTCCCTGCGCCTCCCTACAGACCCAGGCCGGGGAACCTCTCGCTCTCCTTCTGAAGGGCACGGGGGCAGAGAGGAGGAACAGCTGCTGATGGGAAAACACTCTCCGGCTCCCATGGTTGACCAGCATCCCTGCGATGGCGATTATCTCTTTCAGTCTGATCGTTATCATCCTTTCCCACGACGTGACACACATTTCAGTCTGTATTCTAAAGGTGGTGGCTGCAGAACTAACACAAGCATCACATGAGTAATAAATCACAGTGGCTGGACAATCATTTGTAATAGGTTCTGCTTTTATGAAGGATGCAATTACCACTTTAATTAAAAAATTTAATCTGGAGTGAATAACGGTCAGTTTTCAGGTGTTGTGACAAAATATGACAGTGGTGATAAAAGTACTGCAATAAGTATTAGCATTAAAATATACTTAAATGTGCCAAGGGTACTTTAAGTGGCATCAGAATGATGTATATTCTAATATTGGATTAATTGACTTCATAATCTTTCACTTCATGTGTATGTCAATAAATTTGCAGGTGGTAAAGACAAGGCTAATTTAACAACATTATGCACAGCAGGGAAACTTAATCTATAATAATACATCATCATTTATGATAATTTATCATTTATTATATTATATTTTGTGTTATATGAATCTGTAGATTACTATATCTATCAAATAAATGTCAAGTGAAAATATAAATATTTATTACCTATGAAAAGTGTAAAATGTAGAATGTAGAATATAATACTAAAGTATGAGAACATAAAATATTCACTGTATTTGGATATTTTCCACCACTTGGCACAAAATTACAACAATTGCACATAATGAGAATCACTTACACTTCACAGAGTTAATGTGTACTGCAGGACATATTTTATACTGTGTATTTAATACAGATGTATGTGTTGTGCACATGCTGCTTCTGTATTTAAAACCACAACATTAACTTTATGTTCCATGTTAGTCTTATAACACAGTCAGTCGCTGTCCATCTTCTGACTCTCTGTTATATTCACACTGATTTAATGCAAAAACAACCTGTTTTCATTTTATACTTTTAAATTTTATATTACACTTTTGAACTTCTGAATTTGAATGATTTGGTTTGAAGGTAAATATTCCGTGTGAAAGATGTATAACCATCAGCGTTAAATATCTTAGCTTCATTTTCTCATGTAGACAGAATACATGTATTTTAAATGCGAGGATTTGAGTTCCTGCAGAATGTTGAGTAACTGGTGATGGAAGTGTGCTTGCGACATCTAGTGGACAAAGAGCCTCATAGCTGGTGCAACGCACTTTGGGCAAGAGGATGAATAAACGAGCTGCACTTCAGAGTTGAAATTTGCATCTTTCATTTTTTAAATAAGTTTATAGTTTTTCCATCATACTTGATTGAATCACATCGACATGTGCAAACACGGCTTAAAAAATCTGCTGCAAAGAGAAAAGAATGACCATAAAAGCATCAATTCTTTTAAATGGTGGAGCCAATAATACGCCTGATTGATTTTCAGTATAAAGATCTGTACAGAATTCTCAGTAAGATTTAGGAAAACATCCGATAATCTGCCTTAGTTCCTTAATCTACACCTTAATCTGCATCCACGACTAAATCTTATTGGTTGTTCCCATGGGGCCTCATCCCTCCACTAATGAAGAAGTTTCTCTGCAGCTGACAAATAAACCAACGAACCCACACAAGGGTGAAGACATAACTTTCTTGGTGGAGGTAAATAAAGTTTTAAAGATGCCGAGGAACGTCAAAGAAAAAGTTCTACATCAATATGACCCTCATGATTCAGTTAGCATAGCTTAGCATAAAGACTAAGGTCAGAGGTTGTCAAGAAATAGTTCTGCCTCCATAGCTTCCAATGAATCAAAAAAGGGTTGATTTTATATATTTAGGTTTGTGCTACAGACAGATTACACATGTACACTTTAGAGGAGGTGGATTTTCGAAGGCCGACTTTGGAGCGAGCCGTGCTACCTCCATCTCGGACACCTTACTCAACACACAGGTAAAGTTTCAAAGTCACACAGGACATCGGGTGCTGCAGAAATCTCCCGACTCAAACAGCCGGTAGGTGTTGACCAGCGGGAACATGGTGACCGAGCCCACCAGCGAGCCCATCTGTGACGCGGCTCCGCACCAGACCAGGGCGCTGTGGCTGCGGTCCCTCAGGATGACGGCCACCATGACTTTCACGTAAGACATCGTTCCAGTGAAGAAGAGCCACGACAGCACCTGGTCAGAGCACAAGAGCAAAGTGGAATCAGCAGCTCGTCTAGATGATGATCTTGGAAAATCTAAATGTTGATATCTCAGCCTCATCAGTTGCTCAACACTCAGGGTTCTATCAAGGATTTATAGAAAGTGTTTCCCCCGTAAAGCCACACAACCTCTTTCACTTACAACTAGGGTTGCGAAATTCCTGGAATATTCAAAGTTGGAAACTTTCCATGGGAATTAACGGGAATTAACGGGAATAAACTGGAAATGTTGTGGGTAATTTATACTAACTGTATTTACCTTGTCATATACAGACATAAATATAAACATTTTGTTTTGTCATAGGCTGATTTGAGCCCTGAGGACACTTTGGGCACTTGACTATATGCTTCTGCATCGTTGTGTCATTCTTAACATAGGTCTTTGCCCAGTATTTGCAAATGTACACAGCCTTTCCTTCTACATTGGATGAGGTGAAATGTCTCCACACATGAGATAGTGCACGTGGCATTGTTCTGTAGAATAAGATGAGAAAAGTTTGTAAAAAAACACTAATGCAATGCCAGAGGTATAAATAGTTAGCCAAACAATTGAAATCGTCTGTAAAAATATTTTACAATTGATGGATAAATGAATGGAAATAGTCTAGATGAACAGATGAACAATCCTCAATCAGCATGCTAATATATTTTCCCCAGTAATATCATGGAAACTTACCTGACTATAGTCCTGCACACTACAGCAGGCCTCAATAGCCCTGCTGTAGAGTGAAGGATGCTGGGAATTATCTGTGCAAAATTCCCAAAATTCCCGAGCTAACCTTCCCATGGAAAGTTTCCGGAAAGTTTCCGGAAATTTACCAGAAACTTTCCGCCCCTTTGCAACCCTACTTACAATGATCACCTCTCCCCCGACAGTACCCTGCAGCAACGGACATGGACTCATGGCAGCCATAGCCATGTTGTAGCTGCCAAATCCTGCCCCGAGCATCGACAGCCCACCGAGGAACACCAGTGACCTGAGGACAGTGGGTTAGTTATCAGCAGTGGTTTCTAGGAACATGATTACAGATAGTCGGAGATAACCTTTTAATGACCTGCCAATGTAAGGAATGCGGAATTTTATTTTATGGTCTTGGATTTATGCTACATTATTATCCAAAGTCCAGTTTCAAAGATAATGTAAGACTTCACTGGCCTGAATTACTCTAATATGAAGTTCAATTCACTCTTATTGCTTTTCATAAACTTTGCTCGCTGGCTAAACTGCAGTGAACAGAAACACAATAAGGGAATTTTCTACTGAATAGACGATAACTTTAGAAGATGCATCTATAACCTTTAGTGCTTAAGGGTCGTGCGCCTCAAGCCTCTATTGAAATTAAATGATAGAAACCAAACACACTTTTCGCTAAAGAAATAAATACCAGGCACTGAAGCTGTCAGATAAAGATTCTGTTGCACAAAACAAGGATCGATCATCATTTTCAATCATAAAAAGACAAGGACGAGACCTCTTGACGGTCAGTGACCCTTTTCATTGTAAATTGAAAGACTTTATAGAAGACACCATTAGATTTTACCTGTTTGGTAAGAACATTGCGATGGTGCAGGCCACTGGGTTGGCCACGGACGCCAGAGCAGCCGTCAGGTGATAGGCGAGGTTCCCGTACGGCATGCAGGAGTAGGTCTGCACCGAGGGCAGCACGCCGTTGGTGGAAGCATTGACCAACACCACCAGAGTGTAGATGAAGGTGAGCTGGTACGTGGAGAGTTGGGGAGCAGTCGCCAGAGTCTTGCCCTTGACTTCACCTTCACCCCGACCCTTCACAGCCACTCCATCAGTCTCTGCTCCGGGGTTCTCCAGGCCGTAGCGGACGGATCCCTCAGGGTCTGGCATGAGGTTCTCAGTGGACAGCTCGAATGTTCGGGGAAGTTTGTTCAGAGCGACAAAAGCTGCCAGGCTTACGGACATCATGACTGCCAGGAAGGCGAAAAACACCTCGATGGAGAAGTTGGGAGGAAGATACTCAGTGTGTGAGATGGACACGTTTCCGTACGTGTGGTTTCCCTCCGTCTGGTTGGAGTCGACACACCTTGCGATGCCCACACCTTGTGCCAGAGCGACTACGCCAGGGATGAACCCACTCAGCCCTTCTCCGAAGAAATACGTAGTGATGTACTTTGCTGGGAGCTGCGTCATGAAAGGCATGAAGGTAACTGAGGAGGTGCAGTCCACCAGAGAGAGGAAGAAGGTGATGATGAAGAAGGCCAAGCTGTACGACGCCCCGGCCACCACCGTTGTCGTGTCCCAGAAGACAGCCAGCAGGATGCAGGACACCACCCCGATGGAGAGGATGGTGTAGATGACCACACGCTCTTTGTGAGGACCCGGGCACAGCTTGTGCATGAGGGTCACCAGCAGAGGTCCCAGGTTGGCCAGCTGGATGATGACCGTCAGGTAGGAGGGGAGATCCCAGCCCTCGGGGAGAGAGTTGACGATGAGCGGCAGTTCCACCCACAGGCCGTTCACTGCCACCCAGGAGCCCAGGCCGAAGGCACAGGCCAGCACGTGGATGAGCAGAGACATGCTGCAGCCGGATCAGTCGGATGAACCCCTGATGACAAAACACTCCAGATCCTTCCCCCCCTGCTGTGGGTCGCACCTACAGGACGAGAGAAACCAGAGACATTACAGTAATGAACCTGATGTTGGCCGTTGAGAAGCTAGACTGAATCTCTGTTTGTTGACTCAAGAAAACCTCATAGATCTCATGAATCAGACACTGTGACTTATTAAATCCAGAGCTCAGAGCCAGAGGTGATTTACTGGGTAGAATTTTCATCTTGAGTAAATGTTCGACCAGCAAAATGAGCTAAAAGTAACACAAGTACTCTCCGGTTACTGCCTTTAATTACCATATCATGTTATAAATGCTGATAACTGATGCATCGAAGTGTAAACATAGTTTTATTGTACAGCTGCTCAAGATAGAGGAAGTTGTAACTAGTGGCAGAAAACTTGGACTACTGGCAGAAAAAGGTCTCTGGTTCGATGCTGGTTCGACTCCACGGAGTTTCAACAAAAAACTTACCTGGATAGAATAACAACATAAAGACGAACCTGGATCTGTCCAAAAAAGATCAAAAGACTATTCTCCATACCCTGTCTAGTGCCCCTGAGCAAGGCACCTTACTCCCCCAACATCTGCTCCCCGGGCGCTGTACATGGCTGCTCACTGCTCTGCTCTGTGTGTCTGTCCAAAAGATCACACCAGATGGGATAAATGCAGAGGACTAATTTCCCCATTGCATGAGTGTGTCTATGCATGTTTGTGCATGTGTGTGGGATAAATAAAGTGTATCTTCTATACAAGAGTCTCCCAACCTCAGGCTGTGGACCTTTAAAAGGGTCACATGATGAATCTGAGAGTTCCTGAGATGATTCATTTGAGAAGAGACAAGAAACAAAACACTTCTTTGCATTTATTTATCTTCATTTTTGGTTGTAAATATTAAATAATTGTACCTCCAATTGAAACTAAGTGTGGTCATGACTCCTTAAAGAGGAATTCCACTTCCATCTTCCTCCAACAATCCAAGTATCAAGACATGAGAGCGAAACACAATATTTCCCATTTCTATTTCTAAGTTTTCATCGAATCTGCTTCACACTTGTGTATTGTTAAGGGCCAGAGGAAGTGCAGAGTTGAATTTCTTGCGATTTAGACACACGATCAGTTCAATATTAATTATAAACATTAAAGCATGAAGAAGTGCAGCTTCAGGGTTCAGTGGCCTGAGTTCTGCAGCAGCTCATGATTTGCATGTGACTCAATCTCCGCAGGTCACTTTAACAGCTCCAGAGAGAGAAGCTGCCACCGGCATCACCGCAGGTCAAACAGCTCGTTTCCAAACACGCAGGTTTACAACAGGCACTCAGCTCGTTGATGTAACGAGTCGAGTCAAGGACAAGTGTGTTTCTATCAGAGACCAATCAGGTGGAAAATCAAGCTTCTCCTAAACCAGTGTTGTTTCAGTTCACACACACAGAGGACGTCACTGGTGTGTGACAAGCAGCTGATTCAGGTTTCACATCCCTTTTGCACATTGTTGAGGAATCCAACAAACACTGTGTGTGCTGTCGTGATGTGTGCTGTTTGTTTCTCGACTCGCTGATCTCATGATGGTGGACTAACCAAGTCAGACAATATCATGTGCAAGTGCCTACGTGACTCATACACGTGTCTTCAACTAAAATCCAGTTACCAAAAACACAACAGGAAACCGGATTATGTTTTATAGCAATGTGATCCCTTGAGATCTTGGAAAGAAAATGTGGTCTAAGAACATATTCTCATGTTGTCAGTTTACTGTTCACTATGCTGCAGGAGAACACGTGGACATGTACTCACAAGCGTCTTCAGCCCCTGGAGGTGGTGAGTACGTCTTCCTGTCAACTTGTGTAGAAGCTAGTGACAGATCTCCCTTGGCCGCTCTCACACACAAACACTGATGGGAATCACATGGCTCCTGGGTAGGTCAGAGTCCACTGCAACCACTGATCAGCCACACTGGATAACAAGAGGACAGTGTTTCAATCGACTGAGATTCCTCCACTGCACACACACCTTCATGAGGTCGTATCAGGGAAGCACTGCGAGAGGCACTTGAGATTTTTTGTATGTGCAGAAAAAACAAAATGTGCTGGAGAGAAGGGAAGATAGAGATCAGAGGAGGAGGTTGAGAATTAAATGTTGAATTCAGAAAAGAGCAGGATATGGTTTTATAAAAGATAATATAAACGTCCTTCTCAGAGTCAGACATATAACGTACAGACAGGAAGTCAGACTTATAACGTACAGACTTCCTGTCTGTATGTTATATGTCTGACTCTGAGAAGACGTTTGACGTAATAATTGTATTTTGCCAAATTACAACAGCTGATCTGTTGACGTCTTTACAGCGTTGACCTCTCCTTTAATTGCTTTAACTTTACCTTTAATCTTATTGGTTTTCTACCTGTATGTTGTTATCAGCACGTTTTATGAGACACATTTTCCCTCCAATTGTATCCATAAGGTCAAACTCCAGAGAAGCAGCTCTTGTGCTTGCAACGCCTACAGCTGGCCAGAGGGGCAACATGCACCATGTGAGCTGTGTCTCAGGCCTCAGGAGGTTGATATGTCATATATATATATATATATATATATATATATTGTTGATATCAAACAGTGACTGGGATGGTTTCGAGTCTTGTGTAACAAATGGTGGCTAAATGAGTTTCAGGGAAGTAAACACTTCTTCATTTGTCCTCAGCAGACATCACTCTCATCACCTGCCTTCAACAGCTGGACTCACTCACAGGACTGGTTGTGTTTAAATTAGCATTATTTCCCTTTTTCCAATAAAAAAGCACTTATCTAAAAAGGTTATAAAGTGTTTCACAAAATCTATGGCAAAACAAGTGAATGTCTGAAAGGGCATGTCAGTAACTAACAATTGCATATGGCCCTTAAATGATAAGGATACAGACAATTTTAAATAATGATAAGGATAAATCACTAACCTCATCAATCGATGGCCGGATCTGCTTCTCTTTGGTGATGCGTCTGATGTCAGATGGTAGTGGTGGCAATGATTATGATAATTATACCCACCATAGTATCATCATCCAGATTTTAAGTCAGTCAGTCTTCACATGAGTCCGTTTGGGAAAAGAACTGCTCACAGCAGTAAGATGCAAACTTCGGTCCATGTCTCCTCAACATAGGAAAATCCTCGGGAAGCACAGAGAACACAAGCAGGCTGTTGTTCCGAGGTAACACAACCATGTTTGTTGGTCGTCAGGAATGAACTGGTTCCACGTTAACCAGCGTAGCAAATATGCTTAATTCCTTGTTTGCTTTTCCTGACCTGAAACTCAGTTATTCTAATCTTCCTGGAGGGGTTTTGCAAACACAGCAGCATATTCAGATCTCACAGTCGGCGTTTCTTGTTACAGAGAAGGTAAATGCAGTGTTTCCCCTTATCCAGCGTGCACAGGCAGCAACACCATGCAGATACACGGCTGTGCAGAAACAGCTCTGATGCTTCAGATTGCATTGGGACAAACAGCTGACACTTTGGAACAATTGTACTTTGTCCAGTGCTGGCAGCTCGGCAGCGGCAACTCGTGGGTGTTGTCAGGAGAAAACTGCCTTCAGGGCTTTAGAAGCTTTCTTCAGTTTTCTGTCAGTTTGTTGACGTCGAAGCAACAGAACTACTTAAGTTTAGCAATAGATTAAAAGAGTTCACTTCTATATTATAATGTATAACCAGTAGGTTTTGAGTTTGTGATCACAATAGAAAAGTGACAAAGTACTCAGCATAGGCACCGACAGTCGTACTATCAGCTCTGTGGTTATCTACTTAAAGGTTGCGAAACTAAAAGCTAGTCAGTAGTATGTGTCTGTTCACCATATCAGTATAGCTCCTTAGTATGCTAACATTAAATTATCTTCACTAAGCATTGTAGTTAATCTGAGGGTGAACTGCTGGACAAATAAACATTTTGACCTGATTATGGAGCTGGATTGAGAAAAAGAAGATAAGGGCTGAATCCAAGGTTTTGTTGTTCAGCCTGAAGGGAGCAACATGTCTGAATTTCACAACACAAGGGAAACTCATTGTGCCTTAAACTGGTCTGAGCTTGCATCACATTTCCAAATATTCCACTTGGGTCATTCAAGCACATACGTTTTTTTATATAAACAAACACTGCACATGGTTTCAGATATTACATAAAGATATTAAGATCAGATATAGTGGCGTAGATAAGAACGTTCACTTTGGACAGTTCGAGCTGACCACTTCCTGGCACTCTGCAGTCGTGCATTTACTTGAAAAAAAAAAGGTGTGCAAGCCCATGTCAACACATACTGAAGTAAATATTTCATTCGACATCTGACCACATGACATTCTTAACATAATTTTCCAGGTTCAACTTGGTTTGCATGTCAGGGTTTGTATCTCAAGATGATTATTTCATGATTTACAGCAACACACAATCTGCTGAACCACGTGCAACTGTGATAAGTGACCGTTTTTTTTCAATGTTACAAAAAGGCAACAGACACAGAGGTACACTCAATAAGATTATTTATGTTATTGTACAATCTGCAGTATTTTTAACAAATAATAATAAAAAGAAGATTAGTAAGATGTACAGTATTCGAATGATCACATCTGGTGTGGACTCCACCTGCCTCGTCACATCGAGTCCGCCCAGAGCTCCAGTGATGGGGGAGGGAGGGGGGGTGGGGCCTGGAATGAATTTTTCATGAATGCTCTAATATATGAGTGCGTGTGTGTGGGTGTGTGTGTGTGTGTATGCTTTTCTTTGTTTCTCTGTGTGTGTGTGTGTGTGTGTATGCTTTTCTTTGTTTCTGCGTGTGTGTGTACATGCTCAGCCAAGATATCGGCAGGAGGTGGAATGTCACATGGCGGATGATGGTGGGGGATACAAGGGATGAAAGCAAATTATAAGAGTTGAGTGGGAGCGCGGAGGAGAAGAAGAAGAGGAGAAAAAGATGGAGCCAGACGTGGAAAGGGGCTCAGTTGGTGTAGATCTGGCCCTCGGGCGGCTGAGGAAGCTTCATGTTCTCCTTGCAGGTCATGAGCCGCCGCAGCTCCAGCAGCACCATCCGGATGCTGTAGGAGTTCTGCCACTTGGATAGTGCAGTCACCGCATGTATGTCAACCTGGAGGACAGACCAGGAAGGATTGATACGATGCCTTTAGCCCTAGTGATTTTGTGTTGTAGTCAGAAAACGTCTGTCTTAGCTTTCACTTTTC
Organism: Limanda limanda; assembly: GCF_963576545.1. Lineage (NCBI taxonomy): Eukaryota > Metazoa > Chordata > Actinopteri > Pleuronectiformes > Pleuronectidae > Limanda > Limanda limanda. The sequence continues at coordinate 4,351,842 of NC_083642.1, read as the reverse complement.
TAAATGGCCAAAATGTTAGAAATAACATCAGAAGACACTTAACAGTCACATGAATTCCTCCAATTCCTCCTTATGTTCCAATCTTTTTACTGAAAGTGAGTCACCCCCACACAAGGTTAATACACGCTTAATAAAATATTCACTAACGTATAAAATTGTGGGTGTTGTGTAGCTAAATTTGAAAAACTGCAAGGAGCACAATCAATCTTAGAGTTAAGAATAAATAATAAGACATCCTACAGATTGAGTGGAACCATCCCAGAACAAGATCAAGAGCATTTTAGACGACATGACACAGAATCAAACCGGCTGTAGAAGGTTTACGTACCACACCGCTGGAGGTGTGCACGCCATTCAAGTTTATCTTTGTCACGAATTTGACAAACGGCGGGGCCTCTGGGTAGCTCGGCCCACATTCAACCTTCAGATTGTACATCCTGTTTTCAAAGCTGGTCTGTGGACAGAAACCAGAGGTCAGAGGTCAGCACAGCAAACATCAACAAACAGCACTCAAGTATTTTTCAGGCGCGATATGAGGTTTTGTAAACTCTGGTTTTGTCGTCAGATAATATCCACCATCCTCTGGGAAATGTCCTAATTTACTGAGGGTTGTTTATATTCATGACATGCATATTTAGCTGCAGCATTTGAAAAATTATGAATGCTAAAGTGTTGATTGCAAAAAGGAATTCATAATGGAGGCATCAACCTGTTGTTCCCTGTTATTTTGTGATAATGTGTGTGGTGATAAATCCTCTTCACTTAATTATTTGATTGCTCCATCGCCTCAAATTCACTTTGCTAATTAATGCAGCATCGTTCATCAGTCTCCCTTTGCACCAGTTTAAAACCCCAAGCAGAGACAATCCCTCCCAGCAGCAGACACTTGAGACCTTCTGCTGACAGGACAGTTTGTCCCCCACTGTAATGAGGACAGTCTGTCCCCCACTCACCCGCTGAGGGCCGAGGATCACTCCTCTCCACCGGGTTAAGGTCATGTCCTCGTCGTCCTCCAGACCCCAGCTCACCGTCCCGTCTCCCACGCCTTTCTGACCTTCCTCCAGCTCTTCCAGGAGCCGGAAATTGCGAGGAACTTTAACGCCTGTGGAGGACAAACACAAACAAACACTGTTACACCCAAACCTGGCTGCACCCTGTCCCACATGACAGGTGGGGTCAACTCCATCAGCCAGACACAGACACAACCAGCAGGGAATCAGGACACATCTGGATTTGTCCACCTGTCCTCAGCCTTTAAGGAGAGAGACATATTCACTAGCTCTGGTGGAACATGGAGGCCAGTGGCGGTGCTGCATCGCTCGGCCTCTGCAGTGAGGTGTGATGGAGCCGCTGCACCATCATGCAAACCCCGGGGGGCACCAGCAGCTGCTGCAGGGACCCCCGGCTCCACAGCTCCCACTGCCCGGCTCCACAGCTCCACCAGCCGGCCAGTGGGTGTGTGGAGCCGACACGAAGGAGCCACACAGAGAGGCTCCACCGCGGCTTGTTGTTGACACACATCCGCTATCCGGTCCCTGCTCGATACCGCAAACAAGCTAACACCGCCCGGCCGTAGTGGGAAGCTGGGGCTCGGTTCCCAGTTTAGATCACGTTATTAAATGGAAACAAGCACGTAACACCGTCACACATACTGGGATAACTGCTGTTAAACACCTAGCTTCGCTTCGAACGACGTGGAAATCCTATTTATCAACAGTCATCCTGTCCCCATCCTCGCTAGCTTAGCTAACACGGCGCTTCCTATTCATTCTCTGCGGCGGCTCCGCCTTAGCATGTTAGCTTAGCATGGAGCCGCCACGTCACAACCCAGTCACGCCGCCTATGGAGCTTCTCACTGCGGGGAGGAGAATTCACTGAGCCGGTGAATCTGCGACATCTTCTCATTGTGATTTCTGTTCTCTGGATAATTTACCTGATCCGGCGGCGACCGCCATCTTGTCGCTGCTCAGCGGGGGCGCGCACGTTGCTTTACCATTGTGACCGACCCGGGGGGAGCGTGCGCGCGGAAGGAAACGCAAAGCATCTCGGGGTCTGTAGTTTTTTTCAGAGAATCAGTTAGAGCCTGAGAAACTGTGGATGTGACGTGTTTTTATATTGTTCACGATTAGAAAGTAACGGTAAATAAGTTTAATGGTTTTAATTAATTGGTTTAAAGACGATGCTTAAATTCGTTCTGTTACATCTTGCTAATTGTAGTTTATTAGGCCTCAGGTGACGTGTCGCGTCCGTACTTTAACATGTGCAATCAGTGGAGTGTTTATTACTCTATTACTAGTTTATTTTATTACCTTTTCACCATATGCACCACCCCGCTGCTGGAAATACACTCAAATGTTAATAAATCTACACCCTCAAAAATTGCAGTGTTTACTCTTGCAAAGATGTTAAAGGTTATTAATTAGGCCTAGAAATATAAAAAAAATTAAAGGATTGGTGTGTGTGTGTCTGTGTTTAAAGGGCTTGTGTGTGAGTGTGTGTATGTGTGTGTTTAAATGACTGGTGTGTGTGTGTGTGTGTGTTTTAAGGACTGGTGTGTGTGTGTGTGTGTGTGTGTGTGTTTAAAGGACTGGTGTGTGAGTGTGTGTGTGTGTGTGTGTGTGTGTGTGTGTGAGTGTGTGTGTGTGTTTAAAGGATTGGTGTGTGTGTGTGTGTGTGTGTGTGTGTATGTGTGTGTGTGTGTGTTTGTGTGGGTGTTTGTGTGTGTGTGTGTTTAAAGGATTGGTGTGTGTGTGTCTGTGTTTAAAGGGCTTGTGTGTGAGTGTGTGTATGTGTGTGTTTAAATGACTGGTGTGTGTGTGTGTGTGTTTTAAGGACTGGTGTGTGTGTGTGTGTGTTTAAAGGACTGGTGTGTGAGTGTGTGTGTGTGTGTGTGTGTGTGTGTGTGTGTGTGAGTTGTGTGTGTGTGTTTAAAGGACTGGTGTGTGTGTGTGTGTGTGTGTGTGTGTGTCTATGTTTAAATGGCTGGTGTGTGAGTGTGTGTGTGTGTGTTTAAAAGCCTGGTGTGTGTGTGTGTGTGTGTGTGTGTCTGTGTGTGTGTGTTTAAAGGACTGGTGTGTGTGTGTGTGTGTGTGTGTGTGTGTGTGTGTGTGTGTGTGTGTGTGTGTCTAAAGGACTGGTGTGTGTGTGTGTGTGTGTGTTTAAAGGACTGGTGTGTGTGTGTGTCTGTGTGTGTGTGTTTAAAGGACTGGTGTGTGTGTGTGTGTGTGTGTGTTTAAAGGCCTGGTGTGTGTGTGTGTGTGTGTGTGTGTGTGTGTGTGTGTGTGTGTCTGTGTGTGTGTGTTTAGAGGACTGGTGTGTGTTTCACAGCAGCTCTGGTGATGACAGACGAGTAGATGACGTGGTTCAGCTCTTGGTTCGGTGGCGTCCGGCTCGGCGTCTCGCTCCAGTTGTGTCGTCCCAGAGAAGCGTAGTGGATGTCGTCCGTCGTGGACCAACTCTCTGACTCCTCCCACTCTGCACACACACACACACACACACACACACACACACACACACACACACACACAGACACACACACACACACACAGGTGTAACAGGACCTCAGGTAGATAAGGGATCTGAGGACAGTGGCAGCAGTTACCGGTCGCTGTGTTGGTCGTCCACGGCTGCAGCTCGGTGTGGTCGAGTGTCTGAGCTGCTTGGAAACAAAGGACGAGTCTTATTAATGAGAGTCTAAACCATTACTCTCTCTCACACACACACAAACAGACACACACACACACACACACACCTGTATATCTTGGCTTCCTCCTGCACTTGGTGCTCGTCAGTAAAATGAAGACGATGGACATGAGGAGGATCATCAGCCCCGAACTGACGACAGCAACCATCAACAAAGCTGAGACACACAAACACACACAAGCAGACACACAAACACACACACAAACACACACAGCGTGGTTAACAACACGTGACATTGCTTCAGGTGTAAGACAGGAAGTGACGTGTGTTAACAAACCGCTCTGAGTCGTCTTCTTCTTCTTTGATTCAACCACATCTGATGAACAGGAAAATACAAAGTGGATCAGATAATAAACTGTTTATTAAAGTTTCAGGTATAAATGATGACAGGATAGACAGGTTTTGTTCCTCTGCTATAACAAATGGTAGACCTGTGTTTGGGAGCATACTTCTGTGTATATGACATCATTTATGCTATTAATTGGTGATTGAATTTGGCATTCGTGTATGAAAGTTACTGTGGTACTTTACTAGATATGTTTCCAGCAGACGCTTATTTAGACTACTAAATTACTCAAAGTGAAATGATGACAATCATTGTCGGATGTCCTGAAAGGCCCCAGGTCGAACATTAACATATATGTCTAAATAAAATGACTTGAAGAAAGTGCTGTGTGCACAGCCATTTGAAAAACAGTAAAAAGGAAACATTAAAATTATTTACAATAAAAATTAAATACTGAACCGTATAAATACAGCAGTTTAGAATACATTTCTTCAGTAACAAAAACAACTAGCATCTGCTAATGTTGTGGCACAAAATGTAAGTCTGAACTAAAATATATGAAAATAGAACATTTTTAGGGCTGCAAAGCAGCACTGGGTGGGCCCGAGCACATCCATTTTGAAGCGTTGCATGCTTTTTGTCTGAAAAAACAAAAATAACCAGTTCTGAGAGAGAGAGAGAGGTAACCTTTGCAAGACATAAAGTTTCCTTTGATCTAGGAAGACTGAAATCAAAGGATTCATGGTCCATGTATGTCCGCGTTACAGAACATCATGTTTTAATGGCGTGTAATCAAACTTTGACGCCACGCCACGGTCACACTGTGTGATTAAAAAAAAATCCGTCAGTCAGTTTTTATCTCCATCTTGTCGTGATGACACTCATCTCAATTTGAAGTTGATCCGATGAAAACCCTGGTACAAGTGTATCAAAGAAAAAATGTGGAATATGGCCAAAATGGCCACTAAATGCAATATAGCAGGCTTCCTGTTGTGTTTTTCCAATTGCACCCAGAGACTTTTTTGTTTGTCTGGTCATGATACACCTGTATATCGATTTTTGTGAAGATAGGTCAATGGGAACACCTTCCGGGGGTCTCGGGCTGTCTCGGGGGCACCGTTGAGCCATTTTGCGACGCCCATTGAAAATTCCTTCAGAATACGTAAATTTTCACCACTTTCTAACTTTCTGCAAATTTTGGTAAGAAGTTGAGCATGTTAAAGCCCTCAAAAAGCCAATTCATTTGCCTGAATAATAATAATAATAATAATAATAATCCTTACAATTTCAATAGGGTCTCACCAGACACCTTTGATGTCTGTGCTCGGGCCCTAATGAAATTACCGTATGTAAAAAATAAAAATATGTAGATATATGCTGCACTTTTTTTATCGACATGGCGCCTCTTGCAGTCTAAAACACCAGCAGATCAGTATAGGCAACTAAATAAAAATGTAGCCTCACATAACTATGACACTAGACGGGCAATAGAAGGAAGGTTTTCACTCCCCAGAGCTAATACCAATTTTCTTAAACGCACTTTGGGATACAGAGCCATGAAGTCATGGAACCTACTACCAACAGAAATTATAAACGTGACACGTAAATTTATGTTCAAAAAGCAAATAATGAAACACTTGGGTACAACATACTTGTGACACTAGATGGTGTTGTACTGTACATAAATGTGTAGGATTCTATTACATGGTTTGACCTTGTCGCTTCCATGGAATTACCTATCAGTGTTTTATATCATGACAAAGGTAAAACTGCATAACCACTAACTTATTTTTGATATCTGTAACATATAATTGTATGATCATTATTTAATGTATTTTAACTTTTGATATTTGTAATTTAACGTATGTTTTACATGTCTGATATTGGTATTGTAATGTATGTTTTAAATGTTTGATATCTGTATGTATGTCTTCAATGTGGACCCCACTAAAAGTAGCTCTGTCTTAGGGTAGAGCTAATGGGGATCCTTCTAAATAAACAAAAAAAATATATATATATATATGTCAAGTAGGAGCCCATGAGCTCAAGTCTATGTTCCATAATCAACATAGAGAAATAGAAACTTCTTGAGGAAAGGACTTAAACTGTTGGATTTGGTGCCTTCGTGGTATTTGTTGACGGTAAAAACATATCGCCTGTATAATCATTTAAATAGGCAGGACAGAGGTTCTCTTCCCAACAGGTTCTACTACATCTATGCAACATAATTAGACCTTTTTAAAATCGTATTTATAATAATACTAATAATAAAAAATAAAACACATTGTATTTTATCACTTAGATTGTTTTTTTTACTGTGACATGGCAAAATATCATCTTCAAAAACTGTAAACTCCCAACACTGTGAGTCCATGCAGGTAAAAACATAGAAAAGGATGTAAAGCATCTTTAAGCTAAAGCAGGGAAAGAAAGAACAGCATGAGACAAAACGAGAAGCAGCAATAATCAATTGTTTATTTTAGTTGACTTATAAATACAGTTTAATATATACATTGTAAGTCTCCCACATGGAAGACAACAAAAAGGCATCGAGGCATTATTCTGATATCCAAAACTCCATCACCACCAGCCAATATAACCAACTACAACATCCATATGGGTCCTGCCTCCGAAGAAGTGAGAGGCAAACGAAGGGCAATTTAAAGTCAGCCGGTGAATTGTTTTTTCCCACGTTGTCGGCAAGATTTACAGTAAATCAATCAGGGAGAGAATAAGGCAATTCAATATAAAGTCCAGGGTTCATTACAAAACCGATTTGAACACAGCATGTCAAACATACCAACAATTACCGCCCACTGACAACTTCATTTGCTTCCACAAAATAGTTTCCGGTGGAAACAATATTGAATTAACTGCTCACATTGTCACAAAATACCCTTCAAGTCCACTAATGAAAGCCCATTGTCTCTAAGCAGAAAAACCACACACAGTTCACAAGTTCTACCTCAATAACAAGAGGCCAAGTTAACTGCACTGATATATGGCTACAACAGAACCTCTTCTGTATTTAAGATCGTTCAACTATATTGTCAAAAGAATCTGACACAAATAAGTCATTGAATCTTTTATCCAATAAATAACGTCTGTAACTTCAACTCGTTGGGGTGTTTTGTCTTGTTTTGTTTCCAATTCATATTAATCTACTTTACTCAGCTTAACCACAATCCTGAGATCATCTGGAGAATCAGAATTAAGAATAAGTCGATACATGTTACAGCCTTAAATAGCAATGAAAGCAAGTCTGTATCCAAGCAAAGATTATTCTAGTATGAGTTCAGCATGTTTTTTCATGTCAAATGTGTCGATGTCCAAACTAATCATGGTCAATCGTGTCTAAAATCTTAGACTGTCCTAGTTTCACAAAAACACAAAATTACCTTATCATTACTTTTTTATCTTACCACAAAAAGGCAATTAACTGAAGCACTGAAACATTCAGCGGAGCCGACGCAAAACTTGCTCTTAGTAAAGTTGAGTGTCTGACGGCAGTAACCTCTGCCCGTAATGTTGTCTAATCAATAAAGAATTAGCAGGACTGCTATCTGTACGTAGGCCTTACAACTTTGATGCAGAGTCACATGATGCCATTCGTTTACCAGCAAACATTACACTCGTCCACACAGAACTGCTTCTCACAATACTTCTCTACGAGTACAATGCAATGTGTCATGTACTTCTGCTGTTGACCTGCGCTGAACAATTGTATCTAATCAAGTATAAAGGATTCAAAAACCGGAATATCACATACACAACAGAATTTTGGTTTCAAAGTTAAGTACAACTATGATTAAAGTTTAACACCAGAAGCTTGATAATTAAGCCTTGAACCTGGTCAACCGACTGAACGAGGTCAGCTTCTCCCATTTTAACCTGAACATCTTCATCACGCTTTCCTTGGAATGAAGGTAACATTTTGGTTTTTCAAACCCGGGACAATTCGGTCAAAGTTTGGGGTCATGTTTTAAAAGAGGTAAGAATTAATTTCATTTGGAGTGAGCATGATCCTCATGGTCAGTGTTAGTTTAACACAAACCCAAAAGGAAAGCTGATGACTCAGTGTATTGCTTCCACAAGCAGACATGCTCTACACATGCACTCCTACGTCTGTGACGTCTTCATTAGCTAAAGTAATTTTGTCATGCAGTTTGTTAAGTAGGTACATTTCAGAACTCCAGTTCCCCAACTAAGTAAATATGTGTAAACTATTAAAAATAGAAAGGCATTTGAACCTAATCATATGAGTTAAGACGTATAGTTAAGGGCCTCTTATTACAATGCATAGTTATTGGCTGTACAATACATTTACAGATTAGTAACTAAAGCATTAAATAATGTTTTATCTATTTACATAATGCCATGTATAGGAGTGAAGAAAGTCCTGCCTCGTCAACCTTCACTGAAGCCCTTGTTACATCCCCAGCTCAACTTGTCACAGTCACCGAGACGGCAACGATAGTTAATCACTCACTGGGAATGTTTCACTCTGACACTGACAGTTTCTTCTAACATTACAAAAGAAAAGAAAGATGTGAAGAACAGAGACAGTTGCTCCGTTTACACCCGGCATTACAATACGTCTCAAATCCAGATTGTGTCTAGATGTGATCTCACCTGATCATATTTACATCTGGTGTTAATGTCCCCAGTGTCCACATTGAGATTCAATTGAGATCTGTCCAGCTCAGGTCACATCTTCCTCTTGTTTGCATGACAAACAGCACAAAAATATATAAAAAGGAAGATGGGAAGCCGTTACTGATGCTGTGTTATTGTGGCTGATGCTTTTCAATTAGTCTCCTCCTCTGCTACCTCGCTGGTTCAGAACAGTCATGGGAGATTATTAATTCCACCCCTGAAGTCATTGAATGTGGACTAACAACATAATAGCATGAAGCCTTGTGTTCAATATGGTCACAATACGTCCCTGACAACCTCCAGAGAGGGTTTAGCCAATCAGATCACAATCCGTCCTCAATGGATCCTGTGTGGCTGTTCTTCTAATGCCAGGTGTAAATGGAGTTAACGTTACATACAGTTGGCACATGACTTTGCAGGATCCGTGTCTGACTAACTGAGACACAAACTCCAGACGGACGCAGAAGAAGTGCTGCACATAAAACAACAACAAAAGACACAAGAGCTGCATTTACAGAGCGTTAAGGCAACTAGACATAACTGCACATGCTTCTTTCCCAAAGAACTGTCTCTCTACCCAAAATGCTTTTCTCCTTGGACACAGCCATCATCTGGAAAGACTATAGGTCCAGAATGACTCAGCACATCAATAGCGTTATATATATATATATATTTCCCGAAGTTTTCTAATTGTCTAGCAGCCACATTAACTAAGGACACGTGCGTTTCCTACTGTACGTCCCCATGAAGCCTAAAAATGTCTCATCTGCTGTGTTTTGAGCAAATGATATCTATAAACAATAAAAGAAAATCTCTGCTAAGTATCTGACAGCTATATTGTTTATTTTGTAAAAAGGTGTTTTTCTGCGCTGTCAGACCTGTCGTCTATCATGCTGGTGTCTAGTTTGTTTGGCTGTTAAGTGTCACTGACTCTTCTACTGTAGCTTGTCATTGCCTCAGGTCTACTTAACTATTTAACTCTCTGCATTGTGACTTTTAGCGAGTCACTAGAATCAACAAAGGGATCTGTTAATACTGGAGAAAAACCCTAAACTTATCATCACCTCACCTTTTAAAACAGTCGAGAGATGTAACAGTAATCAACTGATTGTTCTTTAGCTTTCAACATTGGTAAAGCATCCTGTCTCCCCCCCCGCTCTACGGCTTACTATGGCCTAAATCCACGTTTAATACTTCAAATCAAAATAGACCCTTAATGAGGTGGAGATGAAACGACTGATCCAGAGGAAATAAAGAAGTGCTAAATATAAGATTCATCAACTCTGGAAATGAACAGTTGTGGCTCTGGAGGAGAAAAAGGCGAGTGCTCAACGTTCAAGTAATCCTTTCATGGGATCGTTTGAAGGATCTGACATTAGGAAAATGCTTCCATCTCCCTGGACAGCGATTTCAAATTATACGTCTAACCAAAACCTGTGTATGTCTCCGAAAAAAAAGTGATGAGTGATGTCAAATAAACAGTAAGTTAAAGATATATTGCAATTTTAAACAAAGATCTCCATGAGTAAGTAAATTAGAAATCAAATCAACAAAGCCCTCCTCTTGAATAACAGACAAAATGTGCAAGACTTAAAGCTATGGCATCAGAAACTGTTTGTTAGTTTTCCTTCCTATGGATTACAGTTTAAGTGAGGCAAAAGAGGGGATGAGAAGCCTGGACGGAGCCAGCATCTTCTGAGGTAGGGTGCAGTGAGCCTGCAGCGTTACTTGACTTTCTGAGTCCATTTCATGTCGTCAGACCGGGGCTTCTCGCCCGTCACGCCCTGGATGAGATCCTCCAGGTTCTTCCAGAAACACAGCTTCTCCAGTGGGTAGTTCAGCCAACCTGCAGAGACAGAGCTCAGTGACCTAATCTGCCTCAGGGCTTCCAAAACCTCATGGCTAACTCCGTCATCAGGAGGTAAAGAGACGAACCTGTGGTGATGCAGAAGTACGTCTCGTGAGGAGACACGTGATGGATGCGGTGGTGCTTGCGTGGGAGGATGATGTGGAGGTCCTGCAGCAACACGACCCAACCAGGAAGTCCGAAGTACGTGTGCGACCACTTGTGGATCTGGTTGGTGAGGGTCACGAAGATGGCTAGTGCAAATAAGTAGCAGTACCAGGGGTAGTTACGGTAAACGTCCGCTGCAATGAAGAGAAGACGGACACAGAGTTGAGAGAGAAACTCATTTGCCGTCTGTCAGTTTCATTCAAAAAGCAGATTACAGCATTTTTAAGAAGCAGGAGAATCAGGCTGGGTTTGTTGATATAAAAACACACCAGGGGAGAGGGTGAGGAAGTTGAAGGCCATGTTTGCAAGAGGGACAATGGTCAACATGCAGTTGTCCCCATTGGTCTCGATGAAGTCGTGACGGGTGATGGCTGTGGGGTCAATGTGGTGCTCTCTAAAGGGTCGTATAAAGGCCTGCAGGTCAGATCAGACACAGAAATACACTTTGTAAATGCAGGAAAGATTTATGTTCTGTATAAACAACTAATTCTAGATTTGGAAAATGATTGCATACCTTTCCAAAGATGGGTAGATCTACTGATCCCCATGTGTCGGCCCCCCAGTGAACAAGACCTGATGCAAAGTCGGCGGTGAGGATTCCTGCCACTGAAAATTTGTTTGAGGACGAGAAGATAAGAGAAAGCCTCGTAAATAAAAAAGGAGAACAAACAACCCTTGTTTTGAATGCAAATCTGGAAAAAACCAAAGAACTAATCAAACGCTGACAAGACAACAACAGACCCTTACATTCATACAAACATTCTTCAGTCAGTTCTTACCAATGGCCAACACAATGTACCACAGATGCCCCAGATGGAAGTTGGCAAGGAGGTGAATGAAACTGAAGGCCATGAGAGAGAAGCAGAGGACGACACTGATCCATTCTTGACATCTTTTGCCTGAAAGAAAAAAACAAAAGCAAAACACATTAGTACAACTTCAGCACAAGAGCCTGCTGCTTGTTTCCTGATACGATTATTGATTTTGTAATATCTCCAGGTCACAGCAACTGAACTGGATGTGACCCTCATATCAAATCAATCTAATGTCCAAAGGTTAGCGATCCAGTCAGCAGGGTTGATAATCAGATGCTTCTTTGCAACAGTGACACTCAGTAGGCAAACATTCCTCTGCACTGAGTACGTGACATGATGCTGATGAGCAGCTGGACCTGAAAGACACGTACACGCCCCACGGAAAGACGCTACACATGCTCCCACCAAGAAAACCCCACCACTAGCCAGCAAGAGTCTAATTCACCACAGTTAGAGCTCTCACATTCAGATCCTCGTGAGCATAGACAGATTACTGACCGGGCAGCCAGCTGCATTTATATTTATAAAAGACACAAAAGGGACCACAGAGAAAAGTTAACAAATATAAAAGACACAAAAAGAAGCATAAGGAAGCTAACACGTCTTTGTTGCATCATATATATTTGATCAGTCTAGCTTTGGTTTCACGTTCCAGTTTAGGGAGGGCACTAGAGACGATGTAGGTCATGAATATCCTGTCGTCCTCTCTTATGTGGCTGAATCTACCTATAAATGACAAACTGGTTCATTTAGTAAATCTAGTCGCCCACAATATTACCATTATATTATTATTAGCAGCATAAACAAGTTGAGGAGCAGTAGCCGACATGTAATGAGCCAAATGAGCGTCCTCATTGTGCAAACACTTTATCGTTGGAGATGAAGACTGCAAGCTGCTTACTCTTCTTTCTCTTCTTCTGTGGTTTAATGCTGATGTGTGAACTTCCTGCAGTGGCTCTGAAAGTCCCAGCTATTCCCCAAACCCCCCCCCCCCCCCATGCCAGTGAAGACCTCAGCTGCTCACAAGGTGTCCAGTGTTCGTACAACAGGCGCTGAGGCCACTCACTTCAATGTGATCAAGTTCAAGGAGGGACGACTGACTCAGCTGCCAAAGCAAGTCAACATAGAGACAGGTGAGTTATTCTATGTTATTTATTTGATTTTATCTGTTTAATGTAGATAGTTAACTAGTTGGCAAACAGTGTCGTGACTCGGTTAGCTAGTTAGTTAGTTAGTTGTATCAGATAGATAGATAGATAGATAGATAGATAGATAGATAGATAGATAGATAGATAGATAGATAGATAGATAGATAGAGTACTTTATTCATCCCCGAAGGGAAATTAAGTTGTCATAGCAGCCGGTATATTTGAATACAATAAAATACAATAGAATAAAATAAAAAATATTGAGGTAGAAAGAATAAAAAACAGAAGCACAACATAAAATTAAATTAAATAAAATAGGTAGATACGGTGCAGTGGCAAGATGATGGTAATAGTACTGATGATATTGGTCAGTCTGTTAGTTTGTTTGTTAGGAACTCAGTTACTTGGTTACTCTGATAGCTACTTGGTGACTCAGTTACTTGGCTACTCTGATAGTTACTTGGCTACTCTGATAGTTACTTGGCTACTCTGATAGTAACTCAGTTGGTTGTGATGGATGCTCAGTGAGTTTAAGACTGTGGGCTGACACTCAGTAAGTTGGTTAGTGGGTTTGGTGTTAGTTACTCAGTAAGTTAGTTTGTTACTTATTTTGTTAGTTGGTTAGTTTGTTACTCAGTTAATCAGTTAGTTAGTTAGTTGGTTACTCAGTTTGTTACTCAGTTGGTTGGTTACTCAGTTAGTTACTCAGTTGGTTGGTATGGCAGCTCGGGGACTTCCAGCGGGCTGTGACACTGAGTCACGCCGCCGGGACGACACTCTGGGCGGCTGCTGAACCGGTCGCTGGGGGGTGGATCCTCCGGAGAATCTGCTCCGAGCTCCAAATGTCAAACACACAACGACACTCAAACACGAATACAACCAGTTCCCCTTGTGTAGCAACAGCAGCAACACAGTGACAGTAACAGACACACAACGGTGTCCGGTGGCTCGGTGTCTCTACACGGACCCGGGGACCGAGAACCCGGTGTGTCGGTGACGGGTCGGTCAGTGGGTGAGTGTCGGTAACTACACACACAACCAGTCGTCACGTCCCACACACGCACACAGACACACACACACTTGAACCGGGGGATCGAGTCCACGGGCGGATGCACTCACCTGGCGAGTAGAGGGTGGCCAGCTCCCGGGCCCCGGCGTGCTGCGGGCCCGCTCGGGCCGGCCCTCGGCCCGGTCCCTGCGGCTCCGGGCTCCGTGGTTCCCCGCCACACTCGCTCTGGTTCTCCGTCCTCGCCATTTCTTCCCCGGCGGGTCCGGCCCCTTCAGTGTCTCCCTCGCAGCCAGGAACCAGCGGAAGCATCGACTCTCTCAGCCCACGGTCACCGCTGAGGTTTGGGCCAATCAGGAGCGAGCCGATGAGCTCTACAGCCAATCACCGCACGGAACAGTGTTACATACACAGTCGAGTGGCCAATGGGGGAAGAGAGGGAGAAAAAGAAACCCGTATTTCCTCGGCCCCACCCGGCCTGTGTGCGTTCAGCTCTCTGCCGCTAGGTGGAGCACGTGGCTTGAAACTACAGTTAAACACACCTGAGCAGGTGTTTGATGCTCTCAAATACCTGCAGATATACATATACATAGATATATATAAAGGCTTTATACGTATCTAAAGCCTTTATATATATCTATGTTTGAGAGGCTTCTGTTTCCGGCGTGATTGTGACCCTGCAGCAGCGACACGCCCCCAAAACATGTCAACACACAAACAAGTGAGCTGTTACATTAACACATATTTTATTATATTATATTGCATTACATTGCATATTGCAAATTGACATTGCTTTCTCCTGTTTTGCATTTTGCAATTCACTTTTTATTTTACTTTTCATATCTTTTATCTTTTTTATCTTTTTATTTTATATATTGTTTATTTTTTTCTTATGTGTGTTGTATTTATTTAGTTTTAATTTTTGTATGGTCATTGTAAGCACCAACAACCAGAGCAAATTCCAGGTAGGTGTAAAGCTACATTCTGATTCTGATTCTGTTCAGTGCTTAGCATGTGTTTTATATTTATACTTCCACAAATACACAACAGAAAATTCCTTCTATGTGAAAACCTGCTTGTCAATAAAACACCGGATCTGATTCTAATGAAGAGTTAAGAGCCTATTCACAGTGTGTAACCTTATTAAAACCGGATATTTTACAAAGTTCAGTTCATAAACAAAACATACCTAATAGATCGGGTATAAAGTTATAAAAAAGTAATTGGTTATATGTTTCTGAATCTTTGTATTTATCTGTAGACATTGTGAGTTTCTTTGTCAATGTCAACATTATATAATTTAAAACATCTTGGTTGTGGTGGGTTTGTGGCTGTTGGGAGTGGCTTTATCGTTGTTTCTTGTATGTTTGCAGCCATTTTGTGTCTCTTGAGTCATTTTGCATGTAATGATGGTTATGTTGTGTCTCATTGTGGTTATTTTCTGCCTCTTTAGGGCCAGGCTGTAACTAGTTATCGGTTTTGTGGTTGTTTTTTTACCCCTTTGTGTGTCTTTATGGTTATCTTACATCTTTGTGGTCATGTTGCAACTTAGTATATCTTTGTTTGTTTGGGGTTTATATTAAGAAAGACTCTTTGTGTTCTTTTAGTTTGTTCTTTTAACTCCATGACTTACAGACGAGAAATATAAACAGTTATTTTCATATAGCGACTATTTCAGTGCAGGCCTGACCTCTCAAGCCTCTGGGTCTGTGCCATTTAGGCCCATTTGTGAACCCATCCATTTGGTTTCATATGGTTTAGTTAACTACATATTGCCATTTAACGTTGCTCCTGTAATATCACTGAGTCACTGTTGACTTTATGACTTTCCTCCACCTCTGTTATTATCACATGAACCTTTACCTTTACCTCATAACTGCCACTGTGCAAGTGCTCAAATATTATCAGCAAAAGTTTGAGTAAAGCTAATAAGTACATTTACCGAAGGAGTAGATTTTACAATGTGATTATTTCAAAAGAAAAGTAAATGTGTCAAAGGCTGGATAACCAACCAGGCAGTGAAGGCGACTGACCTCCAGGGGGCTCAAAGTCCCAGGCCTAAATGTGCTTATTCATTTTCTCGTGACCTGGTTTTGTTTAAGTACTTAATGTGAGAATCTAGTCTCATTTAAGACCTTTACTATTTATATAATATTAAATATCATTAAATATTATGATTTTGCCCTAGATTACCTTAGATAGGAATCCAGCCTTGTGTGTATCCTATCTATGGAGTGACCCTAATATGTCAACAGCAGTTAGCAATTAATCCAAAGCAAAAGGAAAAAACAATGACTGCTAAAGTTACCAGTAAAGTCCCAAATTCGAATACGTCACAAAATAAAGTGTAACAGAGTGGATGTTTCCGGGAATGGCACCAGATGTTTTGAAGCTGGACCGGATCGGAGAAGTGTTTTTGGCCACACACCAGTGCAACAGTTTATGGAGAGATACACACGTACTAAACATTTACATTTACTCTGTTGTTGTAATGTTGCTGCTGTAGATACTTGGAGCTCAGACCTCACATAAAATCCAGATCCCTCAGCTCTGATCACAAAGTGTACGACGCTGTAAATAACCAGAACCCACTGTGCATCTATTGACTTCGGCTTTATTCACTCATCAAGACACACAGTAAAACAAGTATAAACAATATAAACTGTGTAAACAAAGTCCAAACAGTCTTTGCATTAAGCTGAACAGGCTCAGGCAAAAGCAGGCTTTCACTTATAGCTTATACTCTTTACACACTTTTTAATCTTATATCTGCATTCTTCCTTTTAATCCCTGTTTTGACTTTAGAATTTCCAAATGCTTCTCAAATCATGTTCATCAGAAAGTGTGTTTGGTTCTGCTCTGAACATTATTTGCATACTCTTATTATATACTAAATCATAACATTTGAGAGCAATGGAATTCTAGAATCATAGTAGCCATCAATAGCAATATAACAAAAGTCTAATATATTGATGTAATGCCCAGAACTGATCTTATAGCATTTGTAACATTTTTAGTTTTATATCAAGTGTTTTGACGTTCTCTTCTCAATATGAAGAGTTTAAAACCAGAACCTTCACTCAGGAGCAATAATCAGTCTTTAAACTTACTTATTTGACATTTATCTGATAATTATATACAATTAATAGTGACTGAAATGACCATTTTTAACTTGATCTTTTTTGTCCATACTACCCAGCCCTTGTAGACATCCTCATTAATGATATGAAATGAAGCTAGACAATTGAATGTATAGTTATTCACAAGGTCGACACACACAATAAGTTATGTAGGGAAGTATAAGTCAGGCAATGCCTTAGTATTTAGTAAATGCCTAGAATTATACCGGATAGTTATTGACTTTTCCCTTTAATGTATTTAATATGTTATCTTATGATCAATCACAACCCCTAAGATCTCTCAACATTAGACTCATTAGACCCCTTGAACATCTGTATATGATACCAAGACCTGTTGATTACACCTGAGGGAATTCACTGTGTCTGTTAATCTATTGTTCTGGAGCAAAGGTCACCACACGTATAGGAAATCTGTTTAAACGTAAACAAGTCTTTATGCATTTGACTAAACACCCACCCTGACCCTTCTGCAGTATTGGAGTGAATGCATCATCTTAGACCAACCTTAACCACAACCAAACACAACACTCCACAGAGAGACTGGTTGGAACTAGTCAGTGGATGTTGTTGGGGAACAGCTGTGTGCAGATGTGTCCAGGGGTACTTCCATCGCTGTCGTGAGGGTTATTACGCATGAACTCAGAACATGGTAAACAGGGTTGACTCCGGCTGAGCTGTATTTTTCCATTATTGTCGAGTTGCTCAGGTTGGACCTGCAGGGGGCGTGACTGGACGCTTTGGCAAGAAACGGTGGTCTGATGTTTTTTGGGTGAAGTTGATTCTGCTGCTGGTTTTTATTTTCACTTTTTGTTTTCATTTGAGTCTTCCCAGTTTCCTTTTCATGATAGAGTAGTGAGAGACACCAGGACACGGGGGTGGTGGAGGTCATGCAGTGGATTTGGGGGGGGTGCTGAGAGTCACATTGAAGGCAGTGCAGCAGCCTTGTGATTTCTGTATTCATTTGAATGGCCAAAAAAAGTTTTATTACCTTTTTATATCACAACAGACGGCCAACTTGGATTATGTGCTGTTAAAACACACAAATACATTGTAATAATCCACTTTTACAACACTTAAATCCTTTCAGTCCATCCTAACATTATCTACGTCACGTTTGTGCATCAAATACACACAAAATACACAGAATCTTTTAAATTAAATCCAATATTATGAAATAGAATTATATTTCAACTGTTTGGTTTAGTTTGCCTGGCAGCTAAAGCCCGTGTGCCTCTTCCAGCGTCCTTGCAAAGATGTTGATGATAACTTTTATTATTCAGACTCCGACAACACAGCACAGATTGAAATACAATCAGTTAATTTCATTTATTTGTTTTATTTGAAAGGTACAATGTTTATTCATCAACAGCAGAAGGATTGTAAATGAGCCAGAGTTAGCTCCACAGGCTAATCTTCATCTGTTCTCCCTGACCAGTTTTTAAAATGGCCACCTAACTTTAAAATACAATGACACATACAAACCACAATTAGACTAATATTCAAACGGTTGAAAATAAGTAACACAACATATGAGACAACACACAGCGAGTAAAAACAAAGTCAGTCGTGTAATGGGTACAATTGATTATCAATAATCCATTTTTTCAGCTGAGCAGTCAAAGAACGATAAGTATTTACTTCTCCCTTTCTGCATTGTGGCAACAGATTCCATATTCCAAATTGTGACGGATTCAGAAAGTGTTAACTCCTCTACCTGCGCCGTCTAGCTCTCCTCAGAGATAATTATCATTTCATCATTATAGGCAACTTTGAATTTCTTATGTTTTTAAAAACAACTGGTCCCCGATTGCTCTACATTTCCATCTGATATGAGCAAAATATATATATATATTGCTTTTGTTTTCCCTTTGTTTCCCCTTTTAAGCAATGGACAAATGCAGGTCATACTATTTCAGAATAATGTCTTGATGAAATGTTATGTGAAATGTATTGTGTCTGTGGACATTGTTAATCGGTAACTTGATTTTGATATATTTGGATCATGATGGCTTGGACCCGAGACATACATGGACAGTTAACCCCAGTAACCTAAGACTTGAACCTGTGATACCTAATTTCATGCTAAAAACGATGTACTGTATGACTGTATTTGATAAAAGGAAATAAAAACAAGTTAAAAAAAAAAAGAATTTCTTATGGAAAGTTTTTGAAAAGTTTTACCTGCACATCCAGCTGCTGAAACCCAACACCACCTGTAAGAAGAGCCAGAAGTTTGAGTTAGTTATTGAAAAGTGTATTTATGGGTAAAGTGTATATATATATATATATGAATACCAGTGGTGGGAAGTAACGAAGTAGAAATACTTTGCTACTGTACTTAAGTAGATTTTTCACAAATCTGTACTTTACTTGAGTATTTATTTTCCTGACGACTTTGTACTTTTACTCGTTACATTTGAACAAAAATATGTGTACTTTCTACTTCTTACATTCTCAAACGGGCTCGTTACTTGAGCAGCGGAGGTTGAAGCAGCACGCCTCTACACACAGCGCAGCGCACCTCTCTCTCTCTCTCTCTCTCTCTATCTCTCTCTCGTCTAGGGTTCAAAATTCGTAAAATTATACATTACATACATTATATTCATATTGTTGTTATAATTTTTCAGTCAGTAGAGATAAATCTTGAGGAGAAACATTTTGGATTGTTTTGTGTCTGTATAGGACTACTATAAAAAGCACTTTGTATTTTTAATTTTGGTACTTGTACTTTTACTTTTGATACTTAAGTACATTTCAACACCAGATACTTTTGATACTTAAGTACATTTAATATGAGCTACTTTAAGACTTTTACCCAAGTCATTTTCTGACGGGAGACTTTTACTTTTACCGAAGTCACTTTTCAGGTAAGATATCTGTACTTTTACTCAAGTATGGCTTTCAAGTACTTTATACACCACTGATGAATACATATAAACACAGTTGGATGTTAGAAAGTTTCCAGTTGGTTCCTCGCTCTGCGCTTGACACACCTGCCCAGCTAAGCCCCGCCCCTCGCTCGTAATATAACCCCACGAGACGCGGAGACCTGTCAATTCCTCCAGACCCTCCACCCGTCTGCTCCACTCAGTGACTCCAGGGCGGGATCCGAACCCACCACCACGACCACCACCAACCAACCCACCACGACCACCTGAGCCACCTCCTCACCGCTGTCGCACATCTGGAGCTGCCCTGGACCTGGACCTCCATGCTCCTGCAGTCCGGCGGGTGCTGAGCTCCATGGAAGTGGCCGGCTTCTACGAGGCGGGCGGCTTCGCTATCCACAGCAGAGACCAAGGGGCCATCGCACCGGTGAGCGGGGGGGGCTCGTACTGGAGGCTCGGGGACTCCATGCCGGAGCTGGGCATCGAGGAGCGGGAGAGAGCCATCGACTTCAGCGCATACCTGGACTCCGCGCTGCACGTCCCGCAGCTGGCGGCGCACACGCAGACGCAGGCGCAGCCGCAGCCGCAGCAGGGAGACGTCTTCTCCGATTTCCTCGCGGAGAACAAGATCAAGAGAGTTGCAGCTCAGAACTACAAGAGCTACTCGATGCTGGGCGACCTGGAGGCGAGCCAGTGCGACCCCCGGGAGACCCCCTACTCGCTGGGGTACCCGGGGCTGCAGGAGAGCCGGGTGGAGCTGCAGGAGACCCGGGTGGACAGCGTGCTGAGCCCGGAGCTGGGTCGCTACCGAGCGGCTGCTGCTGCCGCTGCCGCCGCTGCTGCTGCTGCTGGGGACGGAGAGGACACTCAGGAAGACTCGAAGATGGAGAACGGCTCGTCTGCTTTTGACATGAGGTCCTACCTCCACTACCAGTCCACCAGCGGCAGCCTGGGGAACATCTCCAGCGCGTCCTCGTCCTGCTCCAGCGCGCCCGGCACACCTGCCCCGGCCGGTCGGGACAGGTCCCCGTCGCACGGGGGCGGCAAGATGTCCAGCAAGTCGAAGAAGCGCCTGGACAAGGACAGTGAGGAGTACCGGCTGCGGAGGGAGAGGAACAACCGGGCCGTGAGGAAGAGCCGGGACAAAGCCAAGATGCGGAACCTGGAGACGCAGCACAAGGTCCTGGAGCTCACCGCGGAGAACGACCGGTTACAGAAGCGAGTGGAGCAGCTGTCCAGAGAGCTGTCCACCCTGCGCAACCTGCTGTCTGCCACCGGACAGTGTTAGAACCCCCCCCACCCCCAGACCCCCCCACCCGACCCCCCGCAGACTTCTTGTCTTATCACTGATGGACTTTAGAGCCGCAGCTGATCCGCTGAGTGAGCGTGGAAGACGGGTTCGAGCACCAGTTTACAAGGACTCTTTGAATGGGACTGAGGAAGTGGGTGTGCATGGATTGCGCAATCGTTCTTCACATGTCCCCTTAGCTTTATTCTCACATGTCGTTTTTTATTTTTATTTCGTGGTGTGTATGCAGTATTTCTGTGCAGGTTTTACATACATGCGAGTGAATTGGTACTTTTTTGTGTATTCACAGCAGTGGTTGTCAAGGGAAGAGTTGTGCTGCAGTGAAATGATGCAACTCTTTGTAATAGTACTGGCAATGAATGAAATAAGTCTAATTATTTAATATTAAAAGGTGAAATGCTTTAATTGTACTTGATATTTTATGGAATTAAACAGATTTATACTTTGTCTAAACAATTTCTCTTGTAATTTCTTCTTTTTCTGTCCTTTTTTGGAAGTCGTGTGTGTGTTTGAGGCTCAGACAGACACAGATGTAAAGCTCGCCTTTAATATTCACACGACCCTGCATGTGGATTCCAACATATTGCAGAAGGCAAAAAGGCACATTCACGACCGTTGAATTCAGCCAAATGTACCAAATTGGAAAGAGACAGGTCACACTGCAGATGAGAGTGAATCTTATAGATCCAGTTTGCCCATTACACAGAATACACTAATATTATATCATTTTTAACGACGCATCCCCATTTAAAATGCAGTGGTTTCCATCAGCACGTCTAGACAGCGACAGACACATCCTCACTTATCAATGGTTGAGGATTTATACGTGAATTTGTGTTTTTACGTTCTCTTTATACGCAACAGAAATGTAGGAAGAGTTCTCACTTTCCAGACGCTTCAGACTGTTACTGGATGACTCTTCCACCGCCATTTTGGTTCCTCTGTTTACTTAACGGCTGGACACTGAAGTCCTCAGATCCTGAAATACATGCAACCAAATTTATGCTGAAACGATACTGCTGAGGGCAGCAAACAAAAGAGGAAAAAAACTCGACCACACTGCACGCAGCACAGAAATGTTGGTTTTATCTTTAGCCGGCTCTGTCAATAGTCTGCTGGGTCCACTGGCCCAGTGATGGGTTCAAGGTTGCATGGAAATTAATCAGCAACTAACCTCCTCACACCACTTCAGGTCACGCTTCAACAGCCGAGAGCTGAACGGCTGCGAGTCAGTGCAGGAGAGATACAGATAATCCTGAGCAAACCTCCTTTAACCCCCCCCAGAGAGTAAACACTCAGCAGAAAATTAAGGAGTTAAAGATGGGAGTGACACAGTGGGTTACACCAGACATAATGGATAAGATGACAGTTGACGGAGGAGATAAAGAAAAGGAGCACAGTAGGATTTGTAGGTGATCCATGACGTTTCAGGGTGGGGGATGTTTTCCAGCTCTCGCTTCAAAGAGCCGAGAAGAAGAGAAAGACCCACTCTGCTGGATGTGTTCAGAGACGACATTCGTTATGGAACCGAAAAGTTCCACCATCTAAATGAAGCGTAAAACCCGTGGTGTTGTTTTGATGTGCAGAGATGACATTTGGATATTTCAACACACGCAGTGATGAACAGTTTAGTTTTAAGCTGTTGTGCAATATCCTCCTTTTCCAACACATCACCACTTGAAGAATGTTACACCCAGTTCTGAATAAGACATTGTTATCCTCCATGTACATGACAATGGCTCTAAGTAGCTGCGGTCTGGTTTCATTCCAGTACAGTAATAAAAGTATGATTTTTAACAGATTTCAAGAAAAGTTGGCCATGTTTGTTGTGGTACAGTCCCAGCAAACAAAGAAAGTAATGTTTTTAGCAATGTGTGAATACTCCAACATCCATAGCTTCAGTGTTGTGTAGTGTTGTGTTTCCGCACACATGTAGCTCCTCGTGTTGGCTCGCATCCATTCAAACATTCTACGAATTCTTTCTTCGATGACCCCACGTTTCCTATTCGAGCCCCATGCAGTCGTTCCCTGCTCCTGGCTCCTGCTCTGACAGGACACAGGGAAATTCCCACACAGGATGACCTCTTTTCTTGAAAGTTTAGTCCGGCCCCCTTTTCAACATATTACCGTCAATGGGCCGTGTCTGTCCGTAAACTCCTAATTGCATCACAGCCCCTCCAGAGGCCAACTGGCCTCCTAAAAACTCCACTGATAAAGCAATACACACACACACACACACACACACATGCACACACACACACACCTGTCATGATGTCCACTGTATACCAGCTGTTGTGAAATGGAAGATTTTTTTTAATGCCCTTGAGTCATGTTAACACATTTGTTATACTTATCAGTAGGCTTCATAGCAGATTGTGTTTCACTAATCAATCAATGAAGTCGGATGCTGAAGCCGCAGCCTGGATTTATTTTACACTTTTTTACATTTGATTTGGCTTTGATACAGTTTCTCTGACTTGTTCAGTTCAGCACAGTCACGCTTGCTGCTGTTTTATGTCAACAATCTACAGATGTGTGTTGAGATTAAATTACACTTAACGAGGACTGGAGAGGCTTTTGTGGAATTTCGACACAAAACGTAACTCAGTTAGTAATTCCAGAACATGAATGATGGCTGTGTGCGCAAAATAAAAGCATAAAAAACAAGTGAATATTACTTGGGAGGGTAACTCTGAGAGATGATGTAAAGCTTGTATAGATAACAACCTTGTTCCCCATCATATGCTCTTGTTTGTCACCGCTCAGTGAACTGAATGTTTTGAACTGTAGGTCAAACAAAAAAAGACATTAGAACATTTTGCCCTGGTCAATTTTATTTTATTTTTTTCTGACAATTTATAGTCAAAACAATGAATCTATGAACAAATAGTCATTGATGATCAACTTTGTCATCACACACGTCACAAAGCAGAAAACAGCACACTACAACTGCAACAAAGATATTATTCTCATTTAATACAATAAAACGTTGTGGCTAAAATGTTCCTTTAACATAGTTGATCAATCCATCAAATAAGGCTGTATTAAATATTGTTATTACAGACAACAAGTTCTATGAAAAGACCAAAGCAATCGATGTGTTTTGTCTATCTTTCAATGCTTTTCTTCTTCTTTGTGTGTGTGCGAGCGCGACTAGGTGAAAATAACCTGTTGCACAACATTTTGGAAGGAAGGTGTGTTTTGAATAGTTTTTGAAAAACAATGGAGTCATTGTGTACACATACCTACTTCATAGTGGAATCAGTTCATTCTTGGTTTAAGTCTTGAAGTTAAATATAGAATATCAAGCTTTAATTTAGCTGATAATGTACTTCTGACAGACACCACCACTGTGGTCTCATGAAGTCTTTTAATCTGTATTCACTCCTGGTAGGATGTGAAGAACCTCAAAGCTCTATTCTGGGTCCTGTTCTGTTTTTCTATGAATATACACCTTTTGCGTAGTTTGAGTTAGAATTGTTTTGATGACTAGAAGTCACACTCGAAGCTGAATGCAGATAAAACTGGTGTTTCAAACTCACTGATTCTCCAATTACTCTCTCAAATGTGTTGAGTGACTGATATCAGAAAGGATTCAACCCTGAAATACATACTTCTGTTTATATCCATCTTCTATTTAAATCCATCTTCTGTTTTTTGGTGCCGTCTATTTTAGGATCCTTCTTTGCTGAATTTTCAAGGTTGCTCGTTAATTTTCAAATTTTGTTTCAACCCAAAGACTGACCTATAATCAGAGCTGACATTAATGATCATAGAAGCACAAATTTACACATCATGCAGTAACTTTGCTTTGATTTTAGAGTAATTGCTTAGTAGTTCAAAACACGCAGATAATAGGAATAGTTTTGTACAAATATTTGCTTCGAAATTTAAAGAAAAAGTTGTTGATTGTCTTCATCTCTCTCATGATTCTCTAGTTGAGCCAAAAGACGGTCAAGATGTCAGGGCCTCTAAACCTCAAATATCTCACATCGCAAATAGGCAAACCTAAGTCGTCTTTTAAGATACAATTCAAACATATTAACAAATCTAGGTTGAAAAAGTAACTTAGTGATTTTGCTTGTTTGATTACACTTCCCCCTCTGTGAAAGGGAACATCGGATATCCGGACCATGGGGTGTAACGGGAAGCCAAGCCTGTCGACCTACGGTAAACCGAACAGAACATTATCTTTTTGAAGTGAACCAAGATTTCGACATCTTCGGGCACTTCTGCTATTTGGCTGTAGATGACTGTGTAAACGCAAACGAGCAGAAGTGACTTGTGGTCACTACAGAGCAAGTATCCCTGCCCAGATCTTGTGTAACACAACGCCACCCTTGCAAAATGTATGTTGGTTTAATACATTAGGGCAACATCCGTGAGAAGATGTTTTAAGGACACTCGCAAGTGTTTAAACTTCACTTCCCGCTGTATTTTTTACAAGATTTAGGAATCTGTCTGAAAAATTGTTCATTGTAGATGTAAAAAAAGTTTCGGGCCAACTGGCACTCAATTGGGATTATGGTGGTTTAGTTTCCCATCAGGTCAAGATAGATAAAAATAGGGATTTCATCAGCACTACAGAAATAATTTCTAGAAAACTTCGAAGAAAGCCTCTAAGGGTCAATCCACCAAACAGCCTGGTTATAGTTATAGAGCTGATTTTTATTATAATTATTTTATAATTCATAGTTTGTCCTTTTTTAAGTAATAAAGACCATAAATGCAGCCTATTCAGTTTCAAAGATCCGTTTATTTTCTTTGTCTTTCGTGACAGTAAACTGTAAATATTTCTTTTGGTCATTTCTTAACATCACTTTTAGACGTCGGACAAGTTTGCATGAATACTTTTTACTATTTTCTGAAATGATATTCGAAATGTATTGATAGAAGTAAGTAGGTGTAGACAATATTGTTCATATTGTTTACTTAAAAGCAGAAGGACCACAATGCAAATACATCCCACAATGATAAAACAAATCCTACATTCAACCTAGTACTTATAAGAAAACTCAGCAGGATGTACTATAGTATAATGTTGCATTTAACACAATGTATTATGGATGGATTACTAGGTACATTTCATTTTAGTGAAAATTGGTCGAAGTTGAACAAAAAAAAATGTACATATCATACTGGCTCCTCCACACACACACACACACACACACACACACACACACACATTTTACTACGGCAGGACTTTACAATGAGGAAGACATCTGACGTATCTTTCAAGTTGCTGAATTCTCCATCAATATAGAAAGTTGAGCCTGTGGCCCTGTTCCTCAAAGCTCGAATCTAAAACTTTCCTAGATTACCAGACACTCTGACACACTCCTCAATTAAGTTGACATCCTGTTTTATTTTGACAACCCGCCCTTAGAAATGACCATTATTATGGAAGTGAAAATCGGTCCTCGTGTACTGAACACGTTTAACGAAGGTTTCGTCCGACTGTCCACACGCTCCATGAATTACTGTAAACTGTAGGTTTTTAAGAAAGATGAATGATTTGCTTTATATTGTAATAGTAATTTAATTTCAAATTGATTGTCAGACTGATGCCATTTTTACTATATGATGATTAGTTAATCGAAATGATATGAAGATCAGAATTGGTTATTTATGTTAATGTATTACTACAATATATGACGTAATTTAATGACCTCATAGTCATGATGATGTCATTCTTACCATGTGATCAAAAAGTCTTTGTCAATCTATATAATAATCTTTATATATATATATTAGGGGTGAAACGGTACATTAAAATCCCTGTTCGGTACATACCCCAGTTTTGAGGTCATGGTTCGGTAGGTTTTCTAACCTAAAAAAAACTAATTTTACAAAAATTAATTAACAAAAATAACAAATAAAATAATAACTGTACTTTTATTGCATTAAAAATATGTAGTTTCATGTTTGTTTTTGTAGTTAGGTTAGGGTTAGGGGCTAGGGAATGCATTATGTCAAAAAGTGTCCTCATAACTATAGAGAGACGTTTATGTGTGTGTGTTCATGAATCAATCAATCATTAACGACTGCATTTACCGGGTAACTTGGAGAGGATCTGTCTGAACCTTGTCCTCTCACTACTGGGTTCCCTCAAGGTTCCGTCCTGCGTCCCCTCCTCTTCCCTCTGTACACCAACTCTCTCGGCTCTGTCATTCACTCACATGGCTTTTTTTGGCTGATGACACCCAACTAATCTTCTCTTTTCCCCAATCTGAAACGCAGGTAGCAGCACGAATCTCTGGCTGACTGACTGACATCTCTCAGTGGATGACCGCAAACCACCGGAAAATTAACCCTGACAAGAATGAATGACTTTTCCTTCCATGGAACGGCTCTCACACCCACGACTTGACTATTACCTTTGAACACCCGCACCAAGACTGCTGGGAACCTGGGTGTGACACTTGACAGTCAACTCTTCCTTAAGGCCATCATTACTGCAACAACATGTTCCTGTAGATCCATGCTGCACAATATCAGGAGAATACGTCCCCTTCTTACTCAGAAGGCGGCGCAGGTTCTGGTCCAGGTTCTGTTCATCTCACACCTAGACTATTGTTACTCCCTGTCACGCTTTGTAAATCCTACGCTCCTTTCACTGGTTACCAGTGGCTGTCCGCACATATTGTATTTGTATAGCCTAAATTCACAAATCACAATTTGTCTCATAGGGTTTAGACAAGTTGTGAAACCTCTGCCCTTAACAAGAGTCAGGAAAAACTACTACAATAAAACCCTTTCAACAGGGTAATAAGAAGGTAGAAACCTCCGAGAGAGCCACATGTGAGGATCCCTCTCCCAGGACGGACAGAAGTGCAACAGATGCCTCGTGTAATGGACAACATCAGGAAGATAAGGTTATCTGCAGCATTGATTAGAATAAACACTTTGTAGCATAATGGAAGGTCAATGAATTGATGGATTATTGTCAGTAAGGTCGAGTATCTGAGGACAAACAAACA
Source organism: Limanda limanda (assembly GCF_963576545.1). Lineage (NCBI taxonomy): Eukaryota > Metazoa > Chordata > Actinopteri > Pleuronectiformes > Pleuronectidae > Limanda > Limanda limanda. The sequence goes on along the minus strand of NC_083642.1, from coordinate 4,323,898 downwards.
TTGTATACCAAGAAGTCTTGTTGTGATCATAGTCTCTGGTCAGCAGCCACCACGATCATGATCCACCATCAAGATTAGATGCCACTATAGTCCAGTCATTGTCCACTGCTGCCATCAGGATCCACCATCAGCTGCCACCTCATGGTGGTCCACCACCACCATCAGATGCTAACATGATACAGGATCCACAATTATTATCACGATCAGCCAGCACGATACAGGATCCACCACTGAAGTCCTAAAGGGTGCAAAGAAAACTGCATTTTTTTAACCATGCTTGTCCTAAATGACTTCTTCATTACATCATTAATGATATAAAATAATCAGTGGTGTCAAGTAACAAAGTATTTGTACTTCGTTACCTTACTTAAGTAGAAATTTTGGGTATCTATACTTGGAGTACTGGAGTATTTATTTTTCAGACAACTTTTTACTTCCACTCCTTACATTTTCACGCAAATATCTGTACTTTCTACTCCTTACATTTTAAAAATAGCCTCGTTACTCCTATTTCATTTTGGCTTGTTTTCATTCCGGTTTGTCATCGTTCAAAAATAGCATCCCACATTTTTCAACATAACATTTTAATATAACATTGTAGTCATAATGGCTTTTAGAAAAATGTTTTTTTTTGGAGGAGGTGGTGAAGTGCACTATGGGCCCCTGAGACGCGGCTTAAGAGTTTGTCATTAATGGAAAAAAATGTTCCCTTACATTACTTTTACTTTTATACTTTAAGTAGTTTTGAAACCTGTACTTTTACACTTTTACTTAAGTAAAAAGCTTGAGTTGATACTTAAACTTCTACAGAAGTCCTTTTAAACCCTAGTATCTATACTTCTACTTGAGTAATGAATGTGAATACTTTTGACACCTCTGAAAATAATGAAGGCAAATTGTTTTCTGATCAACAAAATATTTAGAATGTCTATATTAAATATCTTACTTTTATATATATATATTATTCGGGTCGGGACCAAGAAGCTGTTCTATACAGAACCAGAACCTGTTATTAGATTTTGACAGAACGTTTCTATTTTAACTTGCGCAGCTTTTCTCACATTTACGGTAGTCTTACTTAACCTTAACCTGCGCAGTCTTTACGGTAGTAGCACAAGGAAGAGCTTTTCTCACTGAACAAGAGAAAATGGGAATAAAGAGAATAGGAGCGTTAAAGTTCAGTTGTTCATTTTTGTTGAGTTTGTTCACATTGAGAAAAAGTGGAAACTCAAACCACACTTTTATTTTTGTATTTTTTCTCAAATTATGCAAATGATTTTGACTTTTTCACAAACCGTCCTTTATTTATGAATGCAAACTTTTTTGGTTATTTTTACTTGAATTGAGAAAAGACATTAAGATGTTTCGACCTTTGCTTGAGGAAATTCTCTCAAACTGGACCTCTTTGAATTTGTATTGAAAAGCCAGATCCATAAATCCAAACCCAGTTCTTATGAAGACCTGCTGTCATAATAAATCACACATTTTAAATCACACAGTCAATTATGAGCTGTACTGTGGTGAAATCACAGCTCCCAGCAAAATTTGAATTGTGTGATAGATGCGTGGGGTTTTGACATGTAGAGATTACGCAACAGGAAGTAAGGTGTGTTGACGCGCGGGTGCATGACAGAATCCACCACCTACACTCACTGAACTATGTGACCATCCTCACGTTCACCACATTCCACCTTTCACCTCCTTTCAAAAGGTCCTTTCAGACGGAATCATTGGCGTGCCCACAACTACTCATCAGATGCAAGCGCCTGTCATTTGTCCTATAGATGTTATGATGAAAACATCAACATGAATCCAAAAGAACATCATGGGGACGTCTGCGGTGAGGCAGGCAGGTCAACACGCTTTGTTTACACATGTGGACCGCATGTCGACGTCATCACTTCTTGCTGCGTGCGGCGAGAGGAAGGATGCGGGAGCTTTGAAGCGTACAAGGAGGAAACACCAGCTCCAATCTCACAGTGTTTACGCTATGACCTACATGCAAGCCACTAGCTGTGACAGCGGAGGGACTGTCTGTGACATCGGTGTGTGCAAGTCTGACGGTTGACCCTCAACAGCAGTAGCAGGGGGGGGACAGGAACAGGAACAGGAACTGCTCAGGGGTGAATGTCTCAACAGATGTAACCAGAGACAGGAGAGGCTGCAGTTTAATAAGAGCAGCAGCTCGGTGCTTCTCAATTTGAGCAATCAAGTTCATTGTGAGGAAAAATCTCAATGTTTAAGTAAAGAAAAACAGGGCGAGTCAATGCTGGTGCTTCTCAGATCCTTTACAGTCAAGAACCTAGATATGTTATTTTGGTGGTTATTTGCATAAGGCAGTAGAAAATGGGCCATAAACAGTACATGAATGTGTGGTAACTTGTAAATGTAAAAGGGAAAGTACCTGTTTTGCAGAGAAAAGGCCTCTGACTGATATTTTACCAAATGATCAAATGAATACTGATGAATTAATAACAATTTTAACATTTTACTGTTGTACCCGCTTGAATTTGACATCTTTTCAACTAATGGATCCAGTTTTAACTAAGTTTTTTTTTTTCACTAGTTTAAACACATCCCTACAAAGGGTCACAAACTAAATCTGAGGTGTGTGATAATAGATGTTGTAGGAAAGACATAAAGAAACTGAGTTCTGCTGCAAGTTTGAACATAATAATAAATATTTTGTGAAGTTTGCTTTGAGTTGGATAAGACGATCGAATGCTTTTCATACGAACTTAGCCTACAGCACGAAGACTGCTAATGTTTTGCCGTACAGACAAAAGCTCTTTATTTTGCCTTAAAAACACAGGAAATGTTAAATATTCCAGGATAAGTGCTTCAAATATGCACGTAAGCAAAGTACTGAGTCAATGTAGTGAGTTTCATTCCAGCACTGGTTGATACCGAAAGCTGTCAAAGCCTCATTGACTCCCTTTAAGACGATAAGGGCATGAAGAGACACGGCACACCACACACTTCTCGGTATCAGGCCTCCATTGTGCACTGCTTGCGTGTGCAGTGACTCAGACTCTGCTGCGTCACGCTTGGAAAGATCTGACTCCCCTCACATTCAGGAATTTCCTGATCCCTGCTCGGCTCCAATGCTGAAAACTATCTGCATGTCTACAAGAGAGAGAGGCTTACAGTCAAAGACCGTCCCACCCACCCACCCTCCCTCCCTCCCTCCCTCCCTCACTGCTGGCCGGCCACTGGGAAGTTCCAGGTTAATAACTAAGCTGGGGACACAGTCAGCAGGGCAGGGCACACATCCCTTCTGCTCCACTGTGAGTGTGGAGTCAGCAGTGCTGGTCTGAGTCAGGGGCCACAGCAGGAGACTTCACTTTATTTGCACATAACTGAACTTGAATTTCTCAACAACATCGCATATAAAGAAAAAACCGTTGGCCTCCGAAATGACCCTAAAAAAAGATATTCAAAATCTCCTTTATGTCTCATTTGTAATGGTTATTTACAATGACAGCCACACCGAGCAGAACGCGTGTCATGACGTTTCAACACTGTGTCTTTAAATGACTTCCGGTTGCCAGGTCATACCTTGATTGTAGTTTTCCAACAACAACTTGTCCTGGCCTGCTGCAGCACAGCGCTGGTGGGAGTGCCATTACTCACGCTGTTACAGTTGCATTCCTGTACTGCACGTAACAGTGCCGGCCTCGTATTTCCCAGGAACGGGAAGTTCTAGCCAAGACTGTTGCCAAATCATCTGTGTTGTACACCCGAGGGGGGGGGGCGGCGAGTTTGTTTGCTCGAGCAGTTCAAGTGTCTCCAGACGTGTTAGGCTTAGTGTCATTGTGCTGGTGTGTGTGTGTGTGTGTGTATAGGCTTCAGTAAAACTCACTGTTAGGCCTTGTTTATTGGAAGCTAGTGTACATCCACCTCAGATGTTTGTGTGTCTGTATCAAGAAGAAAACTTTTTTTTTTAAATCATTTGACACCAGTTATGATTGTAGTAAGAATATATTAGATTTTGAGCAAGGTAATAAGCCATTTTTATGGAAACTAGTCCCTGTATAAATGGACGTAATTAGAATTTGTATAACATTCATGCATGTGAGCATCAGTGTCTCTCTGCGAGCTGCAGGTACTGAGTCCACTTCACTGTTATTATAACACAACTGCTGAGTAAACCCTGGTGCAGACAACAGGAAAGAGTGGGCTGCAACAAGAAGCCAGGCCTCCACTGAGAGAAGAGTCTGAGCTTTAGACCCACAGCGACCCCTGGTGGACAAAACAAAACACGTCACCCCCCTCCCGCCTGTCTGAATGAAGAGAAATATCAACAGCTCTGCTCATAATGTTGAATATTATTTCTGCAATGTAATACAAGAAGATGTTTTAATAGCCTTGTATTAATTGTTATTAAGCATATTGAGATGTTTAAACTTTTGGGCTGTGGTATTTCAACAGCTGTTTTCAGACGTGATCTTCGAAAGGAAGTCAGGAGCGTTGAATTCACACTTTCTGCTGAGTTTTAGACTTTAAATCAATCTATCAACAAAAGATTTATTAATGAATGACCAACATTTAAGGACCTTGTAAAGACCTATGTGGGAATTTGTGATTTGTGAATATGAGCTATACAAGTAACATTTTCTACATCTTTCGTCAAATCTTTGCACCAGCGGCCTGTTTTATTTCTCAGGTGCTCTTTTACTGTATGTTCTTTATTTGAGTTGGGTTATTCCCCTTATATTGTATTAAAAGTCGGCGTAATAAATTTTTTCTTACCCACTGAATGTAAAGTTTTTTAAAGGGTCCTTTATAAATACAACATTAATTCAACACATCAGACCAAAATACGACTAAATACTCTTCATGCTTCGACTCGTTGTGACCACACGTTATTTGTAATTTCTGAAAAGTGCCAAAATCAGAAACACTAATTAGACCAGGTTTGAAAAAAGCACTCCACCTGTAAATATTATTGTATAAATCATAGTTTCAAGTGTGATTTGTGATGTAGTCTGATTCTAAACACAAACTTTATCAGCTTGAAACATCACTCTTCCTGCTACTTACCGACCAATAAGATAAAAACACGGTGTTGAGTGATCTTTTATTTCCAGAGTCATGGTCTAAGAGGTCAGACTGAGAATTAGGTTCCAAAAAAACAACAAAGTAATTCAGTAGATTCTTTTTTTTTTTTTTAATTGTTTTATTTAAAAAGTAAAACAACAAATGTAAATAAAAAAATACATGTTTTTAAGCTCAGCGTAAGTGTAGAAAAACAGGGAAACCTGGTGCAATGGCTGCACAGGTGCTGAGATTTCATCCCTTGCTAAAGCAGAAAAAAAAGAAGAAAAAAAACTCAGCACACTGAAACCTGATTTGGAAAAAAATATATAATCTAAGAATAAGGGTTTGTCCTCGGACGGGACGTTCATACATTCTAAAGGAAGGTACAGCTGTCAGACTCGAGCGCTGAGCTCCGTCCAGTCGCAAATTAAACTCGACGCTAGCAGCTCAACTAATCTCTTCTTAGGACAAACCTGTTGATTCACAAATGCAGCATGCGTTAAAAGATCATAATCATAGAAAACATTGCCAGCTCGGGGCTGCGCCACAATGCAACGGATTATTACTACAGTGTATTGTTTCCATCCCTGTGCTGGTGTTTGATTTTTGGTTTGTTCAGAATCCTCGGCTCCCTGTGACACTGAGTTCGTTAACATGACGGGTGAAACGTTATTAAGGGTTTGTATTGCTGGCGAAACGGGTGTGAGCTACTTTGTGTCGGACATTCGATTACATGCATCGGCTGCTTTCAGGTTATGTTACACATTCTCTTGCTGTGAAAATCCTCCACACATTTTTAACCACGGTGACTGAAAAACAAGGAAAAGGTGTTGACCTTAAAAAGAAGAAACACATCTCAAGGCGTCAATATCATTCCAGTGTCAATTAAAGAATGCGAGGAAAATGGAAAGAGTCACATATCAACCTCTTCCTGCACTATTTTGTTTTCAAAGTCGTTCTGTTGGGGGGGGGGAAGAGCGGCTCGTCCTCTAAGCACGAGGTTGGCGGTTCGATCCCAGTCTCCCCTATTCCACAAGTGTCCTTGGGCAAGGTACTGAATCCTAAATGTTAAAAGACGGCTGTGCCGACAGTGTGAGTTGTGTGTGAGAGAGAAAGTGCTGCACGTAGATGCACTGTATGAAGGAGTGGTCATCAATGCTTTATAAATACAGAGCATTTAGCATTCTGTGTCACTGTTGATCTACCAGGGAGAGAAGAATGCCTGGGCCACATATCTCACATTTTATGTCCTGTAAATGTTGTATTAATACTTCTCACAGAGTGGATTTAACTCAAGCACCAGAAGAAAGTTTCAACAACTACCACTCAAACACAAAAACACACACACACACACTGTACGGACTCGACCAGCCTCCTGCACCTCAACGCGGCCCACGACTGGGGGCAGATAAGGATTCAGTGCCCACCCCAGCATGCATCTCTTATCTAGTGGAAACAGCATCGCTTCAGTCTTACTTTCATACACTTCACCTTATTGAACAGGTTTAATGGGCGGCTGGGGCTCAGAAGGTAGAACAGGGTTGTCCAGTAAGCAGAAGGCCCCTGACTGGGCAGGGTGTTGTTCTGCAAATAGATGCACTGAGTGTGTGTGTGAATAGTTGAATGGCAAAGCACTATACAAATACACACAATCTAATATTGAGCCAAAACTAAAGAACAAATTAAATTGGCTTCCTTACTGGGATATTTTCAGACAGGCTGGTTAGAGATGTGGATAAATGATTTGAGTAAGAGAACTAAGAAATGAGAAATCATAACGGACACATTGTAAAAAGGATGAAATGGAAGAACTCATTTGGTAAATAAGAGCGGAGACGTGTGTAAAACGGGGTCAGAGAGGACATTCATCCTGGGACACGGAGCTAAAACAAACCCATTCACTCTACTGACTGCAAGACGTGTCATTGTTTTGTCGAGTCTGCGTTTACACATATTCAACACACGACACCTGACAAACTGAGGCCCTGAGCGTCCATGATGACACACTGACAGAAGGTTTGGTTGGGTGAGGAGGAGGAGGAGCCGGCCCCTCGCACTGCATTCGTTAAAAGACAAAACGAGTGAACCTGAATCTGCTGAAGTCCAAATAATCCTCTCACTCGCAGAGTAAACCCAGAGTCAAAGCAGGCTGATTGGCCAGAGCAGTCCACTTCTCTCAGTGGAGAGACGGGGAGGGGAAACAGAAAGGAGGCGGGACAGACATCAGTGGAAATAGGCCCGATAACAGACATAAGCACTGAGAGCCAGTGCCGTGCACAGGCACACGTTGGCTAGTAGGGGGGGCCAGGCCCCCGGCGCAGGAGCGTCTTCCTTCGGCTGCTCCGCTGCCTCGGGCGTCTCCTGCTTCGCGGCCTCGTGCTGCTGCTGGGATTTGGCTGGAGCTTCGGAGGTCAGATCTTGGATTACCTTGTGATCATCGAGCTGCTCGGTCTGATCAGGGAGAGGCGGGGGGGCAGCGATGTTCCTCTTTCGCAGCTCGGAGTCCTGTGAGGACCTGGACGACGACAGAATGAGAGAGTGAAGAAGAGCACGGTTGTTAGAAGAGAGCGTTTTAGACCTTCGAATGTGTTCTGAGTGATCAGATCTCATTCCTGATCTTAGCACTGCACACTTGTGATCACTCGGGACAGATGTTCATACCAGGTCTAAACAGTGTCAACGTTTCTGTAAAGAGCAAAATATTTCTGGAGCCACAAGCAGCAGCTCTTCAAACTAGTAGTTCTGTGTTTACCAAATTAAGACCAAAATAAAATGTGTTGCGTCACACAAACCACTTCTTGTTTAAAGACCAGCTATCACTTCATATTTACACCCACTTGCAGCCAAGTGAAAGAGTCGTGTTGCTAACTGGACCAAATCTAAAGTTAGCTTGTTTAAAGGTCAAACAAATACATTTTACATAGGTTCAAACAGAAAATGATCTGAAGTGTCTCTTCTAGCACTTGCCACATCATACACATCATACATTTCATTTAACCACGTTCTTCACCATTAACAGACGTGGCACAAACACTTATCTTCAGGTTTCTGAATAGCTGGTTCAAAAACTAACAAATTACACTGGAATAAAATTTAAAGAAATGATTTTGATGAATACCCCAAAGTCCTGCTCTCCATGTGTCGGACGATTTCATCATTTTCAGGGAAAAAGGACGGCTCAATTTTGCCATTGTGAGGGTCTCTGGGCGGAGGGGGAGGAGGAGGAGGGGTGAACTCCGGTGGATCGTCTTCCTCGTTCGACAGCTCTTTCCATGACTCCTTCGAAAACAAAAAACACACACAATCCATTTGAGCATTTGCAAAGAAATTTACCGAAGATTAGTAGATATGTTTTTATTTCCTGTGGCAGTTTACGATACACCAGGTAAAAACAAGACCGAGGAGCAGAGGAGAGAGGAAGCACTTGCCTGCAGGGACGTGTCTCCCTTGATGTACTTGGCAGCTTCGTTGACAGCGAGGTAGGAGAAGCGAAGTTGATCCGCCGTCTGAATCAGACCCATTCGGTAGCGTCGCATCTCCAGCAGCACATCGCGAATACGCACTGAAGACGGGTCCTTACGGTTGGACATCTATATTTAACAGTGAAAAGTAACATTCTTAATATGATAACTGACAAAATGACAAGTTCTACAGTCAGTTTGCCTCCATTATTACTGGTAACTTAATATTGATGACAACGTTTTAGAGTAGTTATACTGCTCTACATTAGCGATGGGGGAAAAAATTGATTCTGTTCAGTATCGCGATATTTTGCGCCCGCGATTATATCGATACTGTAGCACAAAGTATTGCAATATTTAAAAAGGATGTTCTCCACTGCAGGAGATATAGTAACGGCCCAGAGGAGCACTTTAACATATGAGCATGTTGACCAACTCCTTTTTCTGAACAAAAATGCCAATATTCCCAAATGAATTTAACATTTTGGGTCATGACCTTGCAGGTCTCAATTTGATTGAAGCTCTAGGTTACTCTTATTTATATGATTGAGCTCAGTGTTCATGTGAGAGGTCTCCTATTCAGGAAATAATTACAAAGGTCCTGTGTCCTGAATGTTCAAGGACAAAGTTTTTGCACTGTTAATGTGTAGAAGACAATGTTGTTCACAGAATTAAATGTGACTTTTGACGTGAGTTGAGCAGTCTTATTTTCCTCATATTTTGTAATGGCTTTGAATAATATGGGGGACATGAATCGCAATATATCGCAGAATCGAATCGCAATACTTTTGAATCTTGGCCCAAATATCGCAATACTATTGAATCGTCACATTTTTGCCAATTCCCATCCCTACTCTACATGCGCATCTACCTGCTCAATATAAATAAAGAAGGTATAAAAAGGAACAGTGTGATCATTTGTTTACAGCAGAGCTCTGTACAAACCAACAAGAGGCAGGTGTCCACGAGACAAAAGGTCCCCGAGCGTCCGATGCCGGCGCTGCAGTGAACCACCAGGGGTCCCTCATCGGAGTTCAGACACCCAGACTCTCGCACCTTGAACAGGAAGTTAAGGAAGGAGGCCGGAGACTCCGGTACCCCGAAGTCAGGCCAGGTGGTGTAGTGAAATTGTAAAATCTCACGGGTCTCCTGAGTCTGCGGAGCAAGATCACAGGGAAGACATCAAGTAAATAAATGTAATAAATAGACTTGATTTGACTATTTCATAATCCTGCAGCCCCATTTTTACTTCGAATTTTTAACTCCATTACCTGAACTAAAATCAACTTCAGACGGGACATTTTAATGACCAGCGTGAACAGGAGGAACAACACTAGCAAGTCAAACCTGTTACAAGGTTTATATAAGCACCGATCTATTACTTTAAGATAAGAAAGTGTTGTGGTGTTGTGTTCACTTGAAACCAGGTCAGCTTGTACACACACTGAAAACTTACAGACAGATTCTCCAGCTCCAGCTCACGGACTGTGTAGTAAGATTTGACGTCTTCTGAGATGAGGGTGATCTTGAAGTTGGTATCTTCAAAAATAGCATCTTTCTCTTCTCTGAACGGCCAATACTGGGCACATTTAATCTAAAAGCAAACCAAGGCGAGTTAGAAACAGTGTGACGGAGAGAAAAGTACGTTAGAATATGAGGACGAGCTGCTTACAGATCCTTTCTCTATGACTCGGTTCAGCATCACCACACCACGGCTCCTCTGCTCCCACACCATCTCCCAGAAGTGGCCACATGTGTTCGGAAGGGGTCCCTAAAAAGGAAAACAAGTTTTAGTATATATAGTGGTAGCGTATAAAGGATTTTATTCTGTACAACTACATTACAGTACGTATCATTTAGCTGATGCTTTTATCCAAAGCGAGTTACAATAAGTAGATTCAACCATGAGGGTTCAAACCCAGAACAGCAGGATTCATGTAGGTACATTAGCTTAAACAAAGCAAAATTACAAAGTGCAAAGTACTACATGTAACTGCAATACAACACAATGCAACTAACTTTTTAGTTGTTTGTTTTGTTTTTCAACATCAGAGTTGACCCTGGTTATTAGACCATCATCTTCTAAACCAAGGTGGATGTGTTGACTTTCTGTCCTGATGTCATTGGGGAGCTCGTTCCACCATTTAGGAGCCAGGACAGTAAACAGTGGTGATTTTGTTGAGTGTTTAACTAGCAGTGAGGGAGCAACAAGCTGATTGGCCGATACAGAGCTGAGTGGACGGGCTGGGGTGTAAGGTTTGACCATGTCCTGGATGTAGACTGGACTCAATCCGCAGCACGGTACGCAAGTACTAGTGTCTTAAAGCGAATACGGGCAGCTACTGGTAACCAGTGAAAGGAGCGAAGTAGTTTGAGTGAATTTAGGTTGAAGACCAGTCAAGCTGCTGTCTTCTGGATGAGCTGCAGAGGTCGGATGTCACTAGCAGGCAGAGCAGCCAGGAGGGAGTTGCAATAGTCTACCTGTAGGTGTGAGATGACCAGAGCCTGGACCAGAACCTGTGCCGCCTTCTGAGTGAGAAGGGGAAGTATTCTCACTGCTGTTGAGCAGCATGTATCTACAGGAGCAATGCTGGCAGTAAGGGAGAGTTGAGCGTCACACCCAGGTTCTTTGTGATCTGGGTGTGGGCTAACACAGAGTTGTCGATGGTGATAGTAAGGTCATGGGTGGGAGAGCCCTTCCCCGGATGTAAAAGTAGCTCGGTCTTGTCAAGGTTGATTTTTAAGTGGTGTGCGTACATCCACTGAGAGAAGTCAGTCAGACAGTCAGACTCGTGCTGCTACCTGTGTTTCAACTGGGGACAAGAGAGAATTATTCGGGTGTCATCTGCGTAGCTGGGGTAGGAAAAGCCATGTAGTGAATAACAGAGCCGAGAGGGTTTGGTTTAAAGGGGGAAAAGGAGGAGGAGGGGACCCAGGACGGAACCTTGAGGGACCCGGGTAGTGAGTGGACAAGGTTCTGACTCAGATCCTCTCCAAGTTACCCAGGAGGGGACGGTCTTAGTACTGATTGATCATAATATTCTTTAAAAAGACAAGTACAACAATCCTCACTTTGGTCGGAGTATCCCAGCCCCATCACTTTCTAAACTATTATTTTTTGATTTAAAAACCAAGACCTCTCCTCATCTCAGCCTCGTGGTGTCCAGCTGCCAAATCCAGATGAGGGGATGAAAGCTGATGAACACGTTTGCAATGAACCACGACCGGGAAATCACAACAAACATTGATTTTCTTTTGCCCCACATTTCGTCTCTCAGGCTACATCACGGCTGATCTAATAGGACGACTCCAGCCAACATCTGAGGCTGTTTTCTACTATTGTTAATGTTTCTGGGATTAAACAAATTGATTCAATCCATGTTTTAACATTGAATGAAAAGTATCAGTAACATTCTTTTTTAAATCTATAAGCTGTATACATAACGTTTAATAAATGGTTTATTAGCTGCAGTTGTGGGACATTTATCTATTTATGCCTCAGCCTCAAAAGTTATAGTTGGCAAACAGTCTTATTATTATAACCAACAAAGACAACAAATGTTCTTTGATTCTATTATTATGAACAGCACAACTGATTTCATTATCATAAGTTATTTGCTGGATTAATATAAAGTATAAATATAAAAATGTTGTACACTCACTAACGTCTATGAAACAAACCTACTCCAACCTCTTCTGGGTAAAGGAGGATTATCACCATTCAACTCTTCACGTACCTGAGTGAGGATATAGTTCCTCTGCGCCTCCTCCACCGTGATGAGGCTGGCATTGATGTAGTCGTTCGCTCCCAGCTGCAGACATATTCTGCTGTGGTCGACTGAGGAGAGGAAGAAAACATCATGAAGATTCTGTCATGTTTGTCTGTTTTTTTTATTTGTCACAACCTCCAGGGAATGAACATGCAGCTCTCAGATCAACGAAGCTGCTGAGAACTAACAGTCTGTCGGGAGCTTCCAACTTTAAAACTGGGGCACCCACTTTTCTTGATATCCAGTCAAAGAAATTCTTAGATTGTCGTGTAGTTGTCTTGTTAAAAGTGAAAACACTATTTGCAACAAGGTCTGTACAATTTGCATTGTTCATTAAGTGTGAAAAGAGGAACTAACATGGTTCAGATGTTGGACTGTTTTTACAGAAAAGCATTTTAAACGAGAAATTCAAAGGAACTCAGTAGCGCACAGTCCCTTAAATAGTCATTTTATTTAAATTTGTCTGGACTGGAGAAAAAAACAACTCAATGGAAGTCAAAGTAACTTCTTAGCTACTGATAGTTTCCATCAGACATCATGCAGATGGTGATGTCAGACCTGAGGAACAAATCAGATTCTGAAGAAAACCTAATATTTCCAGTCTAATCTCCTGCTGGCCTCACTTATCTCTACGTGCATGTGCTGCGACCACAGCTACAAACCCTCATAAATACAAAGTCAAAACAAAAGTTAGGAATTGGAAGTCACATCCTGTTTTACGTCAGTCGGTCCCCGGCTGTGACGCAAAGTCGTGTCCCTTGAGTAACACTAACACTGTAATTTTACGTAATTATTACGATACTTGGCCGGAGATCAACACCTCTGTGTAACTCTCTTCCGTGGAAGACTTGCACGACTCAGAACCTTTAAAGAATCAGTCGCTCATTCATTTGAAACTGAGTAAATGAAATGGTGAAGTGCACCGAGGCATCGAGGGGAAGCACGACTTACACGGGCTCACGTCTCTGTAGCGGTTCCGATTCTTGTTCTCGGGTAGTTTGGCAAGTTTGCATGGCAGATCACAAGACTGGTGACGAATCTCCTGTGACAGAATAAAAAAATAATGACATAGTATTACTTTAACGTTACATTCATGTGACATTAAAGGTCTGACACGGTATGAATAGTTCTCCATGCTTTTAAACAGCATCAAATGACATAAGGAATTCAGTTTAGGGGGGGGGGGGGGGTTGGTTCCTTCCAAGAAATAAGTCTGAGAAAAAGAGGGAGGGGTGTTGAGCATGTCAACACACACGTTGTTGAAATGGATATTTAGTGCAAGAACCTGACGACACAACATGAAAACCTCTACACAAATACAACAATTGAGGTTCAAGATATATTACTGAGCTATTTACTGCCCCATGATTATTACACAGATAATAGTTAATAGCAACTTTTATATTATAAACGATTTTTTCAGTTAACGTGCTTTTAAATGTGAAGATTTTCTTCTTTGGAGTTGAATTATTTGAGGTCTGATCTTTTATATGCAGGTGGGTAAGTGTGGGATCGAGCCGCCGACCGGCTGGTCAGAGGACGACCGCTCTACCCCCTCAGCCACAGCCGCATTAAAACGCTGCTTGAACATTCATAAAAAAATGATAGTTAAACATTATCCAACGACATAAATATATAATGGGATAACCATCAATGAATCCTTTTACCTTTAAGTAGATTGTCCTGATTAATGGAGCGGCAACCGTTAGTCAACTGACAGATAATTAATCAGCTATCGATCCATTTATTAAGTGGATTTATGGTTTTAAGTGAGAAAGATTAAAAGAATCCTCTGGTTCCACCTCTACAGGCCAACATTCTGTGAAGATTAACTACACCAGCTTTCTCCTGTAACAGCTCTACATGATAATAAGTTACCAAGCCACTATAATTAACTATCTTTGGATTTTGGATCTGAAATCTAACCCCCTGTTCTTTAGGAATTAGAGATGGACGAATAACTGATTGATTGATCCACTAATTGACTGATAACTAACCTTTGCTGCTGTGCATAGTGAACTGGATATGTTGGGGTGTTGTTGGTCCAACAGAACCAGGTGTGATGGGCATTTCCCCCCATTTCCTTAATTTATAGACACTCAATTTACCAATAAATGATACAACATTTAATCTACATATGTGTGGATATACTAATAATCAGTGATCATTCGTACAGGCTTCTTAACCCGAGTTTTAAAGCAGGACAGTTACTAGTAATGGAGTATTAACTAAATCAGTGGTTACTTCCTCCATCCCTGCGGTGCATGTCAGAGAATCAACCCCCTGAACCGAGTCGCTGTCCCGGGGAGGGCAGCACGAAGCGGGCCGGGGATGGGACGTGGTTCCCGGGTGTAGACACCCAGACACACTCATCAATCATCGGACTGGTCGAGCAGGCGGAACCCGGACTCGGAGCTCCGCCGGCGGACTGACCCGGGACACACGCTGCGGTGGAAAGGCCTTTAAGGGGACCGGGGTCCCGCGGACGGTCCCGGTTCCGGTTCCCCCGGGATTCACCGGGATCTACCGGGATCTACCGGGACTCCTACCTGGTACACGCAGCTCCAGCTCCCGTTGTCATCGATTTCCCGAAACTCGGCTTCCATAGCGGACAGTCCGGCTGCCTCCTCCCGCTCCGGCGGCTGCTTCCTCTCCGGCCTCCTCCTGCCCCTCGACCCCCGGTGCAGATACCGATCTCCCGGTGGATTCGGACACTTTCGCGGTCCGGAGCCGGAGTCGCTGGGTTGAACTAATGTTCCGCCGCTCGTCGGTAGCTTTTCCTGCGTAGATCAGCTTCGTGTGTTCGGCCTCGGAGCGGAAACACGCCGCAGGCTCCGCCCACACGCCGCAGGCTCCGCCCACACGCCCGAGCTGCCGCTGCCGTCACAGAAGCAAAAAAACAAAAAAAGAGTTTACTTTTTATTATTATTTTATTGTCTTTTCTTTTCCTTATTACTTGTTTATTCCATTCTTCTCTTGTCGTATTTAACATATACGTAATACTCCTGTCTGGCTTTTAAAGTCATACTTTTTACTTCTCATTTATAAAGTTTCAAGTTCCAACTCATACTTTTGAATCAAAGTTCATAGTTTATCTCGTTATTTTTATCAACTTCTCAAATTTAGAAAGTCAACGTTTTTACTTGAATTCATAATTGTGACTTTAAAAATCATAATTTCATTTTATTTTATCTCTAAACTATGATGACTGCGATCAAATGCAGACTCTGGATTATGACGTCTTTGTTTGTTTTTTTTACAGTTATTACAGAACAAACTGAAACATAACTGGATTAAATGAACTTTTAAATAATAATAATAATCCAGACTCTCCAGTAGAGGAGCGGTGAGAAAACATAG
Source organism: Limanda limanda (assembly GCF_963576545.1). Taxonomy (NCBI): domain Eukaryota; kingdom Metazoa; phylum Chordata; class Actinopteri; order Pleuronectiformes; family Pleuronectidae; genus Limanda; species Limanda limanda. The sequence goes on along the minus strand of NC_083642.1, from coordinate 4,308,267 downwards.
TAGCTAACAAACTCCATAGGATGGCAGTATAATACAACACTGAGGATGTCAGCTACTGCTAAACCTCAGAGAAGAAGACGTAGATGAGGATGATGATGATGATGATTCTTCATCTAAATCTTTCAAACTGAGAGAAATAAATAAATTAAAACTTTTGTTTGTTTACATCCCAGTTCTGTCTCATTGTGAGGCCACAGCTTCTGGCTCAGTCGTTATTCTAGAAGAAAAACTAATTTTCCTACTAAGGAAACAGTTTAAGCATGAGTGATATTTGAATGAGACAAGGTGTGACTTAAAATAACGTTACAGTGTTTGTGCAGCAGATAAGGAACAAGGAATTTACATTTTTAGATAAACAGTATCACTTTCATTTTCAGGTCTTTAATTCCCCTAATAGATCCCCACAAAGTTTCACAAACAGTACTATGAGATTTGGTGGGAACTTTGTTATTTATTAGAAGAATAATCGGTTTCGTTGAACTGTCTGTGATATACAGAAATCCAGAGTTTAACACCTAACAAATTAATATAAACATAACATTTTAGTTTTAAGTTCTTAAAACTATAGTCCATTGATTTTAAATGTTTTATTAAATGTAGACCATTTCAAAATTGTAATTCAAGCATTGTAGGACTGTGAGGATACTTCCCATCCCAAACATTCCAGGAGACAGTAGGAAGTTACTCCACCATCACCAGGATCTGTCTGGATAATATCCAGTTGATACAGGAACTACTTCACCTTCCGCCTGTCACCAGTATGTGAACAGGCGGAAGGAACAAATGTGTGAGCCACCGAGCTACTGAGCAGAGCGTTGACACTGGTGATGGCCGACCACAGATGCACTCATGTGAGGATCTTTTCTCAATTCTCAGAAGAGCATCAGTGCTGTGTGTGTGTGTGTGTGTGTGTGTGTGTGTGTGTGTGTGTGTGTGTGTGTGTGTGTGTGTGTGGGAGGACTGAGATGTTCTGGGGCAACACCACAAACCTCTTGAAGCAAGACAGACGTCACTCACTGAGTCCAGAGGTACAACGTACAAATGCTTGTCACTAAGCACATCAACCAAATTACAGTATTTACAACATTGATAAGAAGAAACAGAGTCAATGTTACAAGTATTTATACATAATAAAATGTCTGATAGAGATGAAAGGGAGCGGCAATGACAAATTAATTGAGGAGTTATTGTCAGTAATGGTAGAATATGTGTGTATGCACATTGTAAATCAAGCAGATTTTGTAATCATACAAGATCAGCCACCACCATCACGATTCACGATGTGGCTGCAGCAGCGATCCTGGATCTGCAAAGCACAAGGACTCTGGGGCAGAAGTCAAGTCTTGGTGAGATATTAATATGATAAAGTTATTGAAGTCTGCTCCTCATCAGTGGTGGTCAGAGGTGTCCTTACTTAAGTAGAAATGTTCGGTATCTATACTTTACTGGAGTATTTATTTTTCAGACGACTTTTTACTTCTACTTCTTACATTTTCACGCAAATCTGTACTTTCTACTCCTTACATTTAAAAAATAGCCTCGTTACTCCTATTTAATTTTGGCTTGTTTTCATTCCGGTTTGTCATCGTTCAAAAACACACACAAAAAAAGGCAACACGACCTTGTTACGACTTTTACTTCCTCTAGATAGTCAGGTTTGATTATTGGTAGTGTTGAGTCCAAAGGTCTCTTCCAACAATATATGTATTTGCTTTGTAAATAATAAAATTTTCAATGGGCATATTTGCAGTTCAAACGGGTAGCCTAGTGCATCCCACATTTTTCAACATAACATTTTAATATAACATTATAGTCATAGTGGCCTTTAGAAAAATTTGTTTTTTGGAGGAGGGGGGGTAGTGCACCATAGGCCCCTGAGACGCCTATAGGAATTTTTTTTTTCCTTACATTACTTTTACTTTTATACTTTAAGTAGTTTTGAAACCAGTATTTTTACACTTTTACTTAAGTAAAAAGCTTGAGTTGATACTTCAACTTCTACAAAAGTATTTTTAAACCCTAGTATCTATACTTCTACTTGAGTAATGAATGTGAATACTTTTGAAACCTCTGGTGGTGGTGGGACCTCACAAAGCATTGAACTACAGCAGGTCCATCCCTTTTTTGTTTCCCCTGTAAACATTTCTGATGATGTTTTCTGTATTTGCATGTGGGGTTTTTTTCTATTTGCATGTGTTGACTTCATTTGCTTTGAGTAGTTCCAGTTTATTTCGGTCTTTTATCTACACTATTATTATCACTATTATTACTTATGCACTTCTGTATTCAACAATAGTTTTCAGGTTAACCACTTTTGTATTTTAACCATTGAAAAACGCTGAGATCGAATTAGAAAATATCGGTTATAATCGATCCTGGTCTCCGATGGTCTTGGTGGTTGGAGCAGAAAGGACAGGATGGACGTGAGCGCGCCTCACAGGCCCGTCCGGCCCTCGGGAGCGCGCACGCACGGCCACTCACGGCCACGCAGTGTTTATGTTGGTCCGGTGGAGCTCCAGCAGCTGATCGACCTGCGGAGGCTCTGCACCGAGCAGCGGGGCAACATGGCGGTGTGAGGAGTGTTGGTCCGCGGACACATGGGTCCTGGAGGTGGCCTCGCACACTGAGACCCGGTGGAGCCCGCCAGGGAGTGACCGGAAGCCCGCAGGATTCTGACCCGACAGCAGCCGCAGGGACCGGGGGACACTCCGGGGGACACTCCGGTGCTACTGACGTTAGCTAGCAAGCTAAAGCTACTTAGCTACTTAGGCGTTTGTGAATCAGCTGTGTGGCGGCGACAGGTATGAAGAAAACTCCCTGTGTGTGTCCGTCTGTGTGTGTCCGTGTCGCTTCTTGTGTTGTCTCCTCTGACCGCCGCCTGTGTCTCCTCAGCTGTTGTTGTTGTTGTTTGTTGTGCAGCGTTGGCGTTAGCTGTCGGTGGCTGCTGCTAGCTAATGTGTAGCTGTAGCTTTTGCCTCCCAGTGGTGGAGAAAGTGTTCAAATCATTTAACGGTGAGTTGTGACGTTAGCACGATAAACACAGTGAGTGTTGGTACTTTCCACATGTTACTGGGGAAACAGTGAAGTGTCAGCACTGGAGGAAGGAGTAGTTCACTTTATTAGGTCATTGAATTACATGTAAAAGGTATTTTCACATGTGGGAGATGCAAATACTGATATGATATACATCGTTAAATATCTTTATTAAAGGTTCAGTGTGTAAGATTTTAGTGAAAGGATATTGTGGCAGAAAGTAAATATGAAATAGTAGTTGTTGTTTTCTTGACCCTAGAATGGTTCCTTTATATTTAATATTTACTTCAGGAGTGGGCCCTGTCTACGGAGGCTGCCATGTTTTTTACAGTAGCCCAAACTGGACAAACTTAACAACTTTTGAGTTTTTATGACAGCTGAAGTTTACTACATGGGTCTCATGTTTGGAAGGGGAGGGTGAGGTGAGGGGGGGTTGAGCTGCAACATGAAACTTCAATAAATTCTACACACTGAACCTTTAAATTATTATATACTGTGGGTGAGAAATCTCCAATTTAAGTACAATTTTAATTAATTAGAAAATTCCCAAGGCATATTTCTGGGAAATTAAGTTGTTACACATTAATAACGTTCATACATGAATCTTAAACCCTTAACACACCAATGTTGTGTCCACATACAGCACATGCTCACTCATTCACCATATTTCATTCCTACATTAAGTGTGTACACATTTAAAAAGTTGTTATTGTCACTGTGTGATAGACGTTCGTTCTCAACGCATGTGTTTCTGTTTATTTTTAGATTCCTTCAGCAGCTTGAGATCCTCAAGGGACCTTCAAGGCAACATGGCTCCTAAAGACATCATGACCAATTCCCACGCCAAGTCCATCCTCAATGCAATGAACTCACTTCGCAAAAGCAACACACTCTGCGATATCACTCTGAGAGTGGAGAGCGCAGATTTTCCAGCGCACCGCATTGTCTTGGCTGCCTGCAGTGACTACTTCTGTGCCATGTTCACCAGTGAGGTAAAACTAAAACTCTTGATTTGTTCAGAACTCAATGCTATCAAATAAATAAATGCTTATTCTGTACTAAACATATGACATAGGTCTTGATACTCTCAGGGAAAACTCCTGTTCCTCAATGGTCTTTCTCTGAGTCTCTCCAAAACCTCCCTAAATACTTAATGTTCATTAGTAAATCCTTAATTGCTTATTTCTTGTTATTACACCTGAAGATCTCTGTTGTTGTGGCTCTGCAGCTCGCAGAGAAGGGGAAATCATTCGTCGACATCCAAGGACTCACTGCTTCCACTATGGAGATCCTCCTGGACTTTGTCTACACGGAGACGGTGCTGGTCACAGTGGAGAACGTACAAGAGCTGCTCCCAGCAGCGTGTCTGCTGCAGCTGAAAGGTGGGTGGTGGTGAACCAGCTTTAGACAGCAACTATCAGAGTGAGTTCAGGGACAGGGGAATTGCAGGTCTTAGAAAAGTCTTATTAACCAATAAATTCAGTTCCTTAAAAAGGGCTTAGAAGGGATTATAGGTCTTAAAATGTATTTACACAAGTATTAAATGGGCAAGTCCTGTTGCCTGGTTTAAAGACATTTATTGTTATGGATGGTTATCCGAGTGCAGGTTTTTCAGTCTTTCTTTGTTGTATTTCACCAGACCTGTAGCAAAAATTGTTTTTAAAGTTTTTTATTTGAGCAACAACTTTAAAAGCCTTATATTTGATTCAACTAACACAATTTCGCACAGCATTTCCTATTCAAAAGATGATGAAAGTATTTTTTGCATCGGATTTCGTCTTATACACATCATTTGTTTTCCTCAGGGGTGAAAAGAGCATGTTGTGATTTTTTGGAGAGTCAGCTTGATCCTACCAACTGTCTGGGTATTCGGGACTTTGCCGAAACCCACAATTGCCTTGAACTGATGTGGGCCGCCGAGCTTTTCTCCCAAAAGCATTTCTCCGAGGTGGTGCAGCATGAGGAGTACATGCTGCTCGGCCAGACCGAAGTGGAAAAGCTCATAAAATGTGACGAAATTCAGGTAAGAAAAGTTGATGTGTGGATCAGCCTTTCCACAGTTTGGTCTCAAGTGTCTCGTGGAGGTTGTTTGATCTGTTGTCACTGAATATTGTGAATCCATCCGTCACATCTGCTCACCAATACATCTGTAATGTTTTAAACTGGTGAATATCTTGACCTAAAAGGTGTGAACTGAGCTCAACGTTCACAGCTTTCATATTGTCTTTCAAACACCTGCAAAAAGAGTTCAGCAAGTACCAACCTGCTGTGATCTCAGTCGGTGTGTCGCCCTCCAATTCCACTCACGTTTGAGGATTGAAATTGCAGAGGAGAAAACTTAACTTGAGTTTACCTCGGTGCTCAGGAAATTCCTATTCCAGAAACCGCATGCCTTGCTTTGTGAAAACACAGTTATTATCACACGCTGATTTATAGATCATCAATTCTTTCACATCGCTCTTCCTGGCATTTTTGTTGTTTTTAAAAATAAAACCAGACCCTACACGTAAAACCCATAAAACAGTGGCTTCTCCTACCTTCAGCAGACTGTACTGTCTCTTTTACACATTGTGAGCGATTTACAGATTAACAGCGTGGGTGCAGTCGATGCATCTCTAATGAATTATGTGCCACATCTTTAACTGGAGTTTTGTAAAATCGTCATGCGGATTTATGTCTTTGGAGCAGCTCCAATTCTTCTCATTGTGTATGTTGTGTGTGTGCAGGTGGACTCGGAGGAGCCGGTATTTGAAGCCGTGCTAAACTGGGTCAAACACAACAGAAAAGAGCGAGAGCCGTGCCTCTCAGACATGCTCGAGTTTGTCCGACTGCCGCTGCTGACCCCGCGGTACCTCACAGATGTCATCGATGCCGAGGTGAGCCAGCTGACACACGGCAGGGATTTTGAGTTATCATGCAAAAGAGTATCTGTTGATGTATTTATTACACTTACATTCATAATTAAGCGTGTTTTGACACGGCTCAGCCCCTCATTCGATGTAGCCTGCCGTGTCGAGACCTTGTGGATGAGGCCAAGAAATTCCACTTGCGACCGGAGCTGAGGAGTGAGATGCAAGGCCCACGCACACAAGCCAGATTAGGTGGGAATCCTGTTTGCAACTGTAATTTAGCTTTATGCATTATTCTGTTAAATGCACTCTTTTGTTAAAGGGACTCTCACCTTTGTTGCATTTTTACACTTTTTGTGGATAAGGTTAAATTGGTATTAATAAGGTAATGACACTCTAAAATGCAAGACAGACCCACCAGGAGTAAAAACAAACAATTATTTCACTCTCATAATATTTAGTGAAAACTTCAACCAATAAAATTCTTCGGACCGAAGGACCTTATTGGCCGACAGACCTGTCTGTTTGCTGCATGGACATTCAGGTTTTCCGTCTGCTTCTTGTGGCGCATTCGGGCCCGCGTCATCAAGGCGCGTCCTCAACTAGAGGGTTTGTTTTGATTCCACGGCAGACAGTAGCGAGTAGCGACCGTAGCTTACCGGTGCTTCTGAATCCGAATCCATTGCTTTGGTAAACAAAAACTCACGTGCGTGCGCGGAGGCAGTAGGTTGTAAGTCTGCTTGTAAATAAAGTTTCTTCAAAAAAATAAAAACACCGGGATGGTTGTAAGTCTGCTTGTGTAAATAAAGTTTCTTAAATAAATCACCGCGGATGGGAACGAGGGGGTGGGGCATTGGAAGAAGGCGGGATGATTTGAATGTGCTGTAATTCTCAAATGCAACAAAGGTGAGAGTCCCTTTTAATGAGAAAAGCGATTTATTTTTTGTAATCCTCTCTGGTGTCTTTGAGCTTTGTTAAAAGTGCTACAAAGATAATATGTATTATTATATTATTATCTTTAGGTGCCAAAGAAGTCCTGTTGGTTATTGGAGGGTTTGGCAGCCAACAATCACCGATAGACGTTGTTGAGAAATATGATCCAAAAACACAAGAATGGAGCTTCCTTCCTGTAAGTATTGAAAAAGAGAGAGAGTTTTTATCTTTATTGTCTGAGTGGATTTATCTATAACTGACAGTCGTGTCTTCAACAGAACATTGCACGGAAACGGCGTTACGTTGCCACAGTGTCTCTCCACGATCGGGTTTATGTGATCGGAGGCTACGACGGGCGGTCGCGGCTCAGTTCCGTGGAGTGCCTGGACTACACAGCGGACGAGGACGGGGTGTGGTACACCGTCGCCACCATGAATGTACGGCGTGGCCTCGCAGGGGCCACAACACTTGGAGGTGAGGGAGCTCAGAATGACGTGTGCTGCCTCTCTGTGAAATCCTGTCTGAAGGTTTTCTTCTCTCGCAGTAAACCACAACATGACAGATTCTCTCTTTTCGCCCGTGTCACAGACATGATCTATGTTGCTGGAGGCTTCGATGGAAGCCGGCGTCATACCAGCATGGAGCGATATGACCCAAACATTGACCAGTGGAGCATGCTGGGAGATATGCAGACAGCGAGAGAAGGGGCTGGTCTGGTGGTGGCCAGTGGACTTATATACTGTTTAGGTATGGAGGAAAAATCCTTTAGTAGGAAAGGGAAGCAACACATGACTTTTTTTTATCACATAATCTTCTGATTAGTGTTTCAACTAATCAATTAATAAAATGGTAATTATAGTTCCCCAATATAATTTACCTAAACCTTTTTAAAACACACACTAAATGAAAGGAGGATGATGAATCCAACAATTGTTTCACATTGTGTTTGAAAATGTAATGAAACGATGCATTGATTATCAGAATATCTGCAGAGTCTTCTAACTCAAATCTAAAAATATCAGAGAACCATGATTATGAGACCACACCTGTCCTGCTGGGAAAGTTTTCCTCACATACTGATTCACCCACAAACCACAAATGACAGGTTCAGACACTGCCAGGGCAGATTCACTAGAGAGGAGTGGAGGAGCAGACGAGGGAGTAAGTGGGCAAGCGAGAGGGAAAGAGCTCTGCACACACTAATACAATGAAACAACAATGAAAAACTCTGATTAAGGGATCTTATATATTATTATGAATGTGTAAACACAGTTTTCCTTCGCGTATTAAACCTGTGGTTGAACAAATTAGGCTTTGACATGCTGCCACAGTCTCTAATCAATGCGAAACACTGTTTTATATTAAGAGTCGCACACAAACGACATCTAGCGATAATCATCGAAGAATAAAAGGAGCAGGAAATCACATTAACCTTGTACAGCAACCTAAAACAATTAATTGCCAATTATTTTTCTGCTGATGGACAAATCAACATCTAACGTCTCCTCACAGGTGGATACGATGGACTGAATATCCTGAATTCAGTGGAGCGGTACGACCCACACACTGGCCACTGGACCAGCGTCACGCCCATGGCCACCAAGAGGTCAGGTAGGTGAGACGACAGGAAGCTGGAAGATCACCGCTACCTGTGAGTGAGACTGCTCATCAGAGACGTGTGCTCTGTTTCCAGGAGCTGGTGTGGCGTTGCTCAACGACCACATCTACGTGGTGGGAGGCTTCGATGGCGTTTCGCACCTCGACTCGGTTGAGGTCTACAACATCAGAACAGATTATTGGGCCACTGTAGCCAGCATGACGACCCCTCGGTGCTACGTGGGAGCCACTGTACTGAGAGGACGTCTCTATGCCATTGCTGGGTAAGAAAAGTGGTCTAATGTTCTTCTCTCTTTGGGTTTACAGAGACTGGGATGGGCCACTACAATCTAATGTGTCCTGCCATGGTTTCATAATGATTTGTAAATTCTAAACACTCCTCATAATAACAATAAAGATCAATGTTTTGCTTTATTGTAGAGTTATTGCACAATTTCAGCAAGTTCTGTTAATGTACTGTCTATATAGTTTATAAGCTTTAGAGCCCAACCAATATGGATTTTTGCGAGTTAATGCCCACACAGGTATTAAGGAGTAAATAATGTGTTATTCCTACATTGGTCCATTTATATACATTTATATTATGTGATTTTATAATACACTTTGTAACATTAATGTCAAATTGTCCCAGGAAAACCTTAAATGATTGACAGTAACTTTCCAGAATTGTTTACAAATCCTGTTTCATTGCAACATAAATTGTTTTTAAATGATAAATTATTGTGACATCTTTAAAGCTCATGGATCAGTTGTTCAAACTGGACTTGATTATGTTTCAAAGTTTCCCGAGGACCTGAAGCAACACGCCCTCTCCGCAGCAGCTTCTTACCTTTTTTGTTTTTCTTGACACAGGTTTTTTTTTGGGTCTGAACAAATAATCGTTAACATGTAGCATCAAGTTGATCAAACAGTAGAGTTGCTCCAGGGCCCTAAAGGACCAAATGAAGCAGGTTTGACTGTGGTGCCTGTGTGATCAGGTATCAAGCTCACAGTATATTGAATATATAAAGTGTATGAAGTGATAAGAAGAATTATATAAGGGTTTTGTATGCACATGTTTCACAAACCAGCAATTGTGAACTTTCTTTTTAACCTATTCCAAAATATGTTTTCATCTTTGAAAAACATCTTTCTCTACCTCTGTCAGTTTGGTTTGTGTCTTTAGTATAAACTACTTCAAACTTCTGGCAGTGTTAGTAAAGTTCACTATATATATATTATATATATGTGAAGGACAAGTACACACTGCTGTACAATGCAGCAGAGTAAACACCAAGGTGGAGTGTTATTATGAGAAGTGTCAATAATTTTTGGTTCATTATGAAACTGTGGCAGGACAAATAAGAATATGGCGATCTGCCCTAGTCTACATAATTAATGGGAAAAAGCTTTGACATAGAGACGTATGAGATTAGCCGTGGCCCCTCAGTTTTGAGGTTTATCCTGGTAATTTACAGTATTTAAAGTGTTTCTGTTCAATGTGTTTACTATAGATCTCTAGGGTAAATGTTTAAGTTGCTTCGGAAAGAAGCTGCTAAATCAATAAACGTATCGATCCACATTCAAAGACAGCAAGTTTCAACATTATATTCGTTTAACTTTTGATCGGGCTTGTGTTCAGGCTGATTCAGACTAGTCACAGTCCTGAATGTTGTGGTTTAAAATCTCTGTTTCTCTCTTTCTCTAGATACGATGGGAACTCACTTCTCAGCAGCATCGAATGTTACGACCCGGTTGTCGACTCCTGGGAAGTCGTCACTTCGATGGCGACGCAGCGGTGCGACGCCGGCGTCTGTGTTCTACGGGAAAAGTGATCTCCGCTAAGGACAAGAGCCACAAGAGGAAAATCCGGCCGGAGGACGCGCAGCTAGACTTTGCTCAAATGCCACTAAGACGGAGCTGCAGAGGGAGACGCTTGTTCGCCAGTAAACACTCAAAGAAGGCGCCACAGTTCGGGCCGCTGCCGCCTCCACTGAAGAGTTCTCCCTTCACCAGTTTGGACCGTGCAACAGAGATTCACCTTCGCCGTGGTCGTCTTCACCCCCGAGGACCCATCGCCACTTGCATGACACTCATCGGTGGTTCTTGTTGCTGTCTTTACCAGTGAGATTATTTTTTCAGTTTGTCTTCAAAGTGCAATATATTTCTACTCATCACGAGAAACACACATGAGAAGTTGGAGCACAGTTCGACCTCCAGCTGCTGCTATCTGCCTTACGACTCCGGCCTCCATCAAACCGTGAACATTCATGTTGCCTCACGTTAGACTTCCGCGATCGGCTCATCATCACGTGTGCTCAAGGTCTTCAATGGGTCACTAATCCTTTTTGTAATTCTACCTGTAAAACAGTGCTTTTAGATTCCAATCACTTTATATTTACGAAAGGTTTATTACTTATTGTCGCTCTCAGAATATATATTTAGAGATGAATATTGTTTTAGAAAATGACTGAGTTGTACCAGTTGATTATTTTGTCGCTTTGTTTGGCAAAACCGAGAAATCACAGGGTGAAGTGCATGTGATTTGTGTTCTTTTTTTTTACTCAGCTTATGAGCTCGGACAGGTCCATGTAGTCTTGACATCACTGTTACCTGGGAAGTGAATAAACACGACTGAGAACCAAAGCGTTTTTTTATCTGTGTTGATCTAAACATGTGACTCATCAGGACAAAACGCTATAAACTCGCTTCACACGTCTTCTGCAGAGTCAGTAAGAAACATCCTCGTTTGTTTCTGAACCCACAGAGAAAATGTGAGGAATCTTCCAGACGCTTGACATGAACGGGCTGGATGCATTTTTAATCACTATATAACTGAATATGTCCATTTTAACATCAGTAAAACAGTAAAAACTGAATGTCCACACGTCAGCAAATTTCTGCTTTCATTCTCCAACCTCCCAACATGTCTTTTTTTAAATAAAAGATAAATCATTTTGCGATATCTATATTGGCTCTTTCATTACCTGGGTCCAGACTGAAATATCAGACTGGAGGGTTTGAGATGAAACTTCAATTCAAAAGTTTGTGATCCTCATCAGGATTAATCCCAATGAGTTTGTGATCCTCTGACTTTTCTTCAAGCTTCCCCATCATTTGTGCTTTTGAGTTAAATGTCTCAATATCTATTGGACAGATTTCAATGACATTTACAGACATTCATCCTAATTATTGTTGATCCCTTTACTATTCATCTGACTCTGTCATCTGATCAAACTTTTATTTCGTCCAACATTTACAATCAGCTATATTTAATGTAAGTGGCTGTTGTAAATATTTATCTACAACGACCTGTTTGGTGACAGCAGAACGACACGAAAAAGTGAGAAACCGGCTGATGAGATTTGTGAAGCGATTCACAGCTAAAGACAACGATATCTTTTCCCTCAGACGTCGGTAGACACCAAAAACAACTAAGAGTATCAAATATTTTCCTGATTCCCTGATTATCACACATTGAAAGTTGAATAATTGTTTTTAACTGAGTCTGCTAAAATAAACAAAATCAGGGATCAATCAACAATAAATTGCTTGACGAGAGAGAAAAATCTATCATCCCTCCTTCCCTCCCTCCACCTGCCTTCACCCTCGTCAGTCTGCAGCCTGGAACAGCTCCGTCACTGTCTGCAGGTATAAAGGGCGTCTGGCAGCGGGAGGAACAGAGCAGCTCTGTGTTGACGGAGACACACTTCACTCGTCTCGGGACACTGCACAGGAATTACACGTCTGTCTGGAGCCTGGCTGACACACGCCTAACTTCCAAAAAACTGCTTTTAACATCTGGAGCATCATGGTAAGATAGTTAAATAATCAAACTTCATCTTGAGAAAGTTTGCTGAACTTTTATCATGGATTATAGATTCAGCATTTTCTGAAATCAGGGTTTTTAATGATCAACAATACTTTTCTCCAGACTCTGATCTGAATGTATCTAATGTTAAAGGTGCTGCTGATTGTGTTGACACAGCAAATCTCCTGTGACCTTTTGATAACGTCCTTTCAGGCTATTAGTGTTTGCTCAACTGCAGTTTTATGAGTTTACAATCACTGACAGGCTGTTTACTGCAGAGCTGCAACAAGTGGAGCTCAAAGCTTCACCATCAGCCTCATATTCAATCTAGAAAAGCTCTGGATTTAAACAGGCTGTTGAGAGTTTTCCATAGTTTTTGCAAGTTTTCATGTTCCAGACTTTTATCCACCCATGTTTTACAAATGTCACTCAACAGCAGAAAATCATCTGGGTGGTGGGGGGGTGTTCTCCCTCCAGCGAGAACAAAAGCTGAAATTCTCAACATGTTGAAACACGATTGTTGAGAGAACTTGGAAAGAGCTGCAGTGATGAAACGAGCCCGTCCTGTTATTTACATGGTTTACACTTGACGATTAGAAAATCAACGGCAGTGCAGTTAATCATCAGGCTCTGCGTTTGCATAAAAAAACTGCATAATGATTTACACCATAAATTATGAAATGAAATATCATACTTTGAAAACCATCTGACCTTTCTGAGGTTTAAATGCCCTACAGGTGATTTAAACTGCTGCAACTTCAAAAACTATTTTATTTAGAAGTTTTGGAACTGAAGTTGACTTTTTCTATTTGAGCATCTGGAATTTCCTGTTTCACAAACCTACATCTGAATCTGTGAACCCATTGAACAAACAAACACATTTTAATCTTCCAAGTGTTTGCACAAAGTAAAAACATATTCGAAAAATGACAGGAGTTCCTTACACGTTAAACCACAAACGTTTTCCACAATAAGATACTTAAATATGTTTCGATTTCAACAATACATAGTTAGCAATGGTTTGGGTTTTTAATGTAAGGTGAAAAGTTTTCCCTCTATTAGCTTTAAAATTGAACTGCTGATGGCCTAGATTGAGAAAATTTGCCTTCCAATATCTAGATTTTTATTTAGAAATCCATTTTTTACTTAAATAAATATCTTTATCTTGAATAACACACATCCACATTTTGAACAGTTTTAAATTTGAGATGTAATCTGAAGTTAATATCTGATTTAATGTAATTCATGAGTTGCAAAAATATATTGTAAAAAGGATCCTTGTTCTCTCCCAGGTTTGTTTCAACAGTCCATACAAAAGAATCGTCACTTTTTTGTGTGTCCGAAATGTTGAGAAACACCACTACTTTGTGCTTTTAAGATTGTTGTGACCTTCATCTTAACTTGTGTCTCCATCTCTTTCTCCTGCTCAGAGAGAGTGCATCTCCATCCACGTGGGCCAGGCAGGTGTCCAGACAGGAAACGCCTGCTGGGAGCTCTTCTGCCTGGAGCACGGCATCGGCCCTGATGGCGTCTCCCTGGAGGAACCTGCAGAACCCAACTCCCGAGAAGACTCGTTCAACACCTTCTTCAACCCTGGCAGCTTCGGGCGTCATGTTCCACGAGCCATCTTTGTGGACCTGGAGCCCACAGTGGTCGGTGAGCGCTCATGTGTTTTTGTTTACTCTCCTTATCTCTGCCTTTTATTACCTTTCCCTTCCTCCTCTAAGTACAGATGTGTGAATCTATTGTGAGAGCATCTCAGCGGGAACTGCTCATGTGATCCAAGCCCCTGGTTTCCAGGCAACAAGTGCCTTGGTGGCTCCTTTACATTTGATTCAATCGTGGCAAACATTTACAGAGTCTGTTGAATCAACAGCAGGATCATACTTGGCGGAGTAATTAATAGATTTTAGCCTGATGGTGAAAGCCATTTTCCAATATGTACCTTTGATTTGTGCAGAGAAAAATAAACATGGTTAAATATGACTGTAATATCAATATGGTTTCAGTGAAATGCTCCAAGTATGGAGCCCTAAACCTGACAAAAAGTACTACAGGGTTATCAAGTGCAAAATACTGTGAATAAGATCAGTAATATCAAGTGTTAAAAATATACACTGTAAAGCTTTATACATTTTCTTTAACGTTTAATGCATTTGTTGAAATAAATTATAACTTTTCTATTTATATTCCACTAGCTCAGTATAATACTTATCTTTTTGTCGCATATTTAGCTATTTTATAACAATAAGATGGTGCAATTATCATTATCGTGCTTAAATTATATTCAGTTACAGATTTTTATGGCTTCACCTTTATAATCAATGGAGGTTTTAAGATGTTGCCTTTTACAGCAAAAGGAAACAAAAGTTAATTGGGTTGAAAAAGTTCTAATAATTACAATTATGTCAATAATATTATCATTACACAGATATTTACGATGATAAACTAGGATCCCACACTTGGACACGTTTTCTTTTGGTGACAATCGTCCACGTTCCTCTGGTTTCTCAGGTTAAACCAAGCGGACGTTGATCTCAGTCGACGTTTCTGAACTAAATCTTTGATTTCAGATGAAGTGCGAGTTGGAAAGTACAAAGATCTGTTCCACCCTGACCAGCTGATCTCTGGAAAGGAGGACGCAGCCAACAACTACGCTCGTGGTCATTACACTGTCGGGAAGGAAATCATTGATGACGTCATGCAGCGCATTAGGAAAATGGTTTGTGATAAAAACAACAAGTTACTGTTTTTAAATTCAATAACAGTGAGTCTCACCGTTATAGAATGATTTCAGGCGCCCGTTTCAAGATTCAAGATTCAAGATTTTTTATTGTCAAATGAACAGAGATAACATGATGTAGTCACTGTCAATGAAATGCTTGGGTCACACACTCTCTTTAAGCAATGCTATAGAATAAACAAGAATAAAATAGAATAACAATGAAATAGAATATCAAAAATTTAAAATAGAAAATAAAATATATACATCTAAATATATATCTTTACAGATGAGGTTTACGGTTTATTGACAAACCAAGTTATGTTGCAGATTCTGATGATAATTCTCTGTAGGTTGATACATTTTTCATAAAATGATCATTTCTAGCCACTTGAAGTCAGTGGAGACTCTCTGTGTTTCTCTCCTTCTCTCCAGACGGACCAGTGCTCCGGCCTGCAGGGCTTCCTGGTCTTCCACAGCTTCGGAGGCGGCACCGGCTCTGGCTTCACCTCTCTGCTGATGGAGCGTCTGTCTGTCGACTACGGCAAGAAATCCAAGCTGGAGTTTGCCGTCTACCCAGCTCCCCATATTTCGACAGCTGTGGTGGAGCCCTACAACGCCATCCTGACCACCCACACCACCCTGGAGCACTCCGACTGCGCCTTCATGGTGGACAACGAGGCCATCTACGACATATGTCGCCGCAACATGGCGATCGAGACTCCTGGCTACACCAACCTCAACAGATTGATCGGTCAGATCGTGTCCTCCATCACCGCCTCCCTCCGGTTCGATGGCGCCCTCAATGTCGACCTCATGGAGTTCCAGACCAACCTGGTGCCATTTCCACGAGTCCACTTCCCCCTGGTTACTTACGCGCCCATAATCTCTGCTGAGAAGGCGAACCACGAGCAGCTGACCGTGGCCCAGATCACCAGCGCCTGCTTCGAGCCGACCAACCAGATGGTCAAGTGTGATCCTCGTACTGGCAAGTACATGGCGTGCTGCCTGCTGTACCGAGGAGACGTCGTGCCCAAGGACGTAAACACCGCCATCGCAAATATAAAAACCAGACGATCCGTTCAGTTCGTCCACTGGTGCCCGACTGGTTTCAAGGTGAGAGTCATTAAGAAAGCTGGTCAGATAAACGTTAATGCATTGAGGTTATATTGGGTCAAAGTTGAACCCAATGGGGAAACCACAGGAAGAGAAGATTGGAATTGAACCAGTCTTTTTTTTTTTAAGATTTTTTTTTTTCATAACATATATACATGTATTATACTGTACAATAAGAACTTTAATTCCAGATCCTCATCAAAAAAACAAAAAAAACAAACAACAAAACATTATTTGAAATTCAATTCTCTGAAAATGCTCTGACACAATAATCTGTAAGTAACCTACATCTATAACACTAATGGGGTCCAGTGCATTCAATGACCTTTTACGACATTGACTTTTTCCCACTTCAGGATGAACGATGCTTCGTTTTACAGATATAAACTCTTTTGCAAAACATCGATTGAAAGTAATAATAACATTTTTAAGGAAAAAAACAAAAACAAAAAAAGAAAGATTTATGGTTTCAAAACAATTATACCAGCAGCATTCTTTGGAGCTGTACTAAGGCTGGCTAACATCCGTGTTGGACAAACATCATCTGCTCCATTAAATAAAGTCATCAGTACATTAGTTTCAGCTTTTTTTTTCTTTTTTTTCCCCCCCGTCCCATGTGCCCTCCCCCAACCTCCCACCCCACCCCAGCATCCCCTTGACAACAACAATAAATAAATAAACATGTAATGTACACTCTGCACTGTGCTATACTAAAAATATTATGAATCGATCCAGTCTGTTATTTGGGTTAAATTGTTATAATATGTAAGAAAAGGCCTCCATACCTTTTCAAATGTGTCGGTGACTCCCCTCAGTGCGTATTTAATCTTTTCAAGGTTCAAATAGAACATGATCTCTTTGAGCCATCTTGTATGCGATGGTGGTACCGGCCTCTTCCAGTTAAAGGGACTCTTACCTTTGTTGCATTTGAGAATTACAGCACATTCAAATCATCCCGCCTTCCTCCAATGCCCCACCCCCTCGTTCCCATCCGCGGTGTTTTTTTGAAGAAACTTTATTTACAAGCAGACTTACGACCTACTGCCTCCGCGCACGCACGTGAGTTTTTGTTTACCAAAGCAATGGATTCGGATTCAGAAGCACCGGTAAGTTATATACATTTACATTCACATGCCTTGATGACGCGGGCCCGAATGCGCCACAAGAAGCAGACGGAAAACCTGCACGTCCATGCAGCAAACAGACAGGTCTGTCGGCCAATAAGGTCCTTCGGTCCGAAGAATTTTATTGGTTGAAGTTTTCACTAAATATTATGAGAGTGAAATAATTGTTTGTTTTTACTCCTGGTGGGTCTGTCTTGCATTTTAGAGTGTCATTACCTTATTAATACCAATTTAACCTTATCCACAAAAAGTGTAAAAATGCAACAAAGGTGAGAGTCCCTTTAAGGAGGATAAGGCGCCGGGCTAGCA
This sequence comes from Limanda limanda, assembly GCF_963576545.1. Lineage (NCBI taxonomy): Eukaryota > Metazoa > Chordata > Actinopteri > Pleuronectiformes > Pleuronectidae > Limanda > Limanda limanda. The sequence continues at coordinate 4,290,774 of NC_083642.1, read as the reverse complement.
GGATGGTAAAGGCGATCACAACATGCATGCCAACCGGCCCTACTGTGCTTTCAGGCATCACCCCAAAGAGTGCAACGACAGGTTGCGGTTCAATCGGCACGTGATAGATGTCACTAAGCGATACAAAGATTTTCTCCCGGTATGTTTGGAGGCTCGAACATAGCCAAAACACGTGTAGCCAGGTTGCAGTGGCTAGTTTGCGTTGGTCACATGTGGGATCAGTATTAGAAGTAAAGCTTGAGATACTTCATCCTTCTGATCGCTCTCTTCCTCTCAACAGGTCGGCATCAACTACCAGCCTCCCACTGCGGTTCCTGGTGGAGACCTGGCCAAAGTCCAGAGGGCCGTGTGCATGCTGAGCAACACCACGGCCATCGCGGAGGCCTGGTCTCGACTCGACCACAAGTTCGATCTCATGTACGCCAAGCGTGCGTTCGTGCACTGGTACGTGGGCGAGGGGATGGAGGAGGGGGAGTTCTCCGAGGCCCGGGAGGACCTGGCCTGTCTGGAGAAGGACTACATGGAGCTGGGGGAAGACAATGACCTTGATTCTGAAAACGACGACATGGACCATGAATACTGAGCCAATATTTTATCTCGTGAATCTTCTGAGCTCATTGTTGGTGTTTCTCTCGGCCCTGTTTTTATAGTGTCAGCTTTAGAAGAAGACTGTGAAGATGTGAAACTTGTCAGAGACTCGATTGTCTAGTGGTCAACCACAATGTCTACATTACCTATAGAGCTGTGTTGTCTCTCTCTCTCTTCACATTTCCTGTCTGCCTCTCTGCTGTATGATTCTGAATAAAGACAAACGTGTTCCAGTACCTTCACACGAATGGAAACACAAACCGACTAAGTTAGACTTTTAATAAAATAATGAGGTGAAATCTTCAAAAACACAAACTGGAACCTTGTTCTTTGTTAATATTTACATCCTCGATGTTTGAGGTTAACTTCAAAGTGACATTATTCATGTTAAGGATCATTAGAGCTCTATGTGGACGGATTTCAGATTCGGTTGTTGTGTTGTGTTGTGTTTAGCTTATAGAGCTCAGGAAAAAACATGTTTTACATACTTAAATACATTAATGTAGTTTTATAATTGAAGAAACACATCTCTGTAGAATACAAGGATCCATGGACGACCCGCTCCACCCCCTGAACCACAGCCGGCAGTCTTCACCTCAGCAAATGAAGATTCTAAACGTTAAACAGATGTTCTACACAGATTTCCAAGGTGGCGTTTTGGGCTGGTAGATTGTTCCGAGCAGCTTGGAGGACTTTGGTTTATTCTACCTCAGTTTTCCTCTGTCTCCTCATGTGATTCCACACTGACACTGTGGGGCTGAGGTCCAGAACGCCTGCTGCGGGACTCCTGGTTCTCAGAGGCTCCCGCTTTGTGTTCAGCAAAATAAATCTGAATCTGATCAGACACCTCTCTGCTTCTGCTGGTGTTGGTGGATAATAATAACAGAGAGAGAGAGAGAGGGAGAGGGAGAGAGAGAGAGAGAGAGCTCATGCCTCAAGGTCCGCTCCCTTTCCTCTTCTCTCCTCTCAGGGTTTTTCCTCCACAGGTGAACTTTGCTCCCTTGTCTCGTCGTTATTCTCTCTGAGCTGCAGCAGCTGTTTTTTAAACCTTTTCACAGAAACATCCAATCAACCCGCTCACAGCAGCTATTTAAACAACAAGTCCCGGCGGCCGCGAAGGTGTCACCTGAACATATCCATCCGCCACGGGCAACAACACGACACTGTGTACAAAGAGGAGAAGTGGTTCACAGCTTATTAACTATTACTAACGCGATCTGAGATGTTATTTACTTTAGAGGGCGTTTTAAAATAGACGAGAGATGAAGGGTTAAGTTTCAAGAATCGTTTCACTCAAAGATTTTGTTTTAACATAAGTAAAACGACAAAAGTACCATCATCAAAATACAGCATCCTTAAAGTATCACAAGTTAAACTACTCACCATCCAGAATTAAACATTTGAGAGAAACATTTGTTATATTTCTGTATTATTATTGTATATTATATATGCAGTAATGTGCACATATCAGAATCTGTCGTCCAGACTTACAGGAAAGGTGTAGATTTGTATTTTAAAGCTGTAATAAGATTTAAATACAAGGATATTATGTCTTTATATACTAATGCATGACTGGATTAACCTCCTCCGCTTCCCTTTTGGTTTTAGAACCCCTGCTGATAAACAGCAGGTTAACCATTCATTTGATAAAGACATTCAGAACAAATGAGTATCCAAAAATACAATTAAATATTCATGTAAAAAGCATTTATTCGTCCATTCAAGACAAGGGAAACATGATAGAAGAAAGAATATGTATATGTTATAATATATCTGTTTTGCTTTATATGTGTGGATTCTTAAATGTTCAAAACGTTCTCAGACATACACACACATATACATGTATAGACACACTTTGACCTAAATACTCATATATGAAACTGAAATAAACAAGGGCTTGAGCAAGTGACGTTAAGATTAATATAAGAGCTCAAACAGAAGGAAATAAACAGAATTTCATCAATATAAAACCAACTAGGGACAGATGGAAATAACTAGAGGACAGATATTTGTCTTCTAGGGGCCCTGGTCCTGAATGCAATCAAGTATTATTTGTAGAAATATATAAATTTACATTTTGAAGCTATACACGTTTTAAATATCATACATTTTGACAATGTGATGTCAAAGTGACTCCACAGCTCAACGTGTTCACAAACATGAATTGTGTGTTTATGTGTAATTACTGTTTAATAAGCGGATCTAACTCTGAGCCGAGCGGTGTCTAGTTTTTCGGGCGGACGTGCTCACTGCCGTGGAACCTTCTCCTCACTGTGCGTGGATGTGTGTGTGTGTGTGTGAGTCTGTGTGAGAGAGAGAGAGTGTGTGTGTGTGTGTGTGTGTTGATGTCGACCGACCGCAACCGAGGCTGACGCCGGAACAACGAGGCTCCAAACCCCCGAGAAACCCTCCCGGTGCCCCGCCGCCCCTCCACGCGTCCTCCCCCCCGGGCTTGCGGTTCTTTCTCCCGCGGTGCTGGACCCGCTGCTCCCCGCCGACCGAGCCTCCTCCGGCGGGTCAGCCCGACACGATGAGCCAGCCTCGGCCGGACGAGTTCCAGCCTCCCCCGGAGTGCCCGGTGTTCGAGCCCAGCTGGGAGGAATTCAAGGACCCGTTCGCCTTCATCAACAAGATCCGACCCATCGCGGAGAAAACGGGCATCTGCAAAGTCCGGCCGCCCCCGGTGAGTCTGGGAGAACCAAGCCGGGGAACAGCGACGCGGATGCGGGGATTAGCTGTAGATGGACCCGGGGATTTAAAGGGACTCCTCCAACATGGCGGATGCTCATTCTTTGTGCTTTGCCACGGCTATGCTAGCTCTCTCCTCCCCGGTGATAAACCCCCGTGGTGCCGCCGCCTCGGAGCACTCGAGCCCCGGGTGGAAGGGCCACGTATACCGGCGAGTGGCTCGACCACCACCGGGGCACCGCGTGTCAACAAAGCCCCGGTGGCCCCCGGTGCTCGAGCCCCGTTAGCCGCGATGCTAGCTCCCGGCTAGCGGCTCCGACCTGTCAGCGACCGGGAGGCGATGCGGAAGCCGTCGGGGAACACGATGTGTGATAATAACACGATAATAACACAATGTTAATGTTTAATCTCCCGTCCTCCATCTTTTTGTGCTTAACTGTCCCGGGTGGTTGATTATGGATTATTTTTTTTGGGGGGGGGGGGAGCATCATGGTGCAGATGGGTCACTCAGTGTGTGTGTGTGTGTGTGTGTGTGTGTTAGTGTGTGTGTGGTCCATCACTTAAAAACGTGTATTTCCTCATGGCACAGCCTCACTAGTGTGTCTTTACTCCCATCCCCCCCCCCCCCCCCATCCCTTTATTATGGAAATCAACGACTCTCATAATAAATAAATGACAGCAACACACGGTCACTTATTCACCAACATCCTGATCCAGGCTGTTGTTGAAAGTTGTGTAGTGAACTCGCTGTGTTACACAACCCCGGGTCATGATCACCGAAGATGAGCCCGTGTTCCTGTGTGAGTCTGTGTGTTGTAGGGTGTTGTCCTCCATGTTGGCTTTGTGGTAAAGCTGGGCTGGTGAGTGTGTGTGAGTCTTCCATCTGGCCATTTTGTGTGTGCCAGTGGGGGGATGTGGGCCACTGACTTACAACCAGCGTTTGTGTGTCTGCTGCTGGGATAATTGGGGGGGGTTTTGTCATTGTTCACGTGCGTTATTGACACAAATATTGATGGATGTTGTGAGCAATAAGCTGAGGAGGCTTCGCTCGGTCCTCACCAGGAGCAGAGGGCCTCGCTTTCCTGCTGCACAACTTGAATTTTAGCATCAGTTGTGTAAACATCTAGTCACAAGCTTTGTTTATTGACGTGAGTTCACGGAAATCGAATTTCTATCGCAAAATAATATGAAATTTTAATGAAATTTGATGAAATTTGGAATCCAGGCTTTTGAAAAACACCAAACACATTGACTCTGCAACTTGACTCGTCTGTGCAAGAATAAAAAAAAACAATAGTCGCACTATCTCTGCTTGGTGTTGTGATGACCTTCATGTGCCATTGTGTGTATTTGTGTTTAGGGTTGGCAGCCTCCATTTGCCTGTGATGTGGACAGACTTCACTTTGTGCCTCGGATCCAGAGGCTCAATGAGCTGGAGGTTAGTTCTGCTCGTCAGGTTCTACCAGTAATTATTTGACTAAGTCTTCGTTTGTGTGTTTGTAGATTTAATTTACATTTTTTTTGGGTCCTAAGGCCTCACGGATCATAACAGTTATGGAACAAAGAACAGTGATGTTATTAATGCGTTATAATGGTTTTATGTAACTAAGGATAATCTGCAAGTTTAGACTGATAATTATGAGGCTTAATTCAGACGTAATTCAGCCTTTAAAGAATATTGAATTTAAATTGCATTTATTTTGAACATTAGGTCACATAACCCTGTGTTCTTGGCCTTTTCATGCTATATTTCACCAGATTTCCTCAAGTGTCTTACATTTCCTCCAGTTTAACACATTTGTACCTGACTGGTTTAATGTTTATATATTTTTTCTAGGCTCAGACCAGAGTTAAGCTCAACTTCTTGGACCAGATTGCCAAATTTTGGGATTTGCAGGGATGTGCCCTGAAGATCCCTCATGTGGAGAGGAAGATTTTGGATCTGTATAAACTAAACAAGGTTGATAATTTACATCACTGCCCATTATTTGCATTTATATTAAAAAAAATATGCATCAACCGACTCCTAACACCAACCTGATGTCATTTCAGCTGGTAGCAGACAACGGTGGTTTCGACCTGGTCTGTCAGGAGAGGCGATGGACTAAGATCGCACAGACGATGGGCTTCGCCGCTGGCAAAGCTATCGGCTCACACCTGCGAGGGCACTATGAGAAAATCCTCTATCCCTACAATCTGTTTCAGAGTGGAGCAAACCTGCTGGTGAGTTGGACACATGCGTCAACATGAGAGCGTTTCCTGTTCCTGATGGCACACGCACAAAGAGATACTGTCACACGGACTCGTCTGTAAACAAAGACCTAATCATGCACGGCCCAACCAATTATTCAAAGTTTACTTACAAATGTAGTATGTTGGATATTTGTTTTTCCATTTGAAGCCATCAGTAAAAAAAAAGATTCAAAGACAAATGTAGAAAAAGGGATTTTTAGGATGCGCATGTTTTATCTAGAGATTAACGTTTGAATTTTACTGTATTTTTTCCAGTCAAAGCTATTTTCTGATTAATAGAGTGTGAATTTATCATTTGGTGCCGACTTGTGTTTCATTTAGTAGCTTCCACACCCTCGTATATATTTCATGATATCTTGCAAGAGAGTTTACCGAAGGTCTGTGGATTGGAGCTGTGTGACCTCTTAGACAGGTCACTCTAAATTGTTTAATTACTCTCTTGCCTCAGGCACCAGAGGCAGCTTCCAAACTGATGCGTTTGGAGGCTGATCCTGAACTTGACGAGGTACAGTATATTTGTGTCATGGTTCAAAAGCCACTCGGCAAAAAAAAAATATGCATGATAATCTACGGCTGGATTCTTCTCAGCTTGCTGGTGTTATATTTACATTAACTTCTGAGTTTAACCCTTCTCACAACTTAATGTTCACGTCAAACATGTGAGCTTTCCCTCCACAATTCAGTCAAATATAGGATATACTTTGTTTTCTGTTATCCTTGTCAATTCCTTCTCAAAATAACTATACTACAAACTCAAGGGTAACTCCTGAACGTGTGAAATCCACTACCTGCACATCTTTCTTCTTCTAAGTTCAGCATGTTCCTCCTCAGACTATCTCGACCTGTTTGGGGTCACAAACTGTAACTAACCACATCCTTCTCACGACCCTTTCTAATCTTTAAACTCTATTGAAACCAACTATTGTCCCATTGTTTGAACATTTGGTTGTTGAAGGTACTTCCTCATAATTGTCACATAGGATTGTTAAGTTCATTTTATTATCACTGACAAACCGAAGTAATAATCATGTCATATATAATTACACTCATTTTTAAATGTTGGCTGTAGTACACTCTCACTGACAGTCATAGACAGTTCATTCTGTTCTGGCTGTGTCGGTCTATTCATATTTGAGGCTCCATGTCACATTCTTTTGATATCTTACTGATCGCTGCCTTTCAGCGCACCGGTATTTTCAGTTCAGCACACAAAAGATATTTATTTACCAGTGGGCGGTGGTTTCAACTGTTGTATCCTTTCCCCCTCAGTGTGTTCAGAAGCCTGTCCAGTCCGTGGAGAGCGCAGGAAGCCCGGAGAGCGAGGACACCAAGGAGCCCAAGCTGCAGGACCCGGCTCAGAGGCCGACCGCCCAGACGCCCGACTCGTGCCCCAGTGCTCGCAGAGCCAAGCGCATGAAGTGTGAGGTGGGTGATTAGAACCGTCCCCATCCAGCTGCACAGACTTTCCACTCTTATCAGGGTTTTAGTCCTTTTTTTTCATTTGCCAAAGGTTCTAACGTCTCACTGATTCTTACTCAGGGCTTGTGTGTGAAGTCTGAACCAGGAGAACCTGGAGAGAGCAAACCCAACCTGAGGCGGAGGATGGGTTCTTTCGTTGCCAAGCCCGAACCAGGTCAGACTCCACCTCCCAGTGGCAAAGTGAACATATACTTTGTAAAGGGAAAAACACATTTTCAATCTACAACTTAAATCTGTGTTTTTATCGTATTTAATCACCGGGTCTGATTTATTTTGAGAGGAAACTTTAAAAAAAAAAATCCAGCTGCTATGATGACAGCGGTGGTGAAGAGAACAGCCCCCATTAAACACACAACTTCATGACATCACCAAACTGTATTTTGTTATTGTTTTGATTGAGAGACCCCTAGTGGCAGAAATGTACATATTTTGTGTTTACCAACATATTAGGATTTAATCTCTGTAACTGTAATATAGTTAGTTACTTCTTAAGGCTCATTAATGCCACATGGGGTGTTACAGTAAAGGTAAACACTGCTTAATGTTGATGTTGTTGTTATGACAGTTGTGACAACACCCGTTAACTCTGTGGTTTCCTCCTGCAGAAAAAGAAATTCCCATTCTTGTGAAAGTGGAACCAGTAGAAATTAAAGAACCAATAATTGAAGCAGACAAATCGAAATCACGGTACAAGAAATTCATCCCCCCAGTTCCTCCAAGCCCAGTAAGTAGAAAATGTTTATTTAACGTTTATTGCTTATAGGATTCCACTAACTTGACTTAATGTAGTTTTAAGTCTTATAATTATGTAACTACATAGCAGTTACATATAAGTATGTGAGAGATAAAGGAAAGATCATGAATCCTCCCTCCTTGATCTTTATGAATTTGGTGTGAGTTTAAAACCCGCTCTGAGTACAAGAGGGTTTCACAGAAATGTTTTTCTCGCCATGACTCTGAAACACGTACATGACAACCCTCTCCTCTTGTTTTCCAGGTGGATCTGGTTGTGTGTCTGGTGTGCGCCAGCGGGGGGGATGAAGACCGTCTGTTGCTGTGTGACGGCTGTGACGGCAGCTATCACACGTTCTGCCTGATCCCTCCTCTGCACGACGTCCCCAAAGGAGACTGGAGGTGCCCCAAGTGTCTGGCTCAGGTGAGGAGGAACCGAACGGGATTAATGAGCAGTGGGAGGTCTCACAACAACAAGCTGCTCTAACGCTACAAGACAGTCTATTAAAGATACAAATATAGAAATATGTATAAAGGTTATTAAATGCTCCGGACCTATTTGTTTAATGATCTTTTTTCCTCTTAAACAGGAATGCAACAAACCTCATGAGGCATTTGGCTTCGAACAAGCGTACAGAGACTACTCCCTGCGTGCTTTTGGGCAAATGGCAGATGCTTTTAAATCTGATTACTTCAACATGCCAGTTCATGTAAGTAGAAAAGGTTTCATAATAAACTTGTGAGTCACGGTAGGGTGAGAAATTTCAAATGTTAACGTGTATTTTAATATGTTTTACAGATGGTACCCACAGAGCTGGTGGAGAAGGAGTTCTGGCGTTTGGTTGGAGCCATTGAAGAAGATGTCACCGTGGAATACGGAGCAGATATTGCCTCCAAGGACTTTGGGAGTGGATTCCCAATTCCCAATGGAAAATTAAAGCTTTCCCAAGCTGATGAGGTAAACTCACACTCCTTAGTGATCTTACTGTGGAACTGAAATGAGCCAGTCATGTTTTACGGAGGGTTTCTTTAAATAAGGTGTTATGATTCGTGTGTTATTGATCTGAGTTTGTCGCCTCTCTTACAGAAATACCTCAAGTGTGGCTGGAACCTCAACAACCTGGCGATGATGAACCCCTCCATCCTGACTCATGTGACTGCTGACATCTGTGGCATGACGCTGCCGTGGCTTTATGTTGGCATGTGCTTCTCCTCCTTCTGCTGGCACATTGAGGATCACTGGAGCTACTCCATCAACTACCTGCACTGGTACTTAAGAAAACAACATCTGAAACGAAAGCTCAGCTGCTTCTCTTGTGTGGTCTGGACCTTTGAGTGCTTGTGATTTTGCTCCGTTGAACTAACAAACAACATTGTATATTTCCTTCTAGGGGAGAACCCAAAACCTGGTACGGAGCTCCTGGCTATGCAGCAGAGCAGCTGGAGGAGGTGATGAAGAAACTGGCCCCGGAGCTGTTCGAGTCTCAGCCTGACCTGCTGCACCAACTGGTCACCATCATGAACCCCAACACCCTGATGGCCTATGGAGTCCCAGTATGTGTTTATATGACCTCCACCGGCATTAAGGCCTTTCTGTGTTCATCCACAACAACATACAGCTGATATTTCAATGAACAAACATATTTTCTTTCCCCACAGAACATTAATCATCTTCTTTTTGTCTCCTCTCTGCTTTAGATTTACAGGACAAATCAGTGTGCTGGTGAATTTGTCATCACGTTTCCCCGAGCTTACCACAGCGGCTTCAATCAGGGCTTCAACTTTGCTGAGGCAGTCAACTTCTGCACTGTGGATTGGGTAAGCATCGCATCTTTTATGTGATTCCACACAACACAGCGTAGTTGTTAAGAACATTTATCAAAATACTTTCTGAGCTGATCTGAACTTGTTAAATATATAATCTATTTTAAAGTATTCTTTCATATTCACTTGTTTTTGCAACATCACACACAAAAAAACAGAAGCTAATCCAAGTGGTTACCAAGCAACACTCACATACTGGTATATGCTTTTGCGTTTGGCCAAGTAATTAACGGCTGAATACCAGCAAATTTATTTGGAAACTTTTTGGGGAATGAAAACCATAAAAATAACCAGTTGCCTGTTAATTTGTGGATTCAAAATGACCTTAACTGTTTTTTCAACCCCTTTTTTTCCTGTGTCCGATTCCAGATGCCTCTTGGCAGGCAGTGTGTGGACCACTATCGAATGCTGCACCGGTACAACGTGTTCTCCCACGATGAGATGGTCTGCAACATGGCCTCGAAAGCAGGAACACTTGACGTGGTCCTGGCCTCCGCCGTCCACAAGGACATGGTCGTCATGCTCCGAGAGGAGAAGGAAATCAGAGGGAAAGTCAAGAAGATGGTAAGACTGCCCTCACTATCATGTAAATATATCGTTTTAACTTATTTTGCACGTGTCCTGAATATATGACGGCCTTTTTTTCAGTGTAGACACTTGTGGCTGTGTGGACTTTCTTTCCAACAATCACAAATTTAGTCTAGACGGAGATTCATCCTCTTCTTTTTTGTCTCACTCTTTCAGGGGCTGGTTCATTGCAAGGAGGCAAGATATGACCACCTCCAGGATGATGAGCGACAGTGTGTCAAGTGCAGGACCACCTGCTACCTGTCTGCCATCACCTGTCCCTGTAGCCCCGGGGCACTGGTCTGTCTGCAGCACATCAACGACCTGTGCTCCTGCCCCGTCTCCAACTACACACTGAAGTGAGTCTTTCTGAAGCAGATTCAGAGGCAGTGAACAGGCTTTCTGTGCAGAGATCAGCAAACGAGATGTATTGATGTAATGAATATGTTTGAGGGAAGGATATTTAATTACTGAAATCTCCTAAGTATATTTGTGTGTCATATAGATAGATAGATAGATAGATAGATAGATAGATAGAGTACTTTATTCATCCCCGAAGGGAAATTAAGTTGTCATAGCAGCCGGTATATTTGAATACAATAAAATACAATACAATACAATAGAATAAAATTAAAAATAAAAGGTAGAAAGAATAAAAAAACAGAAGCACAAGATAAAAATACAATAAAATAGGTAGATAAGGTGCATTGGCAAGATGATGGTAAAAGTACTGATGATATGATGGTAATGGTATTGTTAGACAGTATATAAGAATAGTACAGTATATATAGTATATAATATAACATAATATATATTTATATATGATAGTAATTATACCAATATAAAAGCAGTATATGGTAATAATGGCAGCAACAGTATTTATAATAATAATAGTAATGGTGATATAATAATAGTAATTATAACATGTACACATAAATAAATATGTGTATATAGACTTATGTAAACAAGAATATACAGAGAGTATGATATGATATATAGTAGAAGTATGAATATGAATATAAGTATTTGACTATACAATAGGTAATATAATATACTATGAGTTTAAGAATATGTATACAGAGTGTGCAAAAGACAATATTATTGTATAAAATGATAAATAATATCAATATGGTTTATATGAACACATATCACATATGATGTGAAGTAAGTGTATAAGGAGCGGTTGTACAGGTACACAGTGCATCCCATTGCACTAAGTAACGTTATTGTTGTGTTTGCTGCTGCAGTTTCAGATACACACTGGACAAGCTGTTCCCCATGATGAATGCTGTGAAGCAGCGATCTGAGCTGTACGACGAGTGGGCCTCCCGTGTGGCCGAGACTCTGGAGGCCAAGCTGGAGAAGAAGAGAGGTAAGCAGCAAGAGTAAATAAGAAAGCCAAGCAGCATTAACAACACCATCTGTTGTAAAACACATAATATTTATTTCACATTCCAATCTTCACACCGATAATTCTAAAATTTGTTAACTTAAACAAAATGAGGAGTCATGTTTCTTCATGATGCTTTAGACACGTTTAGCAAAAGCTTCAAAAGCCCTTAAATGAACTGAAAACAAAGGGCTTCTGGAAAGTAGGAAAACTAATTGAAAATGATAGTTTACTTGCATGAATTTAAACAAATAATTGTAAGTAATAATACACAGGGTTTACTTACGTGTCTAAAACCACTGGTATGGTCCTTGTTAGAGAGCAACTATCACAAGTTATGAAAAACAAGCAGACGAACCAAGTCAGCGGCTGCTCTTCCATTTCCCACACGTGTTATTTGAACCGTGACTTTTACTTTATGTGTCGGAGAGAGATTAACCAGCTGTTCCCTCCTCAGGCCTGCCAGTCTTTCGCTCCCTTCTCACTGAATCAGAGACCAGCCTGTTCCCCGAGAACGACCTGCTGCGCCGGCTGCGTCTGGTCACACAAGACGCAGAGAAGTGCTCCTCGGTGGCAGAGCAGCTGCTGAACGGCAAGAGGCAGACCAGGTAGCAATAATACACTGCTCTTCATCAGACAAGTGTATAAATTACACAGCCTTCGTGTTATGTTACTCACCAGGGAACAGTAGTAGTGTCTCGGTGGGGTTAACTCATTCTCTGGACACCCTCCTCCAGGTATCGGTGCGGCAGCGGGAAGTCACGGAGCCAGCTGACCGTGGAGGAGCTGAGTTCGTTTGTGCGGCAGCTGTATAACCTCTCCTGCTGCCTCCCTCAGGCTCCCAAGCTGAAGGTAGGCTGAGGAGAAGAAATGAGTCCTGGGATGTCACTTAAAGGAAACCGCTTTAGTTTTATTTTAGCTGATCAAACACTGTGTTTTATTATGAAATATAACCCTCATGGTAAATACTGTTGTAATGTCATGCTGCCACTGTGGTACATGACATTATGTTGTCATGCTCATATGTCTGACTGTGATGACACCTTCATGTGAACATGATGATTAAGAACAATGCATAGAAACTAGGGCTGGGCAAGTTAACTCGTTTCAATGGAGTTAACTCGAGTTAAGTGATGAGGTAACTCGATTAATTATTTTATCTCGCATTCACTCAGGTTTGATTATTTATTGTTTTATTGTGAAAGTCAGACTTTTATTTTGTGAAAGTCTGTTGCTGACTGCTGCAGAACAGGAAAAAAGAAAATAATTGGCGGATAAACAATCGAGTTAACTCATCACTTGAGTTAACTCGATTAAAACGAGTTAACTTGCCCAGCCCTAATAGAAACTTCATACTATCATCACAGGTCTGTAAAGAGTCAATAGGCTGATGAGAGTTTGGAGCACCTTTCTGTTAATTAGGGAAATTGCTTAAACTCCCTAAAGCTAACTTCCAAAAGTTTTCTGGAGCAAATAATTAAATATCGATATGTAAATGCATCAGTTTTAACGACCTGTACGTTTTGATGTTGCCGTCCTTCAGGTGCTCTTGAACCGTATCGAAGACTTTCAGCAGCACAGCGAGAAAGTCCTGGCGGACCAAGTCCCGAGCGTCGCTGAGATCCAGAGCCTGCTGGACGTCAGCTTCGACTTTGACGTGGACCTGCCCGAGCTTCCTCGCCTCAGGGTGAGGCTGGAGCAGGCCCGCTGGCTGGAGGCCGTGCAGCAGGCCAGCACCCAGCCCGCCTCCCTGACTCTGGAGACCATGAGGAGGCTCATCGACCAGGGAGTCGGCCTCTCGCCCCATCCGTCCGTGGAGAAAGCCATGGCTCGTCTCCAGGAGCTGCTCACGGTGTCGGAGCACTGGGAGGACAAGGCGAGCAGCCTCCTTAAAGCCAGGTGAGGGCAGCACCGAGCGACGTCAGGATTCAAAACCACAGGGTCAAAAAAAAAAAAAACATCCAAAACATCAACAAAAGGTTTTTATTCTCTGTTAACACAAATTAAAATCTCAGGATTAACTTTCTCTTAAATATTATTTTATTTTACTGGTCGAAGCGTTAACTTTCTGTCCAGGTATCTGCACTGACTGATTGTAACTGAATAATGAATATGACGTCAGTGCTCCTGATTTTGCTTCATTTTAATTACAGCTAGTGCAAAATGCTGCCGCTAGAATATTCACCAAGATCTACAAAAAGTGAGCATCATATTTAGTTCTGCCCTCATTCCATTGTTTCTCAGTGCTGTTCAGTATTAACTGTCACAAGTGCTTTTCCAAGGCTTTTAATGGCATGGCTGCAGCAATGTGCATCTTTCTTTCTCCATTACCAGAAAAACTAATTTTTAAACCAATCCTAAAATTTCCACCTACCAAAAAAAAAAAAAAAAGGTACTGAGGGGTAGTTTACTGCAGCTTTGAATTTTGGGTTTTTCACACAATTACAATGTTGTTAATTCACTTAACTTGTGGTGATGAGCCTCAGATGTTTGACACCACTTAAGCTACACTCCATGTAAAGAGAAAAGGTAACTGTAGCTTGAAGTGATTCAATAAAAAACTCCATAAACAGGACGTGTTCACCATTTGAAAGTGTGAAGCTTCCAGTGGAAAAATGTCTGACGATGCCACGACACAGCTTATCACAGAGTTTTTAACTTGGTGGCGACGCAGGCATTATGTCTAGATTCATCACCTTCGGGCATATAATGTGTGTTTTATTGTCCACCAGACCACCACACTCCATAGAGACCCTCAGTGCTGCTGCGGAGAAGGCGTCTGGTCTCACCGCTCACCTCCCCAACTGTCTGCTCCTGAAGGACACCATCAGAAAGGCCCAGGAGTGGAGTCAGGAGGCAGAGGAGCTTCAGGTCAGGGCACTTATTACACTTCATGACCAGAGGATGTTATTTACTAAGTGGGTGATTGTGACTCTAAAAATTGAATCTGTATATTTCAGGCCACTGGCTGCATTCTGATGGCGGACAGCCTGTCTGACATGGTGCTACGGGGACACGCCATCCAAGTCCACCTGGAGCCTTTGGACCAACTGGAGTCGTTAATGGTAGACGTGCAGGAATGGAAAGAATCTGCAGCGACAACTTTTCTTCAGACAGACTCGGCTCTTACTTTACTGGAGGTAAAATCACACAAATTCAAAAAAAATGACTTTTAAGACCACAGGGTTGTGCTTGTTTATCTCACAACTTATTTCTCATGTCCCATCACAGGTTCTGTCCCCGAGATTAAACTTTGGAAATATTGGTTCTCCAAAGAGGAAGGTCAAGAAAGGCAAAGAGTCACCGAAAAGTAACAAAAAGAAAACGCCAGGACTCAACTCTCTCGCTGATGTGGAAAGAGCGCTTTCGGAGCACAAGGATTCTACCTCTGCAGTGAGCATGGTTTTCCTTCAGAGAGAAATAAGGGACTGAGTTAGACGATTCAATTGAAGGTTTAACTGATTGGTTCTGACTTTATTTCATTCACCAGATGGCAACTCTGGAGGAGCTGCAGGTGAGGGAGATGGAGGCTTTCTCTAATCTCAGGGCAGCAAACGAGTCGAAGCTCCTTCCCACCACAGACTGCATGGACCTCAAGGTGTGTGTCTGTCAGAAGGCGCCCATGGGTGCAATGCTGCAGTGTGAACTCTGCAGGGATGCCTTCCACAGTGTGTGTGTCCGAGACACATCGGACCCCTGCAACACCGAGCCGTGGCTCTGTCCGCAGTGCCAGCGAGCGGAGAAACCCTCCTTGAACAAAGTCCTCTCGCTGCAGTCCTCCCTGCGGCGCGTCGGGGTGCGCCTGCCGGAGGGCGACGCTCTGCACCATGTGGTCGAGAGGACGCTGAACTGGCAGCACGAAGCACAGCAGATTGCAAAGATGTGTAACCTACCGGAGCTGGAAGAAAGACCAGGGACTCCCCCCACTCTCACCAGCTGGGTGTCAGGCAGCCATGAAACTCACGACAACACTCAGGTCACTCATCATCAGCTGCTCGTGTCACTTTTTGAAGCAGTTTGCAGAAACAGATTTGTCGTAAATCAGAGTTTGTGTAGTAACGTTTGGGATCTGATGTGTGTGATGCAGGCGCCCTCCCTGACTCCCGAGTGGAACAGGACAAGCCATGCTCAGACCGTCTTCTACACCGAGCAGAGATGTATACCGCTGCAGGGTGAGTCTCAGCGTCCTCGGAACTGTCACTGGGACTCATGAAGAATCATTCGTCTCTACGTTGATTACATATGAATAGAAACGTATTCTCATTGTTAATGTTCTGGTTTCCTGTCTGGCAGGCTTGAGTCGGGAGCTGGAGGAGCTGATGGTGGAGGGGCTCCTGCTGCCGGTGTCTCTGCCGGAGGTCCAGAGCCTCTACCTCACGTTACTGGACCGAGCCACCAGCCAGCAAACCAACAGGTGCACGTTGCCTCCGCCGGACGAGGCCGCGGACACTGACGCACACACGCAGTTTAACTCTCAGGGAAAAAATCTGCCACTGAACCAGGTGAAGACCACGAGAATCACATGAAAACTCAAAAAGAAACCACATCACAACAGCCTCAAACTGAGTTCTAGGTGTCGTTTTGTTTTCAGGAGGGAGTCAACGCCATGAGGGACATTATGACCGGCTCAGAAAAGAAAGCTAAGCGGCATTTGGACGACAAAAAACATTCTCACAAAAGACAGAAGATAAATAAGAAGAATCTTCAGCGCAGAACCGCGTCGACCTCGTCCTCCCCGCGCTCTGATTTCTCCCAGTCCGACGAGTCTGATGAGGAAATGGCCGTGTGTCCAGCAGAGAGGTGTCAGCTGCCGGAGGGAGACGAGGTGAGAGACGTCTCTATAGAACCATCTCTGCAGGAGACAGTTCACCTATGTATTAAAAATTGTATCACATATAAGAGATAAAAGGTGGAGGAACAATTCAGTTCAATATCTCTGAACATCTGGAAAATGATATTAGAGATGGTGGAGGGTTCCTCAAGAGCAGAGATGTAAGACTGAGTGTCACAGCAGCAGCCAATAAGGGGTTGACTCTAGAGACACAGGAAGAAAGATTATGTGTCAGACATGGTGATGTAAATTATATTAAAACGTTTATCTGAAGCTTACACTAGATTAAAGTCTGGATTAATCCAACCAGGTCGACGTCCTCTATTCTTTTATACAGTATTTTTACTGTTGAAAAGTCTTTAAAGCCAGAGTCAGTCATATTGTCTAGAAGCACTAGCACAGGCCGTCAGGGAGGAGTGGTTGTGTATCTGTAACCTGAGTGTGAGTGTGTGATCTGTTCTGCAGGTTTCACACCTACAACAAACACACTGTCACCACAGTTACCTACAGGAGGGCTCAGCTCGATTAGACATTCCTGCTAGAAATTGGTTGTTTATGAAATGTTGTAAGACTTGGAAGATTTATAACAAAAAAACACAGGATTTATTTAAGCTGCATTTCCCACATTGTTTTGATCTCCTGGCCTTGCGATGTCATCGTCATGGTTACTCTCAACAACGTCACAGCGTAGTTTTCAGCCTCAAAACAGACGGACACAGTCAGAGAGCAGCTGGTGGACAAACAGTCGTTCGGCATTTAGCAACTACAGCGGCAGATTTCTCCCTCAGGAGTTGGTGTTGTATTGAACTTGGATTCATCAAGCTGCCCGAAACTTGATAGATAGATAGATAGATAGAATCCTTTATTAGTCCCACAGTGGGGACATTTGAGGGTTTTACATCAGCAGCGCAGGCACAGTGCAACAAGAACAAACGAAAGAGCAAAACAACAAAGTAAGAAACAAAAAACAGCAATGAGCAAAAAGAAAAAGTAAACAGTCAAATAAGCAAATAAATAGTAAGTAGTAGAACAACGGAACAATACAATTAAATAATTACAATGTTGGATGTTTAAATAATCAGCTGAATTGAACACAACAATAAAATGTCTGTGGTGGGTTTACAGTTTGTTTTTTTCTGCCCTTAAGTAAAGAACCAGATCAGTTAGTTGATGATTTTCTGTGTCTTGTCCTTGCAGGTGAACTGGGTCCAGTGTGATGGCAGCTGTAACCAGTGGTTCCACCAGGTCTGCGTGGGCGTCACGGCGGAGATGGCGGAGAAGGAGGACTACGTTTGTGTCGGGTGCACGCTGGGCGACGGACACTCGAGAAAATGAAGAGAAAGCGGAGGCGTCGGTGCAGGATGTTGTCTGGAGAAGGGCCGTCTGTCACCAGCCTGATATCGGAGCTGTGTCACTTGACCCCTCACCCCCCCTCACCCCCCTCACCCCCCCACACCCCTGTCCCATCTGTCCTTTTGTAACAACGGTGCTATCTCCTCTTTGACTTGTTGTCCAGAACTATAATGTTTAGTTTAATTTTTTTCGTTTTGTATTTTTACATATATATATATATATATTATATATATTTCTTTCTTCTTATGAATTGTTTGTGGTTGTCTAAAAGGAAAAAAAAAAAAAAAAAAACACACACACAAAAAAAAAAAACACTTGATGTGAAGCGTGCTGCATGGGATTCTGCAAGGAGTCTTCCAACATGAAGCACCTGTGAAGAGGGTTGATGGAGAGTTAGTCTGATCTCCTCTGGAACCTCCCTGCATGTTAAACCAGAGCTCAGGGTCTTCATCCCTGCCCCCCCCCGCCCCCAACCCCTAAACAATTACTATAACTTCTTGTTTTCTTTGAGATCCAGTGTTTAGTACATGCATCTTAATATAATTATTCCCGTTATTTTATTTTTTTTCTGTAGAATAGGTTTATTTATCTGAGCAATAATTTTTTTGTCCGAGTTGACTTCAGTGGCTTCATCTCCGCGGAGTTGTGTTCTTCTTACGCGATGGTGTGATGTACAGGAAGTGACGCTTCACTGCTGCTGCGGAGGAGAAGTGTCGCACGCCGAAGGAAAAACGTCTCCGTTGACACGTAACGCCGCAGCAGTGCAGTCTGGGTAATGATACTATGGGAAGGACTCGGGGGGGGGGGGGGGTTGTAGCTGAAGATGTTACACGTTTATATTGTGGAATAAAGCCCTTTTGTTTTATGGAGAAGTCTCGTCCCTTGACTCCAACGTAATGGGAACAATATCCGTTTATTCTTCTCTTTACCATGAGTCGCTGAATCACTTTAAACTCATTGATGACAAAGTGTTGCCCTGGTCTCTGTGAATGGACGAGGGAATATCTCTCCCAGTCGGCCGTAGCAACAAAAAACAACATAAAAGCTGAGAAACTTCCACTTGATGGATTACTCCACTGCTGAAATTGATTTCACAGAGCTACTTAACAAGAATTATGGACTTGCTGAGTTTCTGTTTGCGACCGTGGGTCATAAAACTCCACAAACTCCTTTTAAAATCAGAATAAATACATTGTTTAACAGTTAAAGCTGCATGTGGTTGTTGTTTTAAAGACTTAAAGTGGGTTTTAATGCAGCACATAATAATCCTGTGAGTCAGTGTGAAGACAGCAGACGATGCATCAGCAGGATGTTCCAGGATTAGAGTCGTTATAAAGTGACTATGAAACATCTGTGACAGGAGGGAAAAGGGACGAATGCACCATGAGAGCGGCTCCGTCCTTCAGGCCGGTGGCTGATGAATGACTGAGCCGAGTCTGATCAGTAATTCATCGAACTATAATCAAAAAAGATCCATATCTAAGTATAAGTGGTGCAACTCAATTCATACATTTGTGTTTGTGTCTGTAACGTAAGCTGCAGTAACTCATTAACTAACAGGGACACTTAAATCTGCCCTCAGCTGCAATCCTTTAAAACGTTCCACAATTAGTTTTATTCGTCAGAAATTATAAAAAACTATAAAAGAAAGAAAAACAACAACATGAAGATCTGCACCGTGAACACAACACCGGCCCCTAAGGTTCAACAGCGCCCCCTGCAGCCGCAAGTGTTGTTTAGTTCTGTTTTGTGGTTTTCATGGCAGGTATCTACAGTTCAGCTTTACTCTTGAACTTTCAGATCCTGATTCAGGTCAATGTACAGAAAGATGTTCTATTGTTCATATTAAAACTCAGTGGACCTGATATATTGTACATGAGTCATTTTAAGTTAGAATAGTTGCATAATCCTGCTTTGTATAAAAGTTCTAAAACCAAATTTTAAAGATACTCCATTAATAATAAAAGTCCTGAATTCCAATGTAAAAGTGTAATCAGGAAAATATATCCACTGTTCTCAATGCAAAAAATGACCTTGTGATTGTTGTACTACTAATAACTTTATTTGTATAGCACCCTTCAAAACAGACAACAAGCAAATGAGTTGAATAAGATTCAAAATCGAAGACAGCAAATTATATAATATTAAATTTATATCGTTGGATGAATTAATTAAGCATCTTTTGAAAGCAACGGCAAAAAAAATGCAAATAAAATCAGGTAAAATCAGGTAAAAGCCATTTGTTAAAAGTAAGTTTTAATGGATGACCGACAGTGAGGATTCAAGTCTGATACGGGGAGAACTCACAATCTCCAGCCCAAACAAATCTATTATACTATATTTATAAATCCATAGAACACAATCATCCCTTTGTGAATGTGAGTTATCTCTGGTCCTCAGTAAAGTTGACTGGCAGACTTAGTGTGAGAGAAACTCCAGAGATCATCTGTTGGACTCTGTTAAAACAGAATAATGAAGCTTTGATCAGATCATTACGTAACGTGTGGAGCATCGGGAGCAGCAGCTCATCCCAGTGGGAATAAACATGAATAAACCTCAAGCTAAATTAAAGGAGAGATATCGTCACATCTGAGTGTTCCATCCATCCATCCATTAGTTCATCCATCCATCCATTAATTCATCCATCCATCCATTAATTCATCCATCCATCCATTGAATCATCAGAATCCGAATCAGAAGTATTTTATTGCCAAGTACGTTCACACATACAAGGAATTTGCTCTGGTTATTGGTGCAAACAATGAACATAGAAACATGAAAACGCAATAAATACAACATGCATAGGAGAGCAATAAAAAATGGGAAACCAGTATATATTTACTCACTGTTTACTTCTTATTGACTCACTTTTTACCAATATTTATACAAAGTAACATTTATTTTGAGATAAACATTTCTGAATAAATATATATTAAAGATTAAAGATATAAAAAGTGAAGTAAAAAAGTGAAATGCTAAATGCAAAACAGTTAACAGTGTCATATTGCAATATGCAATGTAATGCAGTATAATAATAATATAATATGATCATGTATCCATTCATCCACCCTTCCATCTATCCATCCATCCATCCATTCATCCATTCATTCATTCATCCATCCATCCATTAATTTATCCATCAATCCATTAAATCCTGTATCCATTCATCCACCCTTCCATCTATCCATCCATCCATCCATCCATTCATTCATTCATCCATTCATCCATTCATCCATTCATCCATTCATCCATTCATCCATTCATCCATTCATTCATTCATCAATCCATCCATTAATTTATCCATCCATCCATTAAATCCTGTATCCATTCATCCACCCTTCCATCTATCCATCCATCCATCCATCCATCCATTCATCCATTAATTCATTAATTCATCCATCCATTAATTTATCCATCCATCCATTGAATCATGTATCCATTCATCCATCCTTCCATCTATCCATCCATCCATCCATCCATCCATCCATCCATCCATCCATCCATCCATCCATCCATCCATCCATCCATCCATCCATTCATTCATCCATCCATCCATTAATTAATCCATCCATCCATTAAATCATGTATCAATTCATCCATCCATCAGTCCATCCATCCATCCATTAATAAATCCATCCATCCATTAAATCATGTATCAATTCATCCATCCATCCATCCATCCATCCATCCATCCATTCATTCATTCATTCATTCATCCATCCATCCATTCATTTATCCATCCATCCATTAAATCCTGTATCCATTCATCCATCCTTCCATCTATCATCCATCCATTCATCCATTCATTCATTCATCCATCCATCCATCCATCCATCCATTCATTAATCCATCCATCCATTAAATCATGTATCAATTCATCCATCCATCCATCAGTTCATCCATCCATCCATTAATCAATCCATCCATCCATTAAATCATGTATCAATTCATCCATCCATCCATCCATCCATCCATTAATTTATCCATCCATCCATTAAAACATGTATCCATTCATCCACCCTTCCATCTATCCACTCATCCATATAATCATCCATATATTATACATTTTATATTGTTTATGTCAACATCTCTTTTGTTTTTACATGTTTGGCCTGAAGCTCAGTCACCGTGTGGCACTGATATGACAGAGATGTAGAACTGAGGGAAACTGTGCAACTATATTTGTGTAAATGTGTTTTAAAAAGTTCAGTACTGATTCTGATCCTCTCTGGATACCTGTGTTGTGTTGTTATAATGACATGTGATGTGTAGGTCTGTGTTCACTGGATTTAATTGGACTGAATTAACTCACAATCAAATAATTAACCTGTCAATCATAACTTCTGTTCACAACAAAGACTGGTGACGATGCTTTTATTAGTTGGACTAAAGGCAGGAAGGTTTTGTTTGAGTAACACTGACACGCACTCACTCCACAGTTCATCCGATGACTTTCACCGTTGTGCACACACACACAAGCCTCTCAGCTGAGTGAGCTGAAGGAGAAAGGTGAGGTAACAGGTGAGTGGACCCCTCCCTCGGTGAGTCAGGTGAGCTGCTGCTCACACAACACACAACAGTGACCACAGCTGCAGAGCCGGACCTCTCATGTTACCTGTGTGTGTGTGTGTGTGTGTGTGAGGCACCATGTGATCTAAAAGTTAAACAGGAACCACTTTAGCAGATTACTGGTTCACATGGAAGCGGTTCATCCAACGAGCAAAGAAGATGGAGACTGAAGCAAACTGTGTTTATTAAATTCAATGTTTTATTAAAAAGAGGCAATAAAGAGCCTGAATGTTTTGATGCTGTTAACAATGTAAAGAACTGTTGTAAAAGTTTTCGGCACAAAAAATCTAAGTGAGGAGGCTTTGAAAAATAATAGTAGAGATAAAAACAAGTCAATCGTAATATCGCATCATAATACTACCTATAAAGAGAAAGAATTGGTTATCATCAATAGTTTATAGGAGACGTTTGGCGGAGACCAGGACAAAGAGGCAGAAGCAGGAATATTTAATCACTTTCTTTAACATTGCTGTCATTTGTATTATTTTTGTTGAAGCTGGAGTAGCTCATAACATGTTAGAATATGACTGGTTCCCTAAACACTCAAAACAGACAACAAGCAAATGAGTTGAATAAGATTCAATATCGAAGACAGCAAATTATATAATATTAAATTTAAATCGGCAGATTAATTAATTTAGCATCTTTTGAAAGCAACGGCAAAAAAAAAACAAACAGCCAAAAAAACAGGTAAAATCAGGTAAAAGCCATTTGTTAAAAGTAAGTTGTAGTGGATGACCGACAGTGAGGATTCAAGTCTGATACGGGGAGAACTCACTCACGTATCATAATACTACTAATAATAAAGAGAAGTTATCATCAATAGTTTATAGGAGAAGTTTGGCACAGACCAGGACAAAGAGGCAGAAGCAGGAACAATGAATCACTTCCTTTAACATTGCTGTTATTTGTTTTCTTTTTGTTGAAGCTGGAGCAGCTCATAACATGTTAGAGACTGGTTCCCTAAACACTAGGAGGAGAGAATGAGACAGTGATTGTGTGGTTATGAAAAGTAGAACAGCTGCAGTGAGAACAGTTGTTTGGCAGGTGACTTTTTTGTTTGTTTGTTTTGTTTGAAGTTTGAAGTTGGATCCAGAAACATGAGTCCTCCCCATGTGAGTTTAAAAGATGCTCTAGTTCTTGTTTGTTCACGTTGGCGCGGAGAGATGGGATGTGTTTTTTGTTCAGTGTGTAACCAAGAGAGACAGTTGGGTTGTTGTTGTTGTTCTTTTTACATCTAAACAGTGTTATCATCAGATCTCAAGGTAGTGTTTGTTTGTTTGTTTGTTTTGTTTGTGTCAGAACAGTTGTAGATAATAAAGATGTTTTTATTCTTAACCATCACTCTGCACCATCTGATGGATCTGATATTATTCTGCAGCAGGACAACAGCTCCAAGCAAACAGAGAGAGTTAGAGGAGAGATGATGGGTGATCGTGTTGATGCTCCTTTTCCTCTTTTAAATCTCTTTTAAAGTCTGAATTCACCTACTTTTTAAAACTATTTAACCTTTTACCTAATAAAGATCTGGTCGTCTGTTCGTCTATCTATCTATCTATCAATCTATATATCTATCTATCTATCTATCTATCTATCTATCTATCTATCTATCTATCTATCTATCTATCTATCTATCTATCTATCTATCTATCTATCTATCTATCTATCTATCTATCTATCTATCTATCTATCTATCTATCTATCTATCTATCTATCTATCTATCTATCCATCCATCCTTCTATCTCTCTATCCATCCATCCATCCATCCATCCATCCATCCATCCATCCATCCATCCATCCATTCATCCATCCATCCATCCATCTATCTATCTATCTATCTATCTATCTATCTATCTATCTATCTATCTATCTATCTATCTATCTATCTATCTATCTATCTATCTATCTATCTATCTATCTATCTATCTATCTATCTATCTATCTATCTATCTATCTATCTATCCATCCTTCTATCTCTCTATCCATCCATCCATCCATCCATCCATCCATCTATCTATCTATCTATCTATCTATCTATCTATCTATCTATCTATCTATCTATCTATCTATCTATCTATCTATCTATCTATCTATCTATCTATCTATCTATCTATCTATCTATCTATCTATCTATCTATCTATCTATCTATCTATCTATCTATCTATCTATCTATCTATCTATCTATCTATCTATCTATCTATCTATCTATCTATCTATCTATCTATCTATCTATCTATCTATCTATCTATCTATCTATCTATCTATCTATCTATCTATCTATCTATCTATCTATCTATCTATCTATCTATCTATCCATCCTTCACCTCCATTAATAAAACCACGTAGATTTGATGCTGAATCTCAGAATAAAGTAAAGTTCGTACTCTCACCTGTGAGGCTGTGATTGGCTGACTCTGGTCCAATCAGCGGCGGTCGCTGTCCGGTCTCTTCCGTACATTCTCAGAGGGATCGAGCTCGCACACACAGCGGAGCACGGTGAGTGTTTCTCGGGCTTCTCGCTGCACTGAACCCCCTCGGTGTCCTACACGTACCCGGCCGGTGCCTCCACCACGTCGGCCTTAATCTCCCGGACACGTCGGTGCCTCGGACGAGACCCTCCAACGACCCTCCTGCTCCCGGGGGTCGCTGAAACAGTCTCTCCGGTGAAATAGCTTAGCTCCCCGGCTACATTGGAAGCTAACGCAGGCTAACGAACCAACTAACGAAAACTCGGTTTGTGTCTCCAAACGACTCGATCCCGTGTGTGTGTGTCACTTCTCCGCAGACGTGTTGTTATTCTCCCGCGGGTGAAACGTACTTTAAGCTGAGAAAAAGTGTTTAGAATTAAAAAAAAAATAACATTTTGAGAGAGTTCCGCCTGATGCTAACGTGCTAGCTAGCTCATTAGCTCCCTGGTGTTGCAACAACTTAAAACCCGAGTTTTGCAGGAGTTAAACTTGAACTCTGAGTTCAGCTGTGTTTCCCTAAAGACTTTATATCTGTTAACTTTTACAAAACTTGTGTGTGAACAACTCGTTTCTCTCCTGCGGGAACACTCGGGGATGCTAGCTAGCATTTTACCCCCAAACCGTAGCTGCTAGCGGAATGCTAACGCTAGAGTTGTCAACCTACTTTCTTTTTTGTGTTTTTGGATCCACCTCCACAGAGTGAAAGCGGATAAAAGTTTATTGGGGTTTGGTTCGATAGCAGCCGGGGACTTTGACTCCTTTTACCGGGGGAACAGCCTCCGTCTGTCGCATTGGGAAACTAATAACCACACCCTTCCTCTCGAAAGCTACTGCGCGTAGAGTTGCCACGAAAATAAAGTTTGACTTCCATGTCGTGTATCCGACTCAAACAAGATGTTAAAAGAAGATAAACACACACCAGACACTTCCACTGACTTTCACTCAACTTTTTAACCTAAATTCAATTGTTGGATTTTAATCTTTTCTCTCGTTTTCCCTTCAAAACATTGATTTATCTGTTTGTTGACTTGACTTAAAAACCTGCAGGAAATCAACTCTTGTGATTCATAGGTTTAAAACCAAATATGTGGTTTTTTAAATATGTGGTTGTGTGTTGATCAGCAACAGGTTGTTAGTGGAGTAAACAGAGTTGTTTATGTAACATGTGACAACTCACCTCCTGACTCCATAAAGCAGACCCCCCCCCCCCCCACAGCGCTGCAACCACATAAAGTCTTTATGAACTCGTCCTGTGGTCGTGCCCACATGTTAAAAGGTGTAAAACGCTGTAATATCCACTGATCTGATGTGTTCCCTTGACTCGCTTTAGGAGCAGTTTCCTGTCTGAACAGTTTGGTGCAGCCTCTCTCTCGTGGCCCCCCCCCCGACCAGCCCTCTCCCCCCCGGCCCGCTGACATCGGTGGACCCGAGGATCTGCACCGGCCCCCCTCCTCTCCCCAGATGTGGAGGGAGTTGACGTCTGCAGCAGCCGTGTACACAGTAGGTCGAGCCGCTCTCGTTTAATTTTCTGCACTTACGCGAGAGAGCTTTTGAGAACCTGGGGCGAGAATTTGATCATATTTTACTACTAAGTCGTAAATGTGCCATGAAAGTGTTTATTAGCTGTTTGCACGGCAGTGGCTGGATGTTTTACTTGATTCAGTTGTTCTTCTGGTTGTGCGTTTATGAGACGATTTCACTATAAAGGTATAACACCTTGTCACCAGCTGACGACCAGGCAGCAGAAGGTAACGAGTGGGTTTAGTGAAGGTTTCAGGTCCGAGGGCTTGAGACTTGGAAACGTTTCACCTCAAATCTTATCAGCGGAAGCTTTATCTTATCGAACGTGTTTTGTGACACCCACCTAAATTCACACAGCATAATTTTCCGTTGCATACATTGTGAGTTTTGCAAATGGTGCACCGCACGCTGACATCGCCCCCCCCCCCCTCAAGGTGAACCCCCTAGCCCTGGTAATGGTTTCAGCGCAGTGGTCGTGCATGCAGCCTCTGATCCCCGGCCTGTTTGTATGGCGTGCTCGAGAAGAGGAGGGTCATTACAATGGCTCTTTGTCGGGGGCCTCGTGTGCCCGTCGCACACTGTGGGCTTCTGCTGGTGCTTCATACGTCCTCGTTAGAATTGCAAATGCCGCTCGAGTGTGTGACAGAGTGGTTTCTGTATTGTTCGCCTCAGCGTTTGACAAAGGTCCCACAGATGTTGTCTGATTAGTGGATTCAAAGAGATTCTCAAATGAGATCTTACTATGCATCCACCCCCCCTTTGACATTTGTACATCAAATGAAGATGACATTTGCATTTCAGAGTAGCATTCAAAACACAGTCAATCGAAAAGCACAGCGTTACAAACTTTGTACCACATGCGCCTTTCTACATATTTCAACGATATTATTCTGTGGTCGCTCAGCTGCTGCACTTTAGTGATAAGACGTCTCAAACTTCACACCTCAATTCAGTCGCTCACTACTGAGCAAATTAGGAAGATCAACTCAAGTTGTATCTGACACAATCTGAAATGTCACATATGAAACCAAAACGGCCGATTTGAGTTCAAGGTGGTGGCTTCCCGGCAGTTATTGTATCACACATTTTTTGCATTTACTGAAGAAGTAAAAGAAATGACAGAAGAAAAGTGTTTAAGATTTTGTCTGTCTATACACACGGGGTAATTCTTGGGTGTTTGGATGATCACATTCTCATTCCTGTGACTGTTCTTTTTACTGCCTGTAATTTCTAGGCCACGTACTAAACTGTGTCAGGCTGATGCAGTGGATGACGGGTCACTCTCCTCCATTTTACAATGAGATAAAGTTATTTGTGGCACTGGAACTCTTACCTGCCAGCTGCACTCCCGTTTTCAGGATCTACTGCACTCATCCGTCTCCACAGTGAATCATAAAGTGTTTATTATGGATTCACTTACTTATAAACAACCGTTGTGAATTTCTAAAGTTCAGGAGTCAGGGCTATAGTTTCTTGTTTTGTATTCTTGTGTTGTTGGATTTTTTTTTTTTTAAAGAGGCAACACCCCTATCATCATGACAGATGCAGTCCCATGGTAGTGGGTGGGACAGAGAGCACATTTTTTGGCAGCAACACAACATTTTGATCTGCTGATGTCAGCAGGGATGTTTTCATTGTTGTAGATACTGTTAAACAGGGCGTTCACACTGTCAACAGCGTATTTAATAGCCTCAATGTTTCCAGTGAACATTCAGATTGAAGCTGGTTTCTGATTTGAGTTCCTGCAGCAGCAGAAACAGTCCTGGGTTACAAACAGACCGGTCCAGTGTGTTATTGATCGTGACAGAGATTTCACACAAAAACATTCTATGAACAAATCGATTCAAATGGGAAATTATGAGATATTTTCCTTGGCACAGGGTAATTTAAATAAAAGTTGAGCTAAAGAACTTGTTTATGGTTTGAACTCAGATGTTTTCTGTATCTGAAAATGTCCCTGCTACGTTTTGTCCTCATCATCCTTCCTCTGTACTTTCAGATTCTTGTGCTGTCCAGTGAAGTTGCCCACCATGCGTGAGTACAAGCTCGTGGTGCTGGGATCCGGAGGTGTGGGAAAATCAGCACTGGTGAGTGACAGCTGCAGCATCAATGTGTCTGTTTGTTTTTAAACAAGACGTCAGTTATATTCTAAAACAAACATATATTCTGACAGTTTGAGTTAGTGCTTCAAAAACAATTTGGGCTTTTCAATGCAATGTTTTATTTTTATCGCTGAGAATTATTTACACAGGGCATCAAAAGGTCTTAAATATAAATGTATTTACAAAGATCCTTTATATAACTTCAAAACACTCTGATTTAAGAAAATAAATGACTGAATAAGTTTTAGTACTATTGTTCCAGACCTTTAACATAATGTAAAATGTATATGTGGACCTTCCATTTGTTATTTATTTATTATTTTTGAATTCAATACAGTTTTTTTTCTTTTATAGCTTGTCCAGGTTTAGTTATTATTGATGATTTTATCAGCAGTTATTGTGACGGGAGATAAAATGTCATATACATGTAAATAAATAACCCTAATAAAAAGCTAATAGATATCAAGACAGGAAAAGTTTCAGGAACACAATGATGCTTACAAAGAAACTCTGTTGAACTGGGCTGATGCTGTATTAATAATTAATAACTGCTGTTACACTGAGCTACAGCACACAGTCATTTACATGTGTCACAGTAAACGTGTGTTGATGATTTCCTGTGCTTCCTTTGTCCACTACAGACAGTCCAGTTCGTGCAGGGCATTTTTGTGGAGAAGTATGACCCCACAATAGAAGACTCCTACAGAAAGGTAAGATCAGAAACTTGTACAGCACTAGAAATGAATTTAACAAAGCAATTCAACGATTGACTGTGTGAAATCGCTGCTTTATCTCCAACAGCAAGTTGAGGTGGACGGGCAGCAATGTATGCTCGAAATCTTGGACACGGCTGGAACAGTAAGTCGAGACACACGCAGTTTTCACAGACTTGATCTTATGAGATTCGGTGCAAACAGACTTCTGATGGTCTGGTCCGCCTCTGATTGTTCTGTAGGAGCAGTTCACAGCGATGAGGGACCTGTACATGAAGAACGGCCAAGGCTTTGCTTTGGTTTACTCCATCACAGCGCAGTCGACGTTTAACGACCTACAGGACCTCCGGGAACAGATCCTGCGAGTTAAAGATACTGAGGACGTGAGTGTTGTTCCTTTAAAAAGTGTTTTTATAAATACGCATTTATTTTTAGAGTTCAGAGGGTTTTTATTTAGCCCAAAATGTGGAAGTTCTATTCTAATGCCATTTTCTCTTCCTGCTACTGATACTGTGACGTATTGGCCAAAACCGAGTATCACTCTGATACCAGTGCATGAAAAACCACCACGATATAACACATTATAACACCTGTAGTCTCCTTACCCAATATGGAAGAATGTGAATCTAGGAATACACAAACAATGAACTCGACAAGTTTGTCGGTTATATTTATTTCTTTGCGGCTGTCTTAGTTTAGTTGATCGTGTCATTTGAGTGCGTTTTCCAAGCTCCTCAAACCATGAAATCTCTCTAAAGAAACATGAGTTTGTTTTCTCAGGGCTTGAGCTCTTAATTCACTTAATTCACCGGTGCCATATAAAGGTTATTACAATTTGAGATGCGTAGTTTGATAATGTTTTAGTAGATGACGCTGTATGAATCAGTGCTAAATGGCTTCAGTTCTCAGCGTCACTCAGCCCTGCAGTGCTCCAAGACACTGAGGAGAACGTTCTCCTCAGTAATAACCTTTGGTGTTTCTCTGTATAATCACCTCAGACTCATCCCTCCCTCATTAGAGAGAGGGCCGAGCAGGGGGGGGGTGACATGGTGGAAATGTCAGAGTCGCTGTGAGATGCTCTCTGCCACTTATGCTCTTGGTCTCGGCATGTCTTGATTTAGAATGGGGATATACAACATGCTGACTGGGCTTTATTTATTCATAGCAAATTGACGACTGGTCCTCGTGTCCTGGTCGAGGCTTCGCTTTGTTTAAGAGTAATCTACAGACCGGATCATGTGACTGGAAGACTGGAAATCCCTGTTCATTTGCAAACTGTCTCTGAAACATCTACACAAATTCCAGAATGTGAATGGACAGGAGTTTGACAACTGAATTAATTGGTTACATCATGAACATGGGAAGAATCTTCACAGATACTCTTCTCTAAAATCTTTACAAAGGGCCACACTTACAGGGTTAAAAAATAAAAAGCACCTTACACACTTTGGGATATTATTATATCGACAACTAGCTCTAATGTTAATAAAAAGCAGAAGGATGAACGAGTCTGGATGATGAATATGTTCAGAGAGACCCGGTGAACACAGGTTATCTGTTCTCCAGGTGAAATGGTATTTGTCATTTGTATCTGTCATCAGTATCAGGTGTCTGTGTCTCTAAATGGCCGATGTAATCATCCCGATTTCAAATTACATTAACCGGGCACTTTGGGAGGTTTAATAATGTTCGGTAACTTTGTATCGTTTAATAATGATAATAAGGTGTTTTTTCCTGTTTTTCCTGTTTCATTAGTTAAGAATCTTTTGTGCAAGCTTGAAACTCTTTCACGTTTCTATTCCCTCAGGTTCCCATGATCCTGGTGGGGAACAAGTGCGACCTGGAGGATGAGCGTGTGGTCGGCAAGGAGCAGGGTCGGAACCTGGCCCGTCAGTGGAGCAACTGTGCCTTTTTAGAGACTTCAGCTAAATCAAAGATCAACGTTAATGAGGTATGTTCCTACTGTACATAAAGACTGTGTGACATACTTAACTTAATGTTTGTTCATAAAGGGTAGGGCAGGAAGAGCCTGATTTTAATTCATTGAACTCATTTCGATTTGCACGAAAAGTGAACGTGTAATAAAAGTAGACGAGCAGCGGTTGTTGTTGGTAACAAGCGTGCTATAGTCACTGTCACTGTTGTGACTCCAGGTGTGAAGCTGCCTCTGGCCGTCACATTGTTAACTAACAAACGATCCTGGACACTGATCTGCAGTTTCTCTCGGTTTGTGTTTGGTAACAAAGTAAATAAGACGCCACGGGCAACTGAGCAGAGATTCTACTTACCTCCTCCCTCCCTCCCTCCCTCCTAGGAGCAGTCACAAACACTAACTCTCTGCAGACACTGGGTTGGTGTTCAGTTCCACAAACAGCAGGAGCGGATGAGCCATTAGGCATTCCTACTCCTCTGAGCCGCACTTCACTTGTAAAAAATATAAGGTTTCCACATTTACATTGTAATCCACGTTATTGAAACGTGACTTCAGTGGCTGCAAGTCTTCCTATATTTCTCTTAATGTTCTCCGACTCCATTTCATGAGCAAGTGACTTAAATTGCATCAGTGCCTTTTCACTGGAGGATGTTCACTCTGTGCTTCAGTAAAAGGTCGTGACCACTGACCTTTCTCTGTCGTAGATTTTCTATGATCTGGTGCGACAGATCAACTCTATAACGCCGTTGGACAAGAAGAAGACAAAAAAGAAGGGTGGCTGCACGCTGCTCTGAGACTCCTCCCACTGTCGCTCAAGGCCAGGTGAGTGGGTGTAAACAGCGTTGATTCCAGACATGTGCAGAGCTGCTGCTGCGCCCAGAACATTCAGACTCCTACATTTTCATTCTATTCAATTGGTTCGTTCTCATCTTTGGTTTGAATGATCATAATTTGGTGGCAAATTGAATTAAATCCAAGCTTTTAGTCCATTTGTGCCAATTAATGGCAGAATCTTTCATTTTGAGATGTGCTAATAAAGGTTGGAGTATAATTGTTGTCAATCTCTGACCCAATGTCCAGTATCATCCAAACTATTCTAACCTGCGTGTGTGAGAATCTATTAGAGATTCATCTTTTGATCTAATCAAAGCTAGTTTGAATGTTTCATATGAATGTTTGATGTTGGAGTCTTTCTGGAACGCTCCTGCTGCTTCTGAGCCTCGTAACAGTATTTGTAATTTGAACCGTCGGTGTTGCTGCGTGTTCCGGCTCATTTACTTTAAATAATGTACTGCGCTGATGTACTGTACTCTCAACAAAAGCAGTCGGTGTTTACCAAAGCGTCCTGTGTTGTGTAGATGTGAGTCGTCTGTTTACATTCTTCTCACTTTGAGATGAGAATCTGCCTCTGGAGACTTGAAGCTTGGTCCAGTATTTAATTCAAGGTTTTTAGCTGAGCTGCAGTGAACTGTAACACTATGAGAATCAAATAGGAGACATAGTCATTTTCAATTTTATTAAAAGGGATTTTTTTAATGACCAGTATGAACACTGAGGGTTATAAAAACAAGCACAACCTGTTTCTAATCTTCCTACATTGCACTTTGTACGAATGTATCGATGTTGGGTGGTTTAATCTGCACAGTTTAATGTGTTTTCACTTTTATGCACAAACCAGGAGTAACACTTGTTTATTTTTGTACAATACATCGATTATTCCTCTTCTAACCAGCTAATCCCGGCCCGTCTTTCTCGTCTTGTCACTTTCCAACCCGCTCAGTCGGCGTGTTATATCCTTATGTCTCCTAAACGCAGTGATGGCTGAAGCTCTTGACAGTTTCCAAGTGACACAGTCAGGACAGAACCACTTTGAGATTGAGATTTCTGCTCCAACAGTTTGTGTCCGACACAATTTACGATGATATGTATTGACCCTTCTCTTTTCTTTCCTCCTGTACTTGCAGAAACCGTAATGATTAAGTGTTTCCCAGTGGATGGTGCCAGCATTCCAAGTCCTCTCCAGAACATTTGAAACAGGCTGACAGAGATACACTCGCAAAAATGGCAGGAGACGGCACATACTGTCACGATCTTCTTCTCTGCTTTTTAATGGCAAAGAAATCTGACTCTTTTTTTTTTTTTTTTTTGTATTGTCAGCCTGATGACAACTGTTTTTGTCTTCTTTTTTTGCGTGTCTTTTCTTCTCCAAGGTGTCTTTCTTTTGGAAATATCAGTTTAAAAGAAGAGACCGTGGGTTTAAAATCCATATATGGGAACTAAAAATGTTTTTATTAAAAGTAACAACAGTCTTTGGCATATTGTGACAATACGTCTGCAGAAGAAATCATGTGAAACGTTTGCCTTCTCGTACTTTTCTGCACTAACTGTGTCAACAAAGATGCGTCATTGTCCATGAGTTACTCGCTCCTACTCACAGGGATGTGTATTGATGAAATAACATCTTTCCTAAGTGACTTTGTTTTATATTGAGAGCTGTAAAGCTTCCATATTTCCCATAATATATTCTACTTCCATTTTTGCATAATGAAGCTAAGGAAATTAGTATTTTATAGACTGATGGGGGGGGGAAATGGTTTGTTCTGATTTGTGTCTTGAGCCTGAAAGTGTATTGTACTAAACCAACTCTAATATTGCTTCTTGCGTTTCCCTGTCACAGATGATTTTCCAGCTTTTATGAATGATTAAATTTTAGTACATTTTCATTAGTTCTCGTCTTGTTTTTTTTCCTCTCAACTCCTTTAAAATGCTGCTGAATGTTTCAAATGTTCATTTCTCTTCCAGGATTATAAGCAGAGAGATAAATCAACATGTTATCGTGTAGCTCAGTATGTTCGTCTGTCAGGTTTCATTTTGTTTCTGCAGCAGAACTTGTTTTTAAATGAAACTTGATGATTATCTATGAGGGACTGAAGTGATGACTTGACATATTCGGGTTTCATGACAGAAATAGTACAACTTCAGGTAACTGTGATAACATCGCCTGCAAAACATTAACTTTCAGGTTTTGTAGGTGCTCTTATCTCCTGTTTAGTTTGTTGTTGTGAATCCTAATAATTATGAAATGTACTCTACTTGTGATTTTCTCAAAGTATGAAGGCTGAACTGAAAGGTGTTCTTAAAAGAAGTATCATTCAGTCAAGTTCTCTCCTCTGCAAACGGTAGCTGAAGCAGATAATGTGCTGCTGAACTTCCTGTTGTTGCAGAGGACACCGATGTGAGAGGATCGATATCTCCTAAAGAGCCTCGACGAGCTAAACCCGTAACTGGAGTGTTTTCCTCTCGGCAGAATCGACAGCCGGAGCCCGAGTCACCAGAGTTTCAGCAGAGGAGGAGTCAGAAAGAGGAAGTGAGACTCCAGACACTCAGCTGCAACGGAAGTGAAGCGAAGTGAAGGAGCAAAAAAGCAGAATAGAAAATGATCAGGTGGTGGATTCGGCGAGTGAAGGATGCCAACTCAGCTGTGTCACCTCTGATGGTGAGAAAAGGGGCCTTTTCTAAAAGTGTGATAACATTCTACTTTTGTGTGCGTCAATATAAAAAGTGAAAGTGTTCATTCGGCTACAAATTTAATATCTATAGACGTGTAGATCCTTCAGTGAAACCTCACCCTCCCAGTTTCTCAGTCTGTGATGGTTTGCGGGCTTCCAGGAGGAAATTCATTTAATTAATTAAACTTAGAGCTTTGTTCTACGAGTCTCTCACAAATTTGTGTTTATCAAGCAGACATAAATTATGTGAAGTGCATCTGGGGCTTTTGAGGCCTCTCAGCAGTTTCTGTTGATCCAGCCTTAATCTCTAATTGCCTCAGTGGATGTGCAGTGAGTCAGACTCGGTCTTCTTCCAAATGTGTCATGGCTGCAAAAGGGAGCTGGAAGAAACTTCTGTGAATAACAAAAAGTTGATGAATTAAATTGTGGAATCGAAACCTTCTGGCTTGTGGCCCCTGAACAAAAAGCATCACCTGCTTTGGGCTCCTTCTCTTGTTCTTGTTTGCAGTTCAAAGGAAATAGAAAGAAAGAGGCGAGGGCGGCAACGCTGTGAACAAATGAAGTAACATCAGAATTTCTTATCGCCTCAAAAAGTCACAACACAGTTTAAATTTCCTCTTTTCGTCCTGTGTCATTTCTTTTTTGTCTGTTTTTACCATAATGCTGAGAATAGATGAGCCAACATTTCACAGGAAGAACATATTAAAAGAGATTTGTACAAATTCATGCATCAGAACTTTTCCTCTTTAATGACCCCTAAATTTAATAATGTGACCTTTGAGGGGACACCGGCCCCAAGGTTTGGAACCACTGGACTAAACCACATGAAAAGCTGATGCATGATCTACCACTGTCACATATAGAAGTGTACAGGAAGGGAGGGGGGAGGGTGTTCTCTGCAGAATGAATGATTTTGCACATTTTGTTCTACTTTTTAATGAAGTTTGATAGTGAGTTCAACACTTATATATTGTTATATCTATAATTAAAGGGACTGGGCACATCTCCCACCACAGGCTCCAGGAGTGTTTCTGGTTTGAATTCACACACGTCATGTGTAAGAGCTGAGGAACCTGAGCAGGAACATGTGGAACCTCAGTTCCTGCAGCTGGATCTCCTCAGTTCAAGTTCCCTCTGCAGGTGAAGGAGCGGAGCTGCAGGTTCCTCATCTCCTCCGTTAACATCTCGTTTCTCCACATCATCACCGCTGATTGATGAGCGCTGCCTCCCCGGCTCCCTCACCTTCCCCCGGCGCTCCTCCCTGCCTCTCCCTCCCCTCCCCTCCCCTCCCTCTCTCTCCCACACTATGCATCCAGACGGACAGGCTACACGACCCCCCTCCCCCTCTTCCATCATTTTCCCATCTCTTACTCACTCTCTTCCCTACAACAAACATGGCCGCGAAATCTGATGGTGCACCCGTCTCCGAGCGGAACGACATCCCGGCGGAGCTTCCCTCCAGGTCGGACCCGCGGCCGCTCCGGGTCCGCCTGGCCGGGCAGGGCTACTCGCTGCCGGACTGCTGCTGGACCCTGTGCGCCCTGCTGGTCTTCTTCTCGGACGGGGCCTCAGACCTGTGGCTGGCGGCGGACTACTACCTTCGGAGGGACTACTGGTGCTTCGCTCTGACTCTGGTCTTTGTGGTAGTCCCGTCCGTGGTGGTGCAGATCCTGAGCTTCCGATGGTTCGCCTACGATTTCTCGGAGTCGGTCGACAGCGGCTCGGCGGCGGCGGCCGTGGTGGCGGCGTCGGGCGCGGAGGACCGGGACTTCAGCACCAAGGACAGCGGCAGGGGGGGCGCTGGCTGCACCGGGGCGGAGGCGCCGCCGGGGCCGGGGCCGGGATCCCCGGGCGGAGCCACGGGAGGAGCCCGGGGCTGCTGCAGGGTCCTGGTGTGGATCCTCCAGGCCATCATCCACACCTTCCAGCTGGCTCAGGTCTGGAGGTAAGCCTGAACGTATCCGAGAGGAGGTGGAGGTGGGGAGGACTACACATTCAGCCTTTGTGTGCACAACTGTGTGTGTGTGTGTGTGAGTGTGTGTGTGTGTGAGTGTGTGTGTGTGTACATGCACCCCCCAAAGCCCAGCATCCCTCCCTGCATGTGGCTCAACGCTTATGGAACGTAATCATCCAGGGGAGGTCTGTGCCCAAAATGCCACAATGTCTTTTTGTATTGTTTGACATTTCTCTGTGTGGCTTAGAGAGAAGCAGCATTAGACTCCACCCACCCACTCCCCCCCCCAACCCCCTGACGCGCTTTTAGGTCAACCATCTCCAGCGAAATCACCAACTCTCTTCACCGATCGCCTTATACAGGGGGGAAAAAAAAAATCCCTTTGTCTTTTGAGGGGTTTGGGGCGAGTCTGCAGAATGAGCAGTGGAGGATGTGAGGGCAGGTTGTGCTGATGTGTGGCCTCCTCACCTCCTCCTCAGCACCGGTTCAGTTTTATCTCCAGGATGCTCGAGCCTCCCATGCTCTTATAAAAATCCATGATCCCCAATCTGCTCCGGGTTTGAAAGGGGGGGGGCTCCTGTGTTTAATCAGAGGGCGAGAAGGTCTGTGGGTCAGCTGCTCAGTCAGTGAAGCTGAGGCTCAGACCTGAGAGCTCTGATGGGGTCTGACAGGCCCTGGACCGCTGCCAGCCGGGAGGAGGCGTTCACATGAGCTGTGGTGGGAGGAGGGTCACACGCAATCAGATCACGTTCAAGGGTAATTTGTGTTTCATAGACATATTGGGATTTTTTTTCAGAAAGACAAAATAACGTGTAATAATGAAATCAGATATTAGTCAATGGATTTATTTGCAGCTCTCTCTCTCTCTCTCTCTCTCTCTCTCTCTGTCTTTCTTTGTGGTCTTTTCTTCCTGCCTCCTTAGACAGCCCCTGGGTAATATATATTGATTCCTTATTTCCTCCTGGAGACTTGGACTTCTCCCTCTCTCTCTCTCTCTCTCTCTCTCTCTCTCTCTCTCTCTCTCTCTCTCTCTCTCTCTCTCTCTCTCTCTCTCTCTCTCTCTCTCTCTCTCTCTCTCTCTCTCTCTCTCTGTGTGTGTGTGTGTGTCCAGGAGTACATTAAAAAAATTGTGGCGGCACAGAATTACCGGTAATGCCATTAAAGCTGTTGTGTGAGCTTCATTTATCGCTGCTGCTCTCAGACCGGTGTGTGTCTGCACATTAAGAGGATTACCGCTGTGTGTTCCACCCTCAGCCGTTAACTCACCGATGATCCGTCACCGATACACGGTTAGTCAGGTGAGCCGGGATCAATTTGGGCCGGCCACCAGAATTAAATGTCAGCACACACCAGATGAGATGTGGGGTTGTGTTACAGACAGCGTGTGTGTGTGTGTGTGTGTCTTCCTGTACGGCCCAGCCTTTGACCCTCATCGCTGCACATATGCTCTATTTTCTCAGTGTGTTACGTCCCAAGGCGCGCTTTGTGTAGCACAAACCTGGAATAAAAGAGGGTTACACAAACTCCCTCGTGGTTCAGTGGGCTTGTTGACACAGGGCTCCTCTGACCCTTTCTCCCTCAGGCAATTACTGAGACATTTATAGCGTCAGTCCTCTGTGGCAACCAGCGGTTCTTTTCAAACAGCGTCGTGTGACGATAGACACAGTCGTTTGCACGTTGTGTATTTGCGGAGCACAAATAGATGTCGCAGGTCAATACATTTGTGCAGAAAGGTGTTTGCACAGTGCGCGTGCGTGTCTGCTACGTGATGTGTGTGAGTTGCACAAGGTCATCACGGAGGAGGTTGAGAAGCTCAGGAGTTCACCGAGGGATTCAGAGCGTTTGTTTGTGTTTCTCCTCTCAGCAGCCTCGTCATGTTTTGCCTCTGCTGCAGCCCCCTTAACTTATTTCATTTGAAGGGAGATGGCAGACTAGCTCTGCACCATCCACCCCACCCCACCCCCCCACCCTCCAACCCCCAGTGTCTGTACTCAAATTAAAACCACAGAGCTGCTTAGTTCGCTTTCAGTCTAATCTAAATCCCAGAGGAGCAAGCAACCAGCTTTTTTGGCAAGAACTACTGACAGCTCCCCGAGTTTGAGATAACGAGCTATGACTTCCGAGAGTCTGTGTTTGATGTCCACAAGTTTTTGAAGCAAAGTATTAAAACCTGAAATCCGTTAAACCTCAGTGTGTGAACCGTGTCTCTGATACACAGGTATGTCCACGCCTTGTATCAGAGAGTCTGTGTTTGATGTCCACGAGTTTTTGAAGCAAAGTATTAAAACTAGGGCTGGGCAAGTTAACTCGTTTTAATCGAGTTAACTCATCACTTATTTAACTCAACTAATTATTTTATCTCGCATTAACTCAGGTTTGATTATTTATTGTTTTATTGTGAAAGTCAGGCTTTTATTTTTATGAAAGTCTGTTGCTGACTGCTGCGGAACCGGAATATAAACAACCATGGATAAGGGTACGGAGCTTTTACATGGCCATTTTCATTTTAAAGTTCTTCCAGACGGCGGAGTCGACAGAACCAAAGTTATTTGTAGCCACTGCCGAGGTGAATTTTCTTATCACCGGAGCACTTCCAGTCTAAAATATCACCTGAATGCAAAACACACAGTTGATATCAGCAAATCACTCAACGAAACAACGAGTGGAGCGAAGCTTCGGCAGACTACGTTAGACGCAGGGAGGAGTATACATCTTTCATAACGAAGAGGATAACATTAATGCCCTGGCAGCGGCATTGAGCTTTAACTTTGTATTTGCTTTGATAACATTGTTAAGTTGAGATTTACACTGAATATTTTATTTAACTGCTACCGTATTAAATGCTGATGTTAAAAGTGTTTGCACAACAAATGTTATGGCACGTTCGTTCATATGGCAGAACATTGAAAATAAAATTGCGCTATACACTACTTTTTAATTCATTATTGGATTTTGCGTATACAAATGCGATTAATCGTGATTAATCAGGGAAATCATGCGATTAATCGCGATTAAAACTTTTAATCGTTGCCCGGCTCTAATTAAAACCTGAATTCCGTTAAACCTCAGTGTGTGAACCGTGTCTCTGATACACAGGTATGTCCACGCCTTGTACTTGGGCGTGCAGAGCCGCTGGCACGGGGACCCGGAGCGCCGCCACTACTACTGGCGCATGATGTTCGAGAGCGCCGACATCAGCATGCTGCGCCTGCTGGAGTCCTTCCTGAAGAGCGCCCCTCAGCTGGTGCTGCAGCTCAGCATCATGATCCAGGCCACGCAGGTGCTGCCGCTTCAGGGTGAGTGGCCCCAAAAAAGAACAATCACCACAGTCATCAGCGCCATGTCAGAAATAAACCATCAGTCAATCAATGGCTGCAGCCCACGCCGGGCACGATGAGTCACTCAATCGACTCGCCGCTGAGCAGGATTTATATTCTTGATGTGCTAAACTGCAAAAAACAAGTTCCCCCGGAGCCGTTTCCATTCCTCTCTAACTTCTCCATCCCTCTCCTCCCGTCTCCTCTTCACTGTCTCCTCAGGGCTTTCAGCTTCCGCCTCACTGATGTCCCTCGCCTGGATGATCTCCTCCTATCAGAAAGTCCTGAGGGACTCCCGAGACGATAAGCTACCCATGTCCTACAAGGCCGTCATCGTTCAGATTCTGTGGCACCTGTTCACCATCGGCGCCCGCACGCTGGCCTTCGCCCTGTTCGCCTCCGTGTTCCAGCTCTACTTTGGCATCTTCATCGTGGCCCACTGGTGCATCATGACCTTCTGGATCATTCAAGGCGAGACGGACTTCTGCATGTCCAAGTGGGAGGAGATCATCTACAACATGATGGTGGGCATCGTGTATGTTTTCTGCTGGTTCAGCGTGAGAGAGGGGCGCACTCGCTGCCGGATGCTCATCTACAGTCTGACCGTGTTCGTGGAGAACGTGGCGCTCACCACGGCCTGGTACCTGTACCGCGGCGGTCTCACCTCAGACTTCTACGCCGTCACCATGGTGTGTGTGGTGGCCAGCAGCTACGCCCTGGGCACCTTCTTCATGTTTGTGTATTACTGTCTGCTGCACCCCGACGGCCCAGTCTCAGGTTGGGGCTACGTGGTAGAGAAGGAGGTGCCCGTGGAGTCGCTGGCCTCACCCGCCACCAGCCTCCCCCCTGACTTGGTGAGCAGCCCCCCCAGGACCCTTCAGAGAACTAAAGGCTCCGACAGAGAGCAGGGGCCGGGGGTGGACGGAGACGTCTTTCAGGTTCGACCGCCTCGAGGAGCTCAGGTGCCGGCGCAACACCTCACGCCCAGAGCCGAGGGGCCTGTCATCCGGATAGACCTTCCCAGGAAGAAGTACCCGGCCTGGGACGCTCACTTCATCGACCGCCGGCTGCGTAAGACCATCCTGGTGCTGGAGAGCGCTGCCCCAGTCACTCCGAGGATTCAGTACCGCTGTCTGGGCACCCCCAAAGAAGTGATGGAGTTCGAGACCACCGTGTGATGTGCTGAAGGTGCTGTGACTCAGCTCGCTGCCGTGTGGACATCCTGCCTTAAATCAAAGTGGCAGGGGCGTGACTCTCACTGAGCGGTCTGTTTCAGCTCCACGCCGCCTTGACCACTCTCTGTACTGTCAGGAAGTGGAGACAAAGAGAGGGACGGAGTGCGGTGGCTTTATTTATTACAAAGGCAGAAACCTGTGATGATGTTGTCTACTGATGGTGCATATTTTAGTTTCTGTATCATTTCTCAGGTCAGGAAGTGGTACAGGAAGAGCTTGGCGGCAGAGCTCGCCGTCCGGTGAGCGACGAGAGGTGTGTGAGCCGTGTGTCGATCAATCAGAGGAGCACGTCCTCGTCTGTGGAGGTGTTTCTGCTCCTCCTCTCCAGGCGGGCGTCGACCTCAGAGGCCAGCCTTCAACATGCATGACTACTTATGGCAGCTAGAACCGAAACATCCCCCAACACGATGGAGAGCGGAGGCATTTTGCGATGTTTTAAACACAAACCTACAATAAACACAACACAGGACCCGATCGCCATAATCATTATTTTCCATAGATATTCACTCATGTTGAAGGAGTCTCTGAAAAATGCTGCTTCAAATCTAACAGGCAGTTTAAAGGCAACATCTGAGTTGAATGTAAAAACAGTTAAAAATGTGATATTTGTGACAAGGCTTCAAGCATTTTCATGCTGTTAGTGGGATTTACAACATTCCTGTGGTATTATAATAGATATATCACTTGTTTTTGAGGTAAGCTAGAACAAAAAAAAGAGGTTTGTGTGTGTTTACAAGTGATCTGTTGTTTTCGGGACATGCCGTCACTATTATTCTGACCAGACGCACCTTCATCCAGAATGTGTACGCACCAGATACAATAGCTACAAAAAGATTTCCATTGCATTTGCAGGACGTATTCTACAGAGGAGACTCACCACAGTTGTATTTTCATACTGCACACGTTCATTTCCATGTAAATTAAAGTGTACAATGATGTGGACGTTACCGAGGGACAGCGCCGTCTGTGGTTGTACTTTGTTGTCAGAAAAAAAAAAATGTAAAATTAGAATTAGCCACAGACTCCAGACTCCGAAACAGAATAGCTCTGATATTATTGATAGAACAGGCATGTGATACTTTTGGTAAGACTTCATTTTACAGGTTTGCTATATTCTCATATTTTCCTCAAAAGTTTCCAAGAAAGAAAAAAGTCATCTGATGTGAGCTTCAGAGAAAACAGAGCAGTTGTTGATTCGCGATTTCCAATATTTCAATAAGTGCTCCCTTTAAACCCAAGATAAGTTTTTATTGATTATTGGAAACTTTGTTCTTCGTAATTTTTTGCATGTTCAGCTGAAAAATAGAGTTGAAGCTGCAGTAACTTATTTAATTGAAATTGGACATGAAACAATTAGTCAAATAATTGATAAGCTTATTGACAGAAAAATGATCTGCAACTATTTTGATCATCTCTTAATCATTTCAGTCATTTTTCCAAAAACAACTTCCAAAAACCTGCAGACATCAGACACTCAGAAGAGAAGTTTTGCTGCATTTCTTGTCTTATATTTTATAAACAGAATATCTGAGCATTTGGGGAATTGACTATGTCGTAATTTGCCTGTTTAACATTGTCTGTACTCATCTATAAATACAATTACATAAAAGAAGTTCTTTCCAGGAAGCTTTTAAGAAAATAATAAGGAATTTATGGACCCGTAACAAGTTCTTAATTTCATCAGGGTTGCTCTTTTATAGATTAGTCACAAGTGAAACGTTTCTGAACTGCGTTTGTGTGTGTGCGTGTGTCTGTGTGTGTTTGTGTGTATGTGTGTGTGAGCTCACATACCAGCATGTGTATGAGTGTATGTGGATGAGGGGGAGGGGCTTTTTGAATTTAATTTGAAATAGTGTCGCTGAGATGCGACAGTTTTGTTGTAAACACTGTCGGCTCCTCTTCCCCCCCCCCCCCCAGCTGACACAGACATAAAGTACCGGCCCACAGAGCACGTTTACCACACCTGTGTCAGGACCAAGGCCTCAGAGGCTTCACATCGATGGTGCTAACGGTTCTGAGGCCATCACGGAACAACCACAGGAGCTGATCTGAGGCTGTACCTCAAACATAAAGCTAGAATCAAAAAGCCTTAAACTGGTCGTACCAGACTGTTGCTGTTCAGAGCAAGAAAAACCCCACAAGTGATCAAGAAGGTGAAGACAATTTCATTATGTTGTTGTTGCTACAATAAAGAACAATGTGTTTATCTGACTCTGACTGAGGGTGCTGTGTTACACTGACATGGATGGATACATAGATACATAGATAAATATATAGATAACAGATGCATAAGACAGTTATATCATTATGTTGTTGTTGCTACAATAAAGACCAATTTGTTTACCTGACTGTGACTAGATACATAGATACATTTATATAAAGATACAAAGATACACAGATACACAGATGCAGATAGATGGATAGATGAATGTTCTTTAAAACAGACTCACTCTCACTTCATGTTCACAAATCAATGGGGTGAGAAACCAAAATGAAAATCCTCTCTGATCACACCATCACAGTTTCCCATGGGTTTCTTCACCAGTGCTTTTCTGAGAAGGAAGACACTGGTGTTGGATACCTCAGAGGTGGAGGTATGAGGGTATAATACACATATAAATGGGAGTGAAATCACAATAAGAGGTATAAAACAGGTAATGTGCAGAAGACACTAATGTGCAAAATGACATGTCACACAAAACAAGCTTTAAGTTCCAAGCTCTTTGAGGAACCTGCCCATGTTGGGGCCCCAGGTAACTACAGTTCCACTTCTATAACCTCCATTAATGTTGTATTAATTATATTATTATTATTTATTTCTTGACATCATTTTGTATTTTAATTAGCTTTAAACCAGCACAAATATTGTGATAAATGTTCATCTCTGCCCAGTCTCCAAAAGTAAAATGTCTTATTTTTCTCACTCATCAGAATTTCAACATTTATTTTATTTTGAAAAGGAAAAATAAGCTTATTTTTTAATTAAGATCAATTAGGTTTTTAATTATAAATAAATAAAGAATTATTTGAGTTAATGCGGAAACGTTTCCCACTTTTTCCATTCATCCAATCAAATACGAGCCTCAACAGCGTGTCTTTAATGTCTCTTATCCAATCACCTGCGAGTATTTACAATACAGTTTGCATAATTACCGTCTCGGCCAATCAGCGCGTAGAGGGGGCGGGGCCGAGGCGCCGGTATCCTCATCCGTCATCAGCCACATTTCAAAGCAGAATGGCGACCGCGCTGTGCGGAGCTCCGGCCGCCGGCGGCAGCGCCTCGAAGCCGGCCAGGACCTACCGCGAGCACCGCAGGAAAGCCAAGGACTCCCGGCGGCGGCAGGCGGCTCTTCTGTTCCTCACCAACATCTCGCTCGACGGCCGGCCACAGGGGGGTTCGACCGGGGGAGGTGCGGAGCTCCAGAGAGCCGCCCCGGAGGAGCAGCGGCTCGGCGACGGAGACCTACCCGCCTCGGTGTCGTCTCCTCCGGCGGCTCCGCCTCCTCCTCCCCCGCCGGATGTCCAGGGAGCCGCCGCCCAGGTGACGGAGCCCTCCACCGGCAGCGGCTCGTCCTCCAGCGGCCCCGGGGTGAGGGACACTCCCACCCGGCCTTCTTTGGTCATGTCTCCGGGAGCTGCCTCCCCGGCCGTTGTGGGGGCCAACGAGGTATTTTTGGACGGTGTGAGTCTGGCGGAGACCCCGGACACCCCCGTGTCCCCGGGGCCCGCCGGCCACCAGCCCTGCTCCCGGGCCAGGTCCACGCCCGCCGCCCTGAGCCCGGCCCCGGCCGGAGCAGGTCCGGACTCCCGGCAGAGGTGAGT
Source organism: Limanda limanda (assembly GCF_963576545.1). Classification (NCBI taxonomy): domain Eukaryota; kingdom Metazoa; phylum Chordata; class Actinopteri; order Pleuronectiformes; family Pleuronectidae; genus Limanda; species Limanda limanda. The sequence continues at coordinate 4,245,924 of NC_083642.1, read as the reverse complement.
GTGTGTGGATCCTCATCATGGGCCTTTACTGAGACCAGCTGTTATCATGAGAGGAGTCTACTTTAATTCTATTACAGTAGTAAATATATATCTGTAGTTATTTATTAAAGTATATTATATATAATCAGTTTCTGGTGAACACTGCTCCTCTGTGTCTTGTAGTCTTATTGTTGTCTTATCTCTGGTGGTAGTTGTCAGGTTTATGATGTTTGGTTTTAAGAAAACATCATAAATCTTACACCTGTTGTCTAAAGGTGGTTTGGATTTGACCCTTGTGGTCATCCTTACATTCCTTCCACACCTGAGTGACATCACTGACCCATAGTTCGATCGGTTGATGTTGAGACGATGAATGAAACCTGTTTCCTCCCCTCGCTCAGGTTGAGGAACATCTCCGGTTCTCCTGGACCCAAGGTGCCAAAGAAGGTCCACTTCATCAAGAGCATGAGACAGTACGACACCCGAGGATGCAGGTCAGTCTGCAGCTTGTGTTTACACACACACACACACACAACATTTACACACAGTGGAGGAACACATCTGTCCTACTACCCACATGTCAGAGAACTTCAAAGCAACAAAGGCAGTTTCCTGTCAGACTGGAACCAGGCCGGTGTCCAGCCGGGTTCCTCTGCTCCTGCATGTATTGTAATAAGCAGCTTAACTCTGTCAGAGACTTATTTTCGGGCTGCGGACGACAAACAGCGCTGCAGCTGCTGAGTCGCGATAGCTTCCGTGAGTTGAATCGCTCCTGGGAGTGGAGCGTGTTATGGAAATCTGGAGATACAAGAGGCTGGAAACAACAAAGTTATCTACGTGTATTTAATAAGGGGCTTTCTGCAGAAAGGATCAACACAGGGAAACCGCAAGGGTCTCAGAGTGAAGATGAAGAACAGTCAAATACAAGGGTCTTATATAGGAGGGCTGAGGGCTGTCTCTTTGAACCAATCCAGACAGGTTCCCATAGGTGGAGGAAGGAGAGGAATCTAAACACAACAGCTGATTCACATGTGTTTCCTAAGGTGATAAGAAGACATACATTCCTTCCTTTGATGGGTAATTAAGTCGCAAAAGGTCTCACTGTATTGACGTCATAAACAGCTCCCACCAGAAAACAGCTCAAGTCCTCAAACATCTGTTGTATGTAAATACAAGTCATAAAAGTCTGTTGAGAAGCTTCAAACACTTACTGTCCAAATACAAAATACTTTTTCAACCTTGCTTAGTTAATTTTCTACTACAAGCGAAAGCTAAAAGAGGTGCAGTGGAACCGAAGCAGCCTATTGCACCAACAGCAAAGTAACAACATTACCAACACCGGACCAAAATATCCCAGAGCTGCTCCACCGGCGTCAGACCACAACACCGTGGTCGTGGATTTGTGATGATGATTCTGTTTTCATAAACACGTCATACAGATGTTTCTTCTTTTTTTCCAGAGTTTTTCATTCCTCCTGCGCCACATGTCACCGTCCGACACAAACCTCATGTTCATATCCACCCACATGCTGATGTGTCACGGGTTCTCTGCGGGTGTGTGTGAAAACAATGATATCTGTGAGTGTTCAGAGGGCGTGTCTCTCTGCTTCTGTGTGAGCCAGGTACACACTCAAGGTTATGAATCTGAGATGATCAACACCAGGAGAGTCAGTGGTGAGATATTGTTTCCCTGTAGGAGATTTGATATCTGTCTCTCAAGGTCGGACCTGGGTGTTTACTGCTGAGTGTCCCCGGCTGTGACTGTGTGTTGTTGACTGACCGGTGGATTGTGTGGAGCTGAAGGTGTTTGTGTTTTGTGGTCCCACAAAGTGTTGTTGTGTTCACTAGTTGTGCTGAAGTTTAGTAGACTGTGAGAACTCAGTTTTACAGATCTAGTGAAAGTTTAACGTGTTTACTAGTTTCCTGTTGAATTCGTCTCAGAGCCCTGGTTTGTGTCTCTGGCAGAGATCAGCATCTATAAGAATCTATAAGAGACTATAAGCATTAAACAAAGGCAAAGTTTTATATTTGCTACTTTATGGCTCATGTTAGTTAAGTGACTCTTTTTTTTATACACGTTTTTTATTTAACTCAACAGCCAAATGGTTTAATAACATAAACAATCAGCAGACTTATGGAAAACTAGGACGGCTCTCAGTCAGGTGCAGGAAACAAAGTCTGGAAAACGTGCATTGGAACATATTTATGATTTTTTTCCCCAGTAGTTTGTATTATCATACAAATTTACACTTTAATATTTAACTTTTGGTTTTAAAAGGGACAGCTTTGTCATTTCTGTTAAACTCGACTTCTGAGATATAAAAGATTATTTGATTATCAAAATAGTTTCCAGTTAATTTACTAATGATTCAGCTCCACCTACTGTTTCCCTGTGACTTGAATGGTACAGATTATATTTTGGAGGCACAAACTGGGGCAGGTCCCGCTCTCAGACCCCCCCCCGCCCCCCCGCCCTGCTGTAAACTCCAGATTGTAGTGGCGCCGTTGTTCAGCTGTGGGAGTGATCGAAACAGAAGTGGCTCTGTGAGCGAGTTCACCAGCGCTGGTGAAAGTCGGGCGTTGGGAAGCTGTAGAAGTGGTTGCTGCCTGTCGACTGACGCTCCATCTGTTCTGTCTGCCTGTACTTGCTGTGTCCTGCAGGATCATGCTGATTTGTGCCAAGCGGTCGCTTTACGCTACTTTCTCAGTGCTGCCCTATGAAGAGAGCACTCACCTCAGGTACAAAACCAGCACCATCCCAAGCACACAGCACCCACCCATCGCTTTTATGTTTTCATCAACCTCCATATCATTCTCATGACAGGTCAGTGTGTGTGTGTGTGTGTGGAGATAATGATGTAAGTGTGACTCTTTGTGAACAGTGAAATGAAGATGGAGACTCAGAGGCAGAGGCTGTCCTCTGTGGTGGCTGCAGACCTTCTTCCTTACCTGGAGGGAGTGGAGCTCGGCGCCTGTGGAAAGGTAAATGTCTCGTCGTACTCAAACTCTAGAGGCGTAGCAGGAGGTTCTGCGGATTAGATGCATTCACAGGAAACAGGAAAATCTTGCTGTGAAAGTCTTTGTTTGCAGCGTTTGGACAGCGGTGTCGGTTCCAAACACCAAAAGCTTTCAAATCTCTTCGTCCTTCTAAGTTTGTGTGTTCTACATAATCCCTTTTTACCTTCTTGGGTATTTGTTCTGTCTGTCTCATGTTAGAAACGTCGCCCACACGCCCACTTGTTTGGTGTGAAATCTCTGGATAATCTCCTGCTGTATTCTCTCATGGGCTCATACGGACATTCTCTGGAGTTTTTACCCGGGACGGCTGGCTGGAAGAACTCCACATAATGTCCGATTGAGCCCCTCTCAGAATCAACTGACTCAGGCATTTCTGTCCTGGATCATCTCAGGAGATTATCCGGAGTTCGGTGCACGTCTGAAAGCATCTTAAGGGAGTTTTAAAACACAAATGTCTGGACCAACGTCCAAACCAAGGTTCTACATCCTGTCACCATCACCTACATGTGCTGCCTCTCTATGATTGGTGTAGAAAGGGGCGTGTGTCCAGCTTCAGTGTTTCTCATGACACAGAAATGAAATTGAGACTTTATAACAGTTTAAACATAAACTGTATAAATGACTATGAAACATAAATAATTTTTTTTATCTTCAATGTTTATTCTGCAAGATAAGATTTCATATCAGTAACTGATAAATCTGTGAGGCTCTGAGCCCGACATTGTTTTTCTGATGTCCTTCGTCCACCTCAAGGTTTGACGTTCAAGACGCTTTTCTGCTCAGCACAGTTGTAAGGATTGTGTAGCTGTAGCTCTCCTGTCAGCTTCTCTGTCCTCTCATCAACGAGAGGTTTCCCTCAACAGAACCTCGGCTCTCTGGATTATTCCAGTTCTTTGGCATCGCTCCGAGTTAGAACTCTAGAGACTGTGGGGAATCACAGGAGATCTGCGGTTTCAGAAATATTCAAACAAGTCGTCCTGACGCCAACAATCGTGTCACAGTCAAAGTTAATGAGATCACACGTTTTTCTGAAGCTGGTGACCTGTATCATGGTTTAATTCATTCCACTGCTGCCACATGATTGGCTGAACCCGAGTGGATACTCATATGAAAAGGCAGACGTATGGTTGTTCCTAATAAATTGCTCGATGACTGTAAAGCGCTGTAGTGAAAGACACAGTGACCCTGACCTTATCTCTGATTCTCTTGTGTTTCCTCCTCAGACTGTGTCGTACGCTCAGTTCCTTTATCCGACCAACGCCTTGGTGAGGCAGAAGGGCGGCAGCGTGCCAGAGAACGGCACAGCGCAGACCCCCCAGTCCCGTTTCCGTGGCAACGGCCAGAGGAACTTCACCCAGGGTCGTCTCAACAACAGTGTGACGCAAGAGCCGCGTACGTCTCAAATTAAATCTGAACAGAGACACGCCTGCTTCTTTGGTTCTTTAACTGACCCGACGTGTTTTTGTTGGTTGTGTTTTTTAGATGCAGAGGAGGTGGCAGAGTACGACCCCAACCTGCTCAGTGACCCCCAGTGGCCGTGTGGGAGACACAAGAGGGTTCTGATATTCGCATCATACGTGGTGAGTTTGTTTTTTATTCAGTTCATTCACAAGGTTACAGTCACGTTCCCTGAAATGTCAAAAGACTTTCTACCATACCTGTGGTTCAGGATCTTTTTGTACTGATGAGATCAGGAGTGTGTCTGCGATCAGAGGGTTAAAAAGCAGAAAGTTTTAAACTTTGGATACATTGAACCAGTGAAATGTCACCAAAAAGAAAAATCTAGTTTCCCTAATTAGAAGAGGTTTAGAGAAATCTGGTTTCCTCAGGTGTTGTACTGTGCAAACGTTTAAGCCTCTAAATGTAAAGTGTGGATGTTTAACTGTCACTTAATATATGAAAGTGATGAATGTTCATTGTCATGTGGAAAAACAAATGCACACAGAAACATGACGGAAACTTTCAGTTCTGGCTAATGCTGGGCTTCCAGAAATCACTTCTTCTTCTTCGCTCTACAACAGAACTTTGCAGTGACCGTAACAACTGAATCAAATAGATGATCTGTGTAATGACCCGTACCTTTTTAAAACAGCAGCAGTTCTCTCTCCACCCGTCTGTCGGTCCGTCCTCTAACTGTTATGACAAAAACACACACACACACATTTCACAACAAACATGGCTGTCTCTTTTCTCACAGTGAAAGTAAGAGAGCCATGTTTGCAGATTACGGTTGTGGTTAGGGGAGAGATCTGATTACTGATTTCCTGTTTGTATATATGAAGTTCTCTCTTGACCTGTTTTACCTGCTTCCTCTTATGAGTCACGTGACTAATTGTTTCACATGGGCTGTTGTTAGCTGCAGTCCTTTAACCTGTTAAAGTGAAGCAGTTCTCTACAATCACATGTTTCCATTGCTGCTCAGTCACCAGACAGAAACCTCCAGCATGAGAACGTGTGGGAAACACTTTCCAGAGACAGTTTACAAAACAATGTGTGAAGCTTTATTGTTCTGTGATCTCTGCTCACGTGCTGCTCCGCTCTGTTGTCTCTGCAGACGACTGTTATCGAGTACGTGAAGCCGTCCGACCTGAAGAAGAACATGAACAACACCTTCAAGGAGAAGTTCCCCCACATTAAGCTGACACTGAGCAAGATAAGAAGGTGCAGACATCTTCAGTTGCACGTAGATGTTCAAACTTTACTCCTCCTGAAGGTTGAACCTCCTCACATGATTCAGTCTTTCTCTGTAAACTCCTCAGTAACCGTTCCCCTTCCCCTGCTCTAGCCTGAAGAGGGACATGCGGCTCGGGAGCGAGGACTGCGGCCTGCAGCCCGTCACCATAGCGATGGCCTTTGTTTACTTTGAGAAGCTGGTGCTGCAGGGTCGCCTCAACAAGCAGAACAGGAAGCTGGTGGCGGCGGCCTGCGTGCTGCTGGCTGCGAAGATCAGCAGTGATCTGCGGAAGCCAGAAGTCAAACAGCTCATTGATGTCAGTACACACAGACACACACACAGTCAGACAGATACACAGATACACACAGAGACAGACACACACAAATCTCTGTTAATGTATACAAACCTGAAACAAAGCAGGATGATGTTTAACTGAAGTGAAGACAAAGTAGAAAAACCCTGTAACACACATTCAACTCAAGTTATTCAACAAACATTATTTATTCAACACTCCATATTACTCAGGAACAGAAACAGGTTCTTGTCAATGTTATGTGAGTAAATAGTGTGAGATTAAAATCTGAATTATTCAGGTTGATTAACGGTGAAGTAAGAAGTCTTAATTTGACTGCACCCCCGAGAACAACGGCTTCTCTGACTCAGAGGGACATGAGAATTAACCACACATTTAAATTTTAATGAATCCATTCAATATTGATCATATATATATATATATATATATATATATATATCTCATACAATTTCCCTCTGTAGAGCACACACCTCTGCCAAGGACCAACAATCCCCTTGTGAAACCTCACTTAAATTCACCAGATCCCGATTTTTATGAGGATCTGCACTAGGGCCGGGCAATTTACAGAAAATGTACCAAAACCGACATTTATAACCGACTTATTGTGACTCATGTCGGTAAATTTAGTTTAACATTTCCACAATGTGTGCATTCACGAACTGGCGTGTACCTTCCAGCTGTATTATACATGTCCTCCCTCCTCCCTCCCCCACTGACCTGCGCTCACTGTACACAGTAACAATAAACACTCATTAGAAGTAATTAGGACTTGAACAGTACTGAAGTTTACTACTAGAGTTTATGAGACACGTATTTAAACCCATTGGGGGGGAGAACTCCATTTTGTTTACACAACACGAGACAGTCAGGACATCAGGGTGAAAGTGACGTTAACGATCAGGATTCATGATCCGACATCATCGATTAATAACTAAATAAATGTGTGAAGAGCGACACATACACACTCACACTCTCACAGACAGGAGTGAAGTTCTTCCAGCAGATTTCTTTTAATATCCAAACAATAAATCTCTCAAAGCCTTTCATCGAATCCAAGATGTCCCCCGACTCCATTATGGACTTTAAAGACATTAAAATGCAGTAAATGCCTCATGAGCAGGAGGTTATGGAGCAGATATCGATAGAGTGATGTTATAATGTCTCCGTCGTTCACCTGCTTGATCTCTTAATGGATGTGACGCATCACAACATGTTCCTCTAAACTCCTCCTGTGTGTGTGTCTCTCTCTCTCTCTCTCTCCCTGCGGACGAGCAGAAGCTGGAGGAGCGTTTCCGTATTAACGGCCGAGAGTTGATTCCCCTGGAGTTCCCGGTGCTGGTTGCCTTGGAGATGGGACTTTACCTTCCCGAGAGCAAGGTCATGCCGCACTACCGCAGACTGGTGAAGCAGGGTTAGAGTGACGCCCCCCCCGCACGCCGCTGGCTTCATCGATAACACCAGCAAGTGTGTGTTTGTTTGATTGTGTGTGTTTGTGTGTGTGGTGGATTGACCAGTTTATAAGCCGTCCTGTTTAAAACAAATTCTATTTATTTCCTGTCCGTGAGAAGAACTCGTTTACGCTCGGTCTGAATGTGTGTGTTTTTTGTACGTGTGACGTTTTGATGGTGATGCAGTCATGAGCTCTATGTTAGAGACGTCCAATCAGCACGTTATTTGTGCTTTTACTTTCTCATGATTTTTCTGATACGTCCTAGTTTTCCTCGCCTGTTTTTGAAGCGTTCGCTGTGATCTTTGTGGAAAACTCTTCACTGGCACCTTTCTCCCGACTAAACACTTCAAGTTTAGTGTTTATCACAAACGACAGAGAAACCACTCTGCTGATTTTTGTGAACGCCTTTTACAAACCACTGTGACATTTCTAGCCATTAGACATTACAACTGTAGATTGTGGTTGTGTAACAAGGTTTTAGTCCATTTTTCAAGAAGCGATGTTTAAATTTGAAATGTCCGTCCCACAGCGATGCAGCCACTTTCGTGTATTCATCAAAAAAACAACCGTGGCAGCTCCGTGTTTAAGAATTTGTTGTTGTTGTTGAATCTGCTGATATAGTGTCTGTGGTGTCACGTGTAAAGAAGGAGGATTTCTGAGCTGTCGTATTTATAGAAGTTGTATGTTTTTATTTGAAATGTCTTATTACCCAGGGATATGTTTTTGTTGGATGCACTGGAATGTAATTCTAGATGTCATATTTCTTTCAGTTCTCAGGAATCTTTGCTTTTTTTTTTCTCATATCTTTGAATTGCTCATGAAGTCAAACCCAAAGAGGTGTAAACGTTTTACTGGAGCGGTTGTCCCTGCGCTCCGTTGAGAGCCGGTGGACGGTGACTGGTTTGTGACTGAAGGAGGAATCCCACTCTGCAGTTTGTGAATGGATGAACGAGTTTCTTGTGCCAACAGCGGTGGAACCTGACCGCAGTGCGAAGCGTTCGGGTCTTTGTGCCAAAAGACGGATGAGTACGAGGGGGAGGGGGGGGAGAAAAGAAAAGTGCCTGAAACCACAGTGGCAGTGAAATGGTTAACCATCTTATCGTCAGTGATATTTAACGTTGACATTTCTTCGTCTTGCTGCTGTAGAGAATTTAAATGTTGATGTTCTTTTGTCTGCGTGATCACACACACTTTGTGGACATGGTGGTGATTCAGTGTTGTGCGTCTGTAATGTGTAACTGCAGAAAGTGTATCTGTTTGTTGGATGTCAAACTGTGAAATAATCCATTGTTTTCTTACTGTAAAATGTTTTTTTTTTAAATTAAATTTTCAGACACTGATTAGACTTCTGGGTTAGAGTTGTTTCAAATCCAGCAACATTTGTGAATCTGAATCTAGATCGCCCCCTGGTGGCTTTCTAGAGTATCAGTAACAAACCCTGCCTCCTCCATGTTGGTGGACTACACGACAAATACTTTTTGAATTAAAGATGTTAAAATGATGTCTGTTCAAGTGGTCATTTTGGTTTTCAAGAGCTCAAAACTGTGGTGCCTGTCCAGGATATTTTGGCAAAATATTTTAGCACAACGTGACGTATCGTCCGTCTTAAAATCAGTCTATGGTGAAACAGATGCTAAATAAAATCTACTGTAGCTCCAGATAGAAAATAACCACAACAGTCAAGTGTGTTTCTCATCGCTTTACTCGTTCCCTTGTGTTGGGACAGCTGACATGCATGAGGGAACCATGTTCATTCAGTTAAATTAGTATATATGAACTCCACACACTGTTACAGGATGAAGACAGCACTATCAGCTAAGTCTCAACTAGATTTACCACATTCCTTATCCTGGTAATATTAATAAAATATAAGTAGCAGCTAAATAAATTCAATAAATAATCATGTCAATGGTTTTTAATCCAAACTCATGTCTTCATCGTCGTCTTTCTTGTCTTTGGAGTCTCCGTCCTGGTCCGACTTCGTCTCCGTCTCCATGGCTTTAGCAAAAGCCTCCACATCTGCAAAGACAGACAAGAGTTTAGAAGTGAAGGCTGCAGATAAAGATTGCATTGGATATGATTTAAATCCATAACTCACTGGAGGAAAAGGTTAAGTCTCTATATTCTTTCTTAGTCTAAACAAATCCCAGAAGGAGATCTAAACCAATCTGATGAAAAAGCGTTTGAAATGGTGAAATCATTTCCCAACATTTACTTCTGCTTGTGCAACGTTTGCCAACAACCAACTCTTTTAGAAACTTGTAAAAACAAAAATGTCTGATCAAAAGTTTTCAGTGTTTAAAATCTTGATCTGCAAAGTAACTATCAAATAAATGTGAATTAAAAACGATAAAAACATAATATCTCCCTTCGATACTTTGGAAATACTCAACATTCTGCTAAAAAACAGTGTCTGTGTTTTAGTTTTCTATAGTTCATTTAAATCTCAGGTGTGAACATAGAAATAAAGATGGAAAATGAATAAATGGAAGTGATCACGTGTAGAGAAAGAAAGATATCTTATGTAAAAAGGAAGAAGGAAAGAAAGAATTTTCCTCCAGTTAACAGTGTGTGTGTGTGTGTGTGTGTGTGTCTGTGTGTGTGTGTGTGATGTGGGTATAACACTGACCTCCTTTGTTGGCGGCGTCCACCGCCTCTGCAGGCAAACCGAACTGGTTCATCAGAGGTCCCAACTGCCCGGACGCCAGCGCGCTGCTGAACATGCTCATCGCCTGTAGAGACGATAAATACTGAGAGTCACAACCAGATGCTAAATACCAGATTCTGCTCAGAGGAGAGAACAAAGTGTCGACTTCACATTTTATCTCGGTGCTCGAGGACAGTCAAATATTTAATGTCAAACTCGCCTGGAAATAAAAAGCCTGGATTGGTTTGTGGGTTTATCAGATTTCACGACTGGAACTGATTCACGTGCAATAAATACAAAGTCGGTTTTATGGAATGACCCCTAAATTTTAACTCAGTATTTCCACATCTCTTAAATCAATGAATAATAGTAAAGGAGGAAATGTAACAGAAAATCTGTTCAGACAAAGTTTTGCACATTTAAAGAGGGGGGGGGGGGACCATCCAGGAGGGAGACTGGGACCTGACCTGCTGGAACTGGGGCGAGCTGAGCGTGTTCTGCAGCTCGTCGGAGCTCTGGGGCAGAGACTCTCCGGAGGGCAGGTAGGCCGTCAGCCGCTGCTGCACCTCAGCGTTCGCCAGGATGGGCGCCATGACCTCCGGGGTCAGGACGCTGGCCAGGTCGACTGCAGGAGACAGACAGACACGGGTCAGGTTCAATAAAAAGGCAGCTTGATTTTAAGTACACGATACTATAAAAGCACCACCATTTAAGGAATTCACACGTATAATAATGGGTTGTAACTAGGGTTGCAAAGGGGCGGAAAGTTTCCGGTAAATATCCGGAAACTTTCCGGAAACTTTCCACGGGAATATTAAGCTCGGGAATTTGGGGAATTTTGAAAAAAAAAAAACTATGCAAATTAAACGCTGAGCAATACAAACATCATTCAAAACTCTATTTTAAAGATGTATGGAATGCAGCACATGCTGCGCGTTGAGTTTCAACCCTCCACTGTGTACACATGCACAGATAACTCCCAGCATGCTTCACTACTGAGGCCTGCTGTAGAGTGCAGGACTAGTCAGGTAAGTTTCCATGATATTACTGGGGAAAATATATTAGCATGCTGATTGAGGATTGTTCATCTGTTCATCTAGCCTATTTCCATTCATTTATCCATCAATTGTAAAATATTTTTACAGACTATTCCAATTGTTTTGCAAACTATTTATATCTCTGGCATTGCATTAGTGTTTTTTACAAACGTCTCATCTTATTCTACAGAACAATGCCACGTGCACTCTCTCATGTGTGGAGACATTTCACCCCATCCAATGTAGAAGGAAAGGCTGTGTACATTTACAAATACTGTGCAAAGACCTATGTTAAGAATGACACAACGATGCAGAAGCATATAGTCAAGTGCCCAAAGTGTCCTCAGGGCTCAAATCAGCCTATGACAAAACGAAATGTTTATATTTATGTCTGTATATGACAAGGTAAATACAGTTAGTATAAATTACCCACAACATTTCCAGTTTATTCCCGTTAATTCCCGTTTATTCCCGTATATTCCCGTTAATTCCTGTATATTCCTGTTAATTCCCGTATATTCCCGTTAATTCCCATGGAAAGTTTCCAACTTTGAATATTCCCGGAATTTTGCAACCCTAGTTGCAACTAAAAACAGATTCATTTGTTGACACAGAAACACACTGGTGTCAGTCACTTGTCTCTGTCAGTTTACAGTTTTATTTCACGCTTATATTTCAACTTTAAATGCGCTCAACTCTTCTCTGAACACATCACTTCTTATTTTATTGCTTTAAAACTTTGTTAAACTACTTTTTAAACCTGCAATGACTCGTTAAATATCAGTGTTTATTTCGCTCTACACCATTATCTGAGAAAAATCTCTCGTAAGTCTCTAAATGTTCCACTCGCCTCGTGAGCGAGTCACTGAACTGTTTGTGTGTCGGCTCTTAAGTGATGAACTGAGCTCATCACAGCGTTTTCACAGGAAGCTTCTGCGGCTGGAAGGAGGACGATGAGTGAATCATCACAATAAAACTGAGACATCGAGCTGAAAACTGCAATCAAAGATCCACAGAGCGGAACTGAAGACTGAGATGATTCTAGTTTGTCCTCTCTCACATACGGGAAGTCATGTGATCCGTTCCTACTCTCGTTTAACATCTCAACTAATTCTGTTATTTCTTTCAGCCTCTTCCGACTCCTTCTATTCCTTCAGCTCGATCCCGTTCTGTTTGTCAATCTGTCGGCACGGTGACGGGGACAAAGAGAAGCAGACTGGAGGGTGGATACCGAGTCAAAGCCTGATGGGTCCAGTAAAGAGCAGGTTCAGTCACGTTGGGCTCGGCCGGTTCTTTTTGTTTCCTACACTTGACATCTATTGCACTTCTGTCCGTCCTGGGAGACGGATCCTCACATGTGTCTCTCTGAGGTTTCTACGTATTTTTACCTGTTAAAAGGGTTTTTAGTAGTTTTTCCTGACTCTTGTTGAGGGTTAAGAACAGAGGATGTCTCACCATGTTAAAGCCCTATGAGACAAATTGTGATTTGTGAATATGGGCTATACAAATAAACTTTGATGTATTGATTGATTAATTTTAACGCTGCACACGTTTAAATCGGGGGGGAAACCTCGGGCTCAGACAGAGAAACTGAACAGAGAGCCTGTCAGCTGGAGTCGGGCTCAGCTGCAGTGATTCTCTTCAGACGGACGGATGCAGAGCTACGCCTCATTTCAGATTGTTGTGTTTGCAGTTTCCGGCTTCTGCAACAAACTGGATTTAACAGGTTGAAATTACACAGTCACACAGAGCCTGTTGTGTTCACACTTGTAATTATATGCTGCATAACCAGTTGTAATTGTACTAATTAGGTCTAATGATGTATTGTTCCCTCTGGGGGGGGGGCTGTGTAGGTGGAAGATTTCTCTCAGCTCTGAGGAGAGCTTGTGTGAGTCTGCCTGTGTGAGTCCGCCTGTGTGAGTCCGCCTGTGTGAGTCTGCTTGTGTGAGTCTGCCTGTGTGAGTCTGCCTGTGTGAGTCCGCCTGTGTGAGTCCGCCTGTGTGAGTGTGCTTGTGTGAGTCCGCCTGTGTGAGTCCGCCTGTGTGAGTCCGCCTGTGTGAGTCCGCCTGTGTGAGTCCGCCTGTGTCAGTCCGCCTGTGTCAGTCCGCCTGTGTCAGTCTGCCTGTGTCAGTCCGCCTGTGTGAGTCCGCCTGTGTGAGTCCGCCTGTGTCAGTCTGCCTGTGTGAGTCTACTTGTGTGAGTCATCCTGTGTGAGTCCGCTTGTGTGAGTTGTGTTTACCGGGGGTCTCTCCTCCCTGACCAGTGGCAGGGACGTTCATGGTGGCGAGGATGCTCTGCAGGTCCCTCAGCTGGATGGGCTGGGTGGGGTTGGCGGCCCCCCCGGCCACAGACGACACCGCGGGGGTGGTGGGGGTGGTGGCCGTGGGGGAGGCTGCTGAGGTGGCAGAGGGGGTGATGGGAGTGGTGGGAACCTGGGAGGAGCCGAGACGACTGGTGGCGGAGGTAGAGGTGGGGGTGACGGCTGTGGACGGACTGAGAGGGAGGAAACAACAGCTTCTCTGTCAGCGAGCAAACTTCAAACGTGGGATAAAACAAACTTGTAGAGATATGAGATGAATCTTTATTAATTTTAGTTTGAGGTTTCTACCTGGTGGAGGAGTTGCTGGCTGCCGGGACGCTGCTGCTGCTGCTGCCGCTGCCGCTGCCGCTGCCGCTGCCCAGCAGGTTGGCCAGGCCCGGACCGGCCAGAGCCCCGAGGCCACCTGGGGATCAGAGAGCAGGAATCAGAATCTACTGAGATGATCCAACACGTTCAGCTCGGCAGAGTGACGACCACGTACCGATCCCGCCCAGTCCAGTCGGTCCAATGAGCTGCATGAGCTGGTTGTGGCTCATGTTACCCAGAAGGCTTTGCAGGCCGCCCTCCCCTACACATGAAAACACAAGATGTGACATCGTGAGAGGGAAAATCGGTTTACTGATATTTTGAAGTGTGAGACGGAGGATGTGTGTTTACCTCCCAGAGCAGAGAGGTCGTGACCTCCACTGCTGCCGCTGCCCAGAGCCCCGGGCATCGGCGGGTTGTTCAGATACTCGTTCACTTTGCGGCAGTGCTCCTCGTCCTTGTCGGTCTTCGGCTCCTGCGATCAGAACAAAAAAAATGAGTTTTCTTTCTGGAATAGATAATTTCAGGATTATCACTGTAGAAAATAGTTCATTTCAGGATACTTCAAAGTACTGTAAAAACACTTTGCTCAATAAATTCAGAGACAGACTGATATGCCTGTGTTCAGGAGCTCTCTGACTACATGCATACTGAATATCAAACATATTTACTGAATGGATTTGGAGATTTTTCAAAGTAAAGTCCAACATTTTCACTGTGGAATAGATCATTTCAGGATTTTCACTGTAGAAAATAGATCATTTCAGGATTTTCACTGTAGAAAATAGATCATTTCAGGATACTTCAAAGTACTGTAAAAACACTTTGCTCAATAAGTTCAGAGACAGACTGATATCCCTGTGTACAGGAGCTCTCTGACTACATACATACTGAATATCAAACATTTTTACTGAATGGATTTGGAGATTTTTCAAAGTAAAGCTCTCTGACTACCTACAAGAGGAAACTAAATCCACATGAAGTCACACCTGCATCCAGAAGAAGAGTCTTTTGGAACCAGCCTTGAACTTCAGCACATAGACCCGCCCCGTGGTGCACTGGCTCACCCGCTTGAACTCACAGTCGTCAGGGAAGATGATCAGGTCCTAAATCAACATGATAAAATGGTTAAAATAAATAACAATCCAACACAGAGCAGCAGATGCTTCGTGGAGACGGAGTTCCGTACATCATCCGCGTTCCCGGTGGTGCGATCCTTCCAGCAGAAGTGGATGAGGGAGTCGTCGGTCTGCTGGATGTAGACTTGACCTTTGCGTTTGTCGGGGGTCACCGTGCTGCCCTTCATGGTCATCTTACCGGCCCGGAACTCCACTAGGTACTTGCTGGAGGAGCCGCGGGACCCGGACACCATGCTGGGGAACAACGCTCCAGACGCCATGATGAGGAGGAGGACACAGGGCTGCAGGGACAGACGGGAGGAGGACACACAGTTTGTTTTTATATTTAATACGACAATACAAACAAAGACTAAACCAAACTAAAAGCTCAGACATGTCAAAAGGCCCCTCGTCCCTTTCCTAGAGTTTTATTGTCACCAAGTGCTGCTCATTGTGGGAACTGATAGATAGATAGATAGATAGATAGATAGATAGATAGATAGATAGATAGATAGATAGATAGATAGATAGATAGATAGATAGATAGATAGATAGATAGATAGATAGATAGATAGATTAATTTATTCATCCCCGAAGGGAAATTAAGTCATAGCAGCCGGTATATTTGAATACAATAAAATACAATAGAATAGAATAAAATAAAAATATTGAGGTAGAAAGAATAAAAAACAGAAGCACAAGATAAAATAAAATAGGTAGATAAGGTGCAGTGGCAAAATGATGGTAATTGTACTGATGATATGATGGTAATGTTATTGTTAGACAGTGTATAAAAATAGTACAGTATATATAGCAGTATATAGTAATAATGGCAGAAACAGTAAATATTATAGTAATATAATGATAATAATTATAACATGTACACATGTATAAATATGTGTATATAGACTTATGTATACAAAGGAACTGTTGGTTCCTCTTAAATATTGTTAGGTCTCCACCTCAGTATGTAAAGTGTGATTTGAATTTTGCATTTAAACAAACTCTGTATCAAACACACAAACGTGACCTTGTTTACCAGAGTGACACACTCACAGTGGACGGATGGTGGAAGTACGTGCTAATACAGATATTGACAGTACAAATATTTTAAGTATAAAGTATTTATACAACTAACCGAGGCAGAGTATTTAAACCAAATATAAATACAGATTTAAAGATTAATAACTGAAGCTACACAGAGTTATGTGGTTCAGCAGATTTAAGGGTATTTTAAAAAAAGTATTATTAGGTGAATTATACAAGAGTAAAACTTAAAATATAAAACTAGAAATATAAATAAACATAGAATCCAATAACGATGAACACAGCAGTAATGGAGCCGGACCTGGTGACTTGGCACAAATTCATCCTGTAGATTTTATTTATGAAGATTAAAAAGTGTTGATTTATAAACTCAACCCGGACGTTTTAAACCCTTCATAATAACCTTTGATAATAACATGAAGTGAATCGGATCCAGGATCAGATGCAGCATGTGAAACACTGGGAGCTGCAGCAGATGACTGTGCATCCTGCAGACAGAGGCCTGATCCCAGCCCCCCCCAACACCCTACACGCCTCCACACGGACACACTACACACACACACACTGGGCCAACATCTGGATCCGCTCGCACACACCGGAAACATGTGGAAATAACGTGTTTTACTCACATTTCTCTCTGAATCAGCGAACAGCCGCAAGATGGTCAACAGCTAACCGAGGGTGATGGTGATTGGCTGACTGGCTCCGGTGCTTCGCTGGGATTGGTTGAAACGGGGGGCAATCGCTGGGGCTTTAAAAGCGCTGAGCAGGTTCGGTAGAGACGACACAACACAACAACACAACACACAAATACCCAGAAAATGTACTTCAATACTTAACATGATGGAGTAATATCTGATTTATTCTAAACCCTTTGATCAGTGTCCTACTTTATGTTGTTTTATTCTATTATTTCATTTATTTTATTCTTAGCTTTTGTTTAGTTTTAATACTTCAATTAATTCAGTTGATTCTGTCCTGATAATATTATTAAATCTGAGACATGAGATCTGCTTGAATTCTACTGAGAGACAATGTCTGTGTATATTGTTTCTCTAAGTAAAGAAAAAACTGCCTTTTGTGTGTTTTTATTTAGATATATTTTAGATTTTAGATTTATTTTATTCCCATACTGCTATTATATTGGTATAATTACTATACTATATATACTGTACTATTTTTATATACTGTCTAACAATAACATTATTACCATCATATCATCAGTACTATTACCATCATCTTGCCACTGCACCTTATCTACCTATTTTATTTTATTTTATCTTGTGCTTCTGTTTTTTATTCTTTCTACCTCAATATTTTTTATTTTATTCTATTGTATTGTATTTTATTGTATTCAAATATACCGGCTGCTATGACAACTTAATTTCCCTTCGGGGATGAATAAAGTAATCTATCTATCTATCTATCTATCTATCTATCTATCTATCTATCTATCTATCTATCTATCTATCTATCTATCTATCTATCTATCTATCTATCTATCTATCTATCTATCTATCTATCTATCTATCTATCTATCTATCTATCTATCTATCTAAGATGTACAAGATATACATTTAGATTAGATTTTTGACATATATACACACACACACAGTCGTATTGTGTCTTTAACGTTTTGAATCATTGAAGTCGTTCTGTGTCTTATTGTTGATTCTGTTTATCTCAACTCTTTTTCCCAAAAGTTTTGTCTTAGTTGTTCTTTTTTCCTTATTTCTTAGTTTTGTAGTAGTTTGTTTCTCTTTTAAACTAACCTGTGTTTTTCCCTCTGTGGTCACTGTGTTTGTCTCTTTGAGGCAGTCATGGGTCTTAATGGTCATTCTGTGTCTCTGTAGTCTATTGTTGTGTTTCTAAGTTCCGTGCATCTTTGTGGCCGTCTTTATTGGTTGTGTGATGTCTCTGTTGTAGTTGCTAACTTGTTGTGTGTCTTTATGGTCAATTTGCTATTGTACTTTGTCGTCTTTTGTTTTTTTCCGAACATTTTTTGTGTCTGTGGTCATTCTACACGTCTCTATGATCATATTGTCTTTGTTGTGTAGTTGTGTGTGTCCTTGGTGGCATTTCTCTGAACTAGTATTTGCCCTTTTTTGCCGCTGTTTTTTAAGAAGCTGAAATTGATTTGAGATATTTGGTGACTTCATTTTTTAGCTTGAAAACAATGAATTAATAATCAAGAGTTTTAGATTATTTCTGTTGACAGACTATACCATTAAACATATATAAATATATATATAAACCATTGCTTGTTTCTTGTAAAGAAGCACTGGTATAAAAACAAACACTGGAGTCATAAGATGATGTTAAAGTGTCAAACTTATACAAATGAAAGTAAACTCTTCAAACAAGGACATTGTTGGTAGTTTCCATATTTTATTTATTAAATATGCCTTGTAAGCATATGGTTACGTGAGGATAAGCGTATGAGGAGGAGAACACACAATGTAAACATTTCAGATTGGCTTCGCACAGAGACAGAGGTTTGATCAAAGGAACATTCCGACTGAAGCTGCACCTCCGAGTGTGCAGGCCTCACAAAGTGCTTTGAATCCAGGAGAACAGATGAGAGCGGCTGGGGGACGACACCAGGTTCAGACATTACACAAAACACTGAGTGCAAAGGACTGAGAGCGGGCGACTGTGCCGTTTAATGTGAGGTTAGTGCTCAGAAACCAAAAGGAACATCTCTACGCTGCTGTACAGTTTCTATCGTCTTCATCCACATCAGAGCAGGACATTCATTGACTGCAAGCTCAGGCAGAAATTAAGTGTTTTTTATTTTTCACATTTCAGGAGGGCAGAGTGGATGGGTCAGTTTGCATAGGTTCATGATGTCAACAGTTTCCTGTTATACGAGTGTGGTGAACTGAAGAATGACCGAGCAGCTCAGGCTGGAAACACTCAGAGTGACTTTGTGTTCACGTGTGAAGAGAATGTCTTTAATTAACAATCAGCAGGACACAGTTTTCTCTTTGAGGTGCAGCTCCTCGATCGGGCGAATATCTGAGATGAATAACGTTTTTTTCATTTAGATCCAGTGTCCAGAGAATATCACAAATCATTTATTCCACAGTGGATAAAAGTCTGCGTGGAAGCTTGAAAATAAATCTGATGCGTGTGAAAGTCGGTGCAGAGGTGTGCTCTCCTACTTGGAGCCACGACGCCCAGAACTTAGAGAAAGATTGTGCTCCTAAATTCAAGTGAGACAAAGATTAACAACAGGAGTTACAAAAATCCGTTAGTATGAACATTTTTCATGTTGTAGGCTAGAATTCATATTACAAACAGGTTATTTTTCCTGGAACACTGATTCTCTCCTCTGTCCATCCACGTACAGGCATTATGTCGACAACCTGTGACCATCTACACAAACAATTTAAAACAGTCTGAGGCTGAAGTCTTTACCCCCCCCCCCCCCTCTCTCTTATAAACCATTACGCTCTGTATCCCTTTGCTTTCAAGTCTCATGTAAATGCATTTACAGTATTATAATCAGTGCAGAAAAGGTTTTTTATGGCTTAAACGTGTGTAGATAATCTGACTGGTGACCATGCATGCACCAGGTATTATACACACCATCTATGTTACAACAATATAATGTACCAACAACATCTGTTTACCGTGGCAGTAAACGTGGTTATAAGCAGCTTTTCGATTTTACTGTATGTCTCCAGTCACAGAAAATATGTTGATGTTTAGTGCTAACTAAAATAGACATCTAATATTCAAATAGGGTTTATATAAAAGTAGCAGATGTGTAGAATATCCCCTGATATCTGAATGCAACTGGACAGAAGTGTGTGGTTTGTCTACAGGTACGATGGCGGTGGAAACTAAACCTGGAAACACGTCCTATAGGAGTCGGAGCTCTGCCTCCTGCAGCAGCAAGGCAGCGATCACACAGAGGTGACAGGTTCAAAACCCTCGTCAGGTGGAGTAAAGTGGACTATTATTGTACATTTACAGTAAGTAAACTCTAAAATTCTCCATAATATAACATTTCTCCTGTGCACAGCGTTCACAGTCGGTTGCAGATCATCTTGTTAATTGCCTGATAACAGTTGGATGTTATCATCGTGACTCTGACACAAACACGGTACCAGTGAGCGTCACAGACACACGGATGTTCGATGCTCAAGAGAAACTAAGTAAAACCAGTCGGGGAGGAGACGTTCACAGTGAGCTCCCTCTGGCGTCAATAGATGCTGGGACAGTCGGCGTAGTTCCTGTCGAAGTATCCACCTGTGTAGAGCCAGTCCTCCGCTCCCGTGTGGGGGTTTGTTCCCAGATTGAACCACCTGACAGGAAATAAAACAAGGAAGACCTGTTTTTAATGACGGCTTGAAAGGACGTTACACAACAGGAGCAATGTGCAAAGGTGCAAACGTGAGAACTTGTTAAAACACATTTTCTGAGTTTTGATTTGCGAGTGAGGTTCTTCCTTCTTCTTCTTCTATATAATTTCTTCTCTTGAACATGTTGTTGGTTTTAACAGTTTGTTCAAATGCTGGGCTTTTGTCATTAAGATGATGTTGTGGTTTTTAAATTCACAATTTTGTTTTTCTATTTTTATACTGAAGAGAACGTTCAGACAGCAAAGATTCATTTGTGTTCAGATGATAAGAGTCTAACTCGCAGTTACATATTGCTGAGCTTCAAACTGCAGTCGTATCTTTAATGTAAGAGACTCAGGATTAATATTCCAACTTGAACCCGACTGCTAAAGAGATGGATATTGGAAACGAACACACACCTGGTGGACCACTCCTCCTCGTCCTTGGAGCGTTCCCGTCGTGAAACTCTTTGCTTCTCTTCTAATCGCTCTTTCTCTGTATTTGCCGACTCTATAAATCACAAAAAATATAAATAAAGAAGACAGGATCATGTCAGTGATGCAGTCATGTTTATGGAAGGAGCCGTTTTGAGCTTCTGAATCAACCTCATGTTCCTGTGAGGTCAGCGTTACCTGTGTCTCCGTTCTCCATGGCTCTGATGTCGGGCCTCAGCCGGCAGTCTGTCGACGCCATCAGCCGCTCCATGCCGGGCTCCAGCTCGTTTAGTGTCATGGCAAAACTGGTGAAGCTGTACATCTACACAGGAGGATTCACACAGAGGGTTAAAGAACTGAGTTAACATCTTTTAATTAATATGGTTTTACTTCTTATGTGACACAAGGTGGTAAAAGAAAGGGAGTTCTTCATTTTGTACAGTGAGGGATGTGAATGAACCATCACGTGGCCTGATGCTCATGGCGTCTGTTCTCTCTCCTTGTGAGTGGGCGACAGAGTAAATACAGATGATGTTTAATCTGGTTATTACATTTGAAGTTCTGCTAATGTAACTGTCACAGTGACTTTTAAATGTAAAAAGCGAAATAAAGCTTCACTGAAGATTGTTTTTTAAATCCTCAAACTGTTAAATCCTCAAACTCTACATTCCTCGTTGTTCAAGCCAGTGAACTGTACAGGGAGAGGGACAAAGCGTCTCCACTTCCTCCCACTGACAAGAGACAAAGACAAAATATCCCAGAGATCAACGCTGCCATCTTGTGCCAGAGACATCATCAGCACAGAGTCACAGGAGCGAGGATACACACTCTCAATCAATCTAATTAACTAAATAAAATGTTTTAGTTTGGCTCAATTTCCCATCTTCAAACATAGAAGTGGTGGGGTTTATGACCTTTACTGAAACCATCCACCAGGGGGCAATCTCGGTGGTTTGGATTTACTTTTAGGGAGCTGGCATTTCGTCCGTCTTTATATAAAGTCTATGTTCAAGCATAAGTTAATTGTGTAGCACATGGTCGTGTGTGTGTGTGTGTGTGTGTGATCCTGACCTGCGCAGAGTTGGCAGGCGGCGGCGTCATCCTCCACAATAAGGCACTTCCTGGTATCACAGTCACAGTCTCATGAACTTCCGGCTTCTCATCTTGATCTTCACCTTCACAGCTCTGTTCCTTTACACACACACACACACACACACACACACACACACACACACACACACACACACACACACACACACACACACACACACACACACACACACACACACACACACACACACACACACACACACACACACACACACACACACACACACACACACACACACACACACACACACACACACACACAATAACCATCATCAGACAGATCATTTAGAGCTGACAGTTAATACAGTACGTGTGCAAACAGGTGACCCACAGAACTACAGTCTCCACAAATCACACATGTCTCTCAAGCAACAATGCACTTCATTGCAAGACATTATGGAATAGTGCTGGCAATGATCTAACCATACACTGCACTTTGAACATAACTCCAACTGGACAACAGCAGTAGCACACTACAGAATACCAAGTGCACGTTTACCTTACCTGCTACTAATGCCACTGCACGATATTGTGAAAGGAAAAGATACCGTTTGAGAAAAGACATTTCAGAGCGATGAGTAAATCCACAGATTCACGTCACATTGTACAACAGAGAAAAGATGTGAAAGAACAGACTCTGAGCAGCATTTCATTTCAGTGGAAGTTTCACACGTGAGACGTTTCTTCGGCCACTCACTTGTCTCAGCTTTTTTGAGTCTCCTCCCGTCTTCTTGTACGCGTCATACACCTTGGGGTCCACGCTGTACATGCACTCTGTCCACTTCCCGTAGATCACCCGCCGCTTCTTCTTACTAGTTCCACAGCAGAGACATCAGGTTTGCTTCAGAGGAAATGAATCAGGAACTGGTTGTTTACAGTGCTGTTGTGCTCTTACCTCTTGTCTTGGATGTAACCTTCCACTTTGTGCAGCTCTTTCCCAAACATCCCACATGGTTTAAAGTTTAACACACACTTGTCTCCCGTGCTGAGGAATTCAATTGAAACAATATATAAAGATGTTGATCGATAAGCACCGGTCTATATAACAGTTCCTATTTTTGGAACACAGTATTTATCTCTCTACCTGTGGTTGACTATCTCCACGGTTCCGTACTGCTCAATCCAGAGTTTTCCTAAAATTATATTATGCACACAGCACATTGGATTTATCCACGTGTACGCTTCTTTATGTCTGTGAAAAAGAAAAACAGCTTTTTTGGTTAAAGTTCTTATCAGACAGACTTTTATGCAGCAAAACTCAGTTACAACTGATCTAACTCTTCACAAGATTTTTGATTTAACATATTTCCACATGCCAACATTGATTTTTCAACACCTCATGGAGAAAACAAGATAAACTACATGAACGACTCACTTCAGTAACTCCAGTGTCATGGTCCCTTTGGGCTCAGCCTCCACACTTTTGCCCCAGAACTTGAGTTTCGGGTAGATGGAGCCATGGAACTCGAACTCTTGCTTCAGAGACTCAGCATGGAAGGCACTGACGGGGGGGTGGTGGCTCACCTGCTCTGAGATCAGTCTGTAGCCCTCATCCTCTCTTTAAAAAAAAGGCATTTAAAAAACCCTCATTAATGATATTTCCAGACATTTTATCACCAAAGCAAAACTGTACGGAGCAATTTTAGTTTCCACTGTCTTCTCTTATACCTAATGAGTTCATAAGTCTCCCCCAGTAAAGGATTAAATGGCTTTCCAGTCCTTTCCCATTGAGACGCTACGGCTGAAACGGCAAAAGCAGCGACAACCTGTCACAGAAACATGAAGTGAATCAGAGCCGAGCTGCAACCATCAGGCCATCAATCAATCAACTGGAAATCAATGATTCAAATGCAAAATTACTAAACATTCCAATGAGATAGCTTGTGAGGACTTGTGACCTTTTTTATGGTTTATGTTTAAGTTAAATATCTTTCAGTTAAAGTCAGATAAATTGTAATATGAACGACATTTTTTGACATTTTAAGGACCAAATAATGAATCGACAAAGTCACTGAATTGATACAGAAATGAGAAGTGAGTTGCAGCTCAAAATCCTACACAAGTTCAGGTGTCCTTACAAAAATAATAATAATACAGAGGGAATTAATTCCAAGAGAAATACAAAACAAAGCAAATCCATCATCTCTACCTGCATGCGGTCTATGGAGTCAGATAAAGTGCAGGCTTTGTGAATAAGATGAGTGTGTTCCATGTACTCCGAGATTCTCTGGAGAAAGCTCAGTGGCTCGTTAAACTCAACCGGCATTGCTATTTTGGACAGCTCCTGTAAAGCCCCAAAAGTAAGAAGAGTAAATCAGAAGAGTCAGGAAACACAAGAAACAGTAAACAGTTACAAGCAGAGGCGCTCTGGTGCGAGAATACTTTACTCAAACAGTTCATGCATTTGATATTACTTCTAAACTAGAAAAACAATAACCAGGAGAATGAGAGAATCGTGACTTTTGCATTAACGATGTTCATTCGAGTCACTGCGCTTCTTTCACACGGCTGCAGAGAAAGCATTTCCCAAACCCAATTACAGCCGAGTGAGCAGAGAAGAGGAAAGCAAGACTGATCTTGTAGCGTTGAGGAGAAAGATGAAACACGTCTTTCATTTAATTAGATTCCAAAAAAAAAGATAAAGAAAAGCATGTTACACCAAAACATAACCG
This sequence comes from Limanda limanda, assembly GCF_963576545.1. NCBI lineage: Eukaryota > Metazoa > Chordata > Actinopteri > Pleuronectiformes > Pleuronectidae > Limanda > Limanda limanda. Next base: position 4,221,450 of record NC_083642.1, on the reverse strand, counting down.
GAATGCAACTTATCCGGAGCAAAGTTAACGTCGGTAAAATGAGATGAAACTGTCACAGTTCTCTGTTCTCGTGCACGTGTCGGGGACTCACCATGCCGATGCATTTCTTCAGAATGCTCCACACGCTGAAGTCGTTTCTGGAGATCATCTCCGCGGGCAGCGTTTTCCTGGTGCACATTTGGACCAAATAAGATAAAACTGATCTTGTGAAATCAGAACGAATGCTGTGTCTCTGTTAACAGGTGTTTTCTTAACGGCTGCAAAGCTCAAGTCAAAAGTGTGACTGACGACTGCAGCTCCACAGACGTGCTCTGCAGAGGAGGTGCTCACACACTGACATGTTAGAAATGTGGTAACACGGGCCTGGTCTGCCTCCACGTGTGAGAACATGCATGATAAAGACCCCCGAGCCCACACTCACACGAGGAGCCGTCATGTGCTGACATGCTTGCATTCACACAAACATGCAGGTAATGGCAGAAGTATCTTTAAAATTAAGTTATACACTAAGTTAATTTTAAAGAGAGAAGCAGAAAAAACAGACACTTAAAATAAGCTTTTCCTCAGTGAATATCATCCATTCATATCTCTTGAAGTATTTCATGGTGGATTTTGAGATAAGCTTTTGTTTATTGTCCTGTTGTAGAATCTGGCCTCTTCTCACTTCACTGCAGGACATGAGCAGCCAATATTTTCAGATATTAAGTAGAATCCATGGAACTGAGCTCCATCGCTTCTGTTTCAGCTTGACTCTTCCTGCAGGTCTCCAGCTGTCATGTTGAGGTTTTGATTTACCTGATGCACAGTTTGAGAGTTTGCTTGATCTATCAGATGTTTCCCTCTGCTGTTATTTCTACACGACAACTCAAGACAGTTGAAATTTCAAGCTGGAAAAAGCTTTCATGTCTTTTTATAGCCTCTTCTGCTTTGTAGGCATCAGTTCGCTTCATCTTGAGATCCTCAGCCGGTTGCTTAGATACTGTTTTTGTGATAATCATCGATATCGACTGAAACATTTAGTCTTATAATATAATTCAGCCCTGAATAAATTATTGATATTCTGACTGTTTCAAAAGCATAAGCGTCATCAACATTAGAGGAAAGGCTTTGCAGCAGTGGTTGTATTTTAGTCATTATAACACAAAATATGACAAAAAAACTAAACATGTCCCTCGGGGAGAATCAGGTGAAGAAGAAAGCAAAAGAATCTTATCAGCCAACCTGATCGTGTTTTGTCTCATGAGTTCACGGTGACGCCTTCAGGCTACTAAACTCCGACAGTCAGCATTTTAAATCACATCTTTTTTACTACTCTTCTTTTTACACGATAAGTCATTTAAGTCATTTATTATCTAATTATTGTCTTTTATTCCTACTTATTTGACTTCCTTAAAGGTCCAGTGTGTAAGATTATTGGCAGAAATTGATTATAAATAGTCCTAGTGATGGTTTCACTGGTGTTTCTTGTTGTTTTTTTCACCCTAGAAAGGTTTCTTTACATTTAAATACTTGCATCGGGAGAGGATACAATTATAAAGTGAGATTAGTGTATATGAATGTTAAAGGACGGTGAAAAGGATGTGAAAACTTATGGTTAATAATAAAGTAGATAAATACTGTGAAGGATTAAAGTGATCCGAGTGCATTGAGGTAAGACTTCAGCTGCATTGTGAGAACTTCACCAGTAAACTCTACACTCTGAACCTTTAACCTCTATCTGGATGACCTTCACTGACCTCTGTTTGTTTGTTGACATGTGCTTTTTGGACACGTGTCAGACTGGAAGTTGCTCGTGTGATCGTGAATCTGAAAACATACATGCACCCCCCATGGTCCCTCACCTGCGCTCCCACACTCCGTTCTCCTGCTTGCGCTCCAGCACCAGGGCATCTTTGAAACTGACCTCGCAGGAATCATCTGACTCCAACCCTGCAGGTGATGGAGGAGGAAGAGGAGGAGGAGGAAGAGGAGGAAGAGGAGGAGGAGGAAGAGGAAGAGGAGGAGGAGAGACACAGGTCATTCATGTCAGCCAACAGGGAGCCAGTGTGTCCAGCATCTTTTCTCCTGTCTGTCCACCTCACCTGTCTCGGCATCGTAGAACTCCTCCTCGCTGTTCATCCTGACACAAGTAAACGAGGCGTCACTCAGAAGACATGTCCCCGTCTCCGGCCTGTCCTGTCCCCGCAGCAGCCCTGCCTGTCCCCGGGCATCACTGACAGCCGCACACACCACCTGAGAACCGGGGACAGCTGGTTAGCACCGGGCCGACAGGACACGTCCTCAAGCGGGAAACCAGTGACCCCACATCGGCTATCAACAATCCCTGCTCCCCGGGGGATGCTGCTAGCTAGCTGTGTGGCTAGCTAGCTAGCGTTAGCCGTTAGCATCTTTGATTTAACTGGGCAGCGGGGCGGCGGAGCTAAGCTAACGCTAGCTACACACACTCGGACACACACACATACACACACATGGGGGGGGTTCGAACGCAGCCCGGTCACACGTACCTGAGAGTCGAGGTCAAACTTAACGCGCTAACGACGTAAACAACCGAAGAGTGGGCAACCGCTAGACCACGGCGGAAGTGGGCGGGAAGGACAACGTGATGGACAGGCCGAGCGGGCCAATCAGAGGAGAGGCTCCAGCAGCTGCTCGCAACCACAACAACAACACAGATGTGACTTTAGAAAAAAGAGCAAAAGTTTGATTTATTTTAAACTGAGAAGATGTGACTCATCACACAAGAGAATGATTCTATAATAACACGAATTAGCCTAAATATACATTCATTCATTAGTGGACTCTGGAGGCTAGAAACGCACTGTATCATAATAATAAACCTTATTTATACAGCACTTTTTAAAGTTTACAAAGTACTCTTACTGCAAGGCAAGAAAAGTAAATATAAGAGAAACAACGATCTGCGGGATGCAATGTGACAAGAAGCCAGACATTTAGTTGGTGAGAAACGAGGTAGTGTTCAAAATAAATGAATAAAGATAGAGCTAGATATCAGTTTTTTTGGTTTCATGTGACGTTTTCCTCCTTTAAGTTGAGTTTTTTCTTGTAAGGTATCTTTTTATTGTGCAGCTGTAACCATAAAATAGATATCTTTAAACAAAATGTTTAAATATATATTGGTTAAACTTGGTCAATGGTTCAACAAAGTTTCCTTCAAAATACAACTGTACTCTGCACTAATTCAATACTGAATGTTTACCAAACAAATACAGTTCTAATATCCCACATTAAACCGCTTGGGAACTTTATATGCAAAGAATCCACTCTCTCTGTTTTTATGCTAGACAGATTTTATATTTGATGGTTGAGGTTAAGGCCCTTAGGAGCAGAAAAACCTTAATATTTACAAAAATGTAATAGCCTGCATTAGAGCATATTCCATATGTTCTTCATTTTATGCAAAATCGTAGCTATAAAATATGTGTATATAAAAGATGTAATATGAAGGAGTGTGTGTCTAGTAAGAAGAATAACAATATTTCTCTCTGTGAAATATGTTGTAGACTGAAAATGGCTTGAAAAGAAAATACTCATATTGAACACAAGTACTTTAAAATTATACTTAAGAAAATAAGTTGAGTAAATGCACGTATTGCAGTAGATTAACATTTTAATAAAGAATTAGATAAACTACAACTAAATGCAATACAACAACTTATCCACGAGGTGGCAGCTTTAACCCTGAGATCAATCACCTCAACTCTATAATGAAGTCAAAGTTTGTGATCACATAAACATCAAAAAAATATGTGACATTGTGTGTGAATATTGAATATGTTGTCTTCAGATCTTCAGAGAAAAGTGGTTAATATGGTGAATAAAATATTTGATTGATCAAACTCCTGATTGTATAAATATATAGTTTAATCAGATGGATAAATGTGAGCTACATGTTTAACAGTTTAAAAGTTATTAAGCAGAAAGTTGAATATGAGTTCAGCAGATAAACAATAAGAGTCAAAATCAGACCGGAAAATGATGTGAGCTGCAAAGAAAAAGTTTAGAAAATGTGTCTCTTTCTCAACCATGCAGAACAAGCGAGGACAAAGTTACATGTAGTAAATCTCATTTTGAGATTATTCATCATTATCAGTAATGCACAAATTATACGTTTTATGGTAGGGAAACTTTCATTAAGGGTGGACGCTTTTATTTTGTAAATGCCGCCCGGAACTCCTTATGAAACCACGTCAGTCAGACTCTGGTCTCTGTGTGTCCTCTGTCTGTCCGTCTCATGCGTAATGGCACAGTCCCAGTCTGCAGGATGGGGAGCAGCCAGTCGCATCTCCTCACTCACTGAGCTCTGAGAAGAGGACACAGGGGGAATTTTAACACATGCAAACATCATGGTCACTTTGGATTAAACAGCTTTTTATTTGTTCCACCTGAAAAACAGAGAAGAAAGAAGTCGGGATGAACAGAGACGGAGAGAAAGGCGTAAAAGCTGCGCTCCGGAGCCAGAAACAACCGAGGACGCAGCAGCAGGTTGTGTTGCAGAAGAGGAAGAAAGATGCTCAGATTGTCTCCTGCTCCAACAAGGAGAAGCAGTCAGGTGTCTGTGAACCAGGGAAGGAGGTGAAAGCTGGTTCACAGGGAAAGCGAGCCGGGAAAGTGTCCTCCAGTGCCGGGGCAGAGAGCCACAGGAGCCCGGGCGCGCAGAGGAAACTCTCCGACGCCAGCAACGCGTCCGAGGACCTGAGCAAAGACTCCGGCTGCGTCTCCGGGAAACTCTCCTCCTCCGACAGCAGCTCAGAGATCTCCGACTGCCCCTCGGAGGGCATCAAGCACGACTCTCCCAGCAGCGACCACGAACTAAGCTGGATCGACGGGAGAGCTTATGAGAATCCGAGCAAGTCGTGCGTAAAGGCAGCCCGGGTTCCCTGCGCCCTGGAGCCCGACGCTGCCGGAGAGGGGCTCACTGTGTTCAACTCCCCGGGGGTCTTCATGGAGCTGATCATGGGGGAGACCACCGAGGACCTGGTCAGGGAGGTGGAGGATTTACGATCAGAGAACGAGTATCTGAAAGTAGGTTCGATTTCATGATTCTTTATTCCGTTTCTTTCATACAGTTTTTTTGTTTTAAAGTTGTTTTCATGTGTCTAAATTCCTACTTAGATCCATATTGGTTTTGCTTCTTTATGAAGTCTTTGTGAGACCTTCCAGACTCTGAACACAAGAGCCTATTTTATGTAAAGGCTCCTGTCAGTCTTCATTAGTGTCTGCAGGAGAAGTGAGAGGAAGATCTCATGTCAGAATCAAAAGTCAACAGTCTGTGCTCACTTCAATAACCAATGTCATTCATCGTTTTTCACATCAAAACTGCTAAATAGAGAAATCAGCTCCTCTGTGGCAAAATGTCCTATTGTTCCACAGAGTTTTGTGTAAATGTGTTTAGTAGTTTTTGTGTAATCATGCTGACAAACGACCTAAACGATGGAAGGTTGGTTGGACGGTCGGCCCAACACTATCTGTTCCCTACACATGCCTGATTTTCATCAAGTTCCATGGATTAATCTCTGGGAAATTGGTGATTGGTTCCTGGATCTGACTCTTTATCCAGATCTGTGCCTAAATACTGTATAATGGCTCCTCTCTTATCCCATGTTTCATCGGTCCACCAAGTTTCAGGGAAATCTATTCCGGATTGTTTTGCGAAATCCTGCTGACAAACAAACAAACCAATTCACAGAGGTAAAAAAACAAAACATAACCAGGTTTAAGAACATGAGATTTATTTTATTACAGTTTGTTATTTGTGTACAGAACATTCTCTGTGATTCAGGCCGACCTTGAATCTGGGGGCTTGTGTATGAGCTGGATCTCATTTCACAGACAAGCTGTTTTTGGGACTTTATTCTGCTCACGGAAACCAAAAAGTGATGAGTGATGAGACCCGGCCCGGGACACAGGATGAAATCAGGAATCTGTCCTGCAGAGTAATTCAATCAGAGAGAAGCCTCAGACTCCAGCTTCTACTTATGAGATCAAATCAGGCAAATCTCAGCTGATCTCTGTGACGTATAATACATGATGTATGTTTGTCAATTTTTTGCCATTTTTCTTTTTTCTAGATCATTTCAAAGCACCACATAGGTTCCTTTAAGTATAATATCTATACTTTGATAAATATGATTAGGGCCTAAACTCCATTTACAAATTAAGAGATACATTGTATAATTTGCTCTCACGTTATTCAGAGCCTTGGCGTCATAAACTTTGCACACAGAACCTGTCGTGCAAAAAATATGTCTTTCACAGGTATCAGGCAGTCCCATCTACTAACATGGAGGAGGCGCAGCCAGCCAGCAGGGGGCGATTGAGATGATTTGGCTTTATGGCTCCTTTATGGAAGCTGTCATAACATACATCTTTGTATACAGTTTACTCTTCATACGAAGACTAGAAACAGTAAGAGCTGAGCTTCTAAAGCTCACTAATCACCAAGAAGATTATGTTTTCACCAGTGTTTGTTTGCCTGTTTGTTGGTCAACAGGATTACACCAGAGCTGCTGAACTGATTTCCATTCGATTTTGTAGAGAGCTCGGTTAGAACCCATTATGGTAACGAGTACGTATAAGTAGAATACACTTCAGCTGTTTCTAAACATGAATTCGGGAGAATGTGCCTTTCACACATGAGCAACACAGAAGGAGATTCTCTGTCAAGACACGTTCAAAGCAACACAGGTCAGGTGGAGAGTGGAGCAGCAGGAAGAGGAGGAACGTATTCATTCTTATGGGGAGATCACATGTTTTTGTTGACAGTGTCTTCTACGTGTTTTCTTCTTGTCTTGTTTTTTCAATTTGGTGTGTGTCACGTATAAGAATCGTCCCCAAGACACCGAGTCGCTGTTTTGTTCTTACACGAACTCCTCCAGAGATTCTCCGAAGTTTCTACTGCAGGAGGCTGGTTGGAGAAACTGTGGACACAGGCTGTTACTCGGACATTTGCATTCTCACATACTACCCTCAGGAGAATGTCCGGAGTTCAGTGCATCGCTGACAGCAGCTTTTTTATGCTAAAACTAGATGATGCTATTTATCAAGAAATTCTGGTCTGGTTTCCGTCCATCTGCAAAAGCTGAAGCTTAACTAAATATAAGGATTTTCTGCCAACACAAGGGGTTTATGTTTAAATCTGAGATTTTGGGCCAGTTAATTTCGCCTTTCGGCTAAGTTTCTGGTTTTGATCCAAATGTTACTTGATACCATGGACACTCAACATAGACATAACCCTGCTGTTTTTTTATTAATGTCAAGTCGGGTCAGTGGCTCTGCACTGAAGGTTCGCTGGTGGGCCTTCACCTTTATTAAAACTTTCTAGTTTTTCAAACCCGAAATTATGTTTTTTCCTAATCATTGCATTTCTTTACTTGTGTCCCAGGATGAGGTGGAGGAGCTTCGCTGTGAGATGCTGGAGATGCGCGACATGTTCCAGGAGGAGGAGGTTTACCAGCTGCAGGATCTGCGGCTGCAGCTGGAGCAGGCCAACAAGTCGTGTCGCATCCTGCACTACCGCCTCCGCAAGGCCGAGCGCCGCAGCATCCGGGTGGCTCAGACGGGACAGGTGGACGGGGAGCTGGTCCGGAGCCTGGAGCACGACATCAGGGTCAGGAGCCGACTCCTTCTGTGCGTGTGTGTGTGTGTGTGTGTGTGTGTGTGTGTGGTCTTGTTAAAACTCACCCACCACCATCAGTGAAAGCTCTTTTGGGGAAATCGTTGAATCACTGCCGTTCCAGTTGCCTGAATCCTTCTTCATCCCACTGAACTCTTTCACATCTCAGTGCTCGTCTTGCTCACACACAATGACGGACTGTAATCATTTGACAGAAAGCCCTGACTCACCAGTCTTTGCTGAGCTGTAAACTGCAGCTCCCTGCTGTTTGCTCACACCGCAAATATGTCATTAGGTCAAAATGTGTCCATCATGCATCCTGTTTATATTTTTAACGCACGATGGTGTAATTATGTGGTGGCTGTTCTCCATGAGTAAGAGATATAAAAGCCCATTACTCTTCATCGGAATCACGGCAGCTCACTGGCTCCCCCTGTAAAAAGGAGACTGTGCAGTGGCAGCCAGACTCTGTGTATTGTGGTGTTGGATTCCCAGCAGCCTCAGCTTCACCCCCCCCCCCCCCATCCACACATGTGGTGAATTCCTGTCGCAAGCATTTCCCTGTGAAGTTTCTCCGCTTGAGGCAAACCACACACTGCAGTCCCAAAATAATGCTCACGAGTACAAGCAGGACTAAAAGATTTTCTCACTGCCTGTTGCAAAGCTCTCGATTATCTCGCGCCCCCCATATATCACTGACCACCTGATCCTGTATTCTGCCCCAGGTCACGTAGGTCGTCCTCACAACAACTACTGTCAATCCCCTTTCTCCTCTCAGAGCTAAAGGGGACGAGCTTTTCTCTGTCGCTGCCTCTTAGCTCTGGAACTCTGGATCTCCTGTTGTCCCACATCCCGCTTTCGATAACTTTAAATCCAATTTAAAACCCCCCGCTTTTTAATCAGCCTGATTCTGTCTCATGATTCCACTTTTGTCCCTCTCATTATCTCCTTGGACCTCTTGCACTGTTTTAATTTCATTTTATCCACTTATTTAGTTTTTCCTTGCCGTGGCTCAACTCCTGTTGTTTTTAACGTGTTATAGAAATCTATAAGAAACACACTTGATTACTTGGCACAAAGAGACAAAAATGATCCATCAAAAAGAACAAAATACTATAAAGAGAAGTAAAATGACCAAAGAGACAAAAAACAACCACAAAGAGAAATGTTTCCTGCCTTTTTCAATCTTTGAGTCTTGCTCTTCTGTGGGGGGAGTAGATTTTGTATATAGCACTTCTCAAAACCAAGTGCTTCACACATATAAAACACATAAAAACGTAGCCATAAGATAATAAAAACACATATAACATGACAGACATTTAAACATGACCACCTTTTAAAAATAATAAAACTGGAATAAGGTAGAAAAATCTGGTCAAAAAAACGTTTTAAAAGCTTTGATTTAAAGGAAGCTACTGACTTTTTCCTCTTATTTCAATCTCTGCCCCCCCCTAACAGAACAAGAGACCATTTTCTCCTAACTGGTCCATGAATGGAGCTGCAGTAACCCAATCTTTGCTTTGCCTACAGGTGGCAAAGAGCGTGTCCCTGCGCTTGTACAACGAGCTGGAGGCGGTGAAGAAGAACAATTCCCAGTTGGACTGGGACAATGAGACGCTCCGAGAGAGGACACAGGAGCTGGAAGTGGCCAAGCAGGTTTTACAGGCCGAGGTGGAGAAAACCAGAGAGGTACGACATTTTAAGATTATTAAAACCAATGGACATTTAGTTTTTCATGTTGTTAATTCACTTGGACGATGGCGCGTCATTGGAGAAAAAGTTGAAGGTTGAAAGCTGTTTTCACATTCATGAACAAATTGGGAAAGATGGCAAAAAGTTTTATCGACCACTTAAAGCTCTTTACAGTACAAACCACATTCCCTCATTCACACAGCAACACTATCAACACGCAGCCATATAGGGGTCTATTCAGGGTTTAAAGGGACTCTTACCTTTGTTGCATTTTTACACTTTTTTTGGATAAGGTTAAATTGGTATTAATAAGGTAATGACACTCTAAAATGCAAGACAGACCCACCAGGAGTAAAAACAAACAATTATTTCACTCTCATAATATTTAGTGAAAACTTCAACCAATAAAATTCTTCGGACCGAAGGACCTTATTGGCCGACAGACCTGTCTGTTTGCTGCATGGACATGCAGGTTTTCCGTCTGCTTCTTGTGGCGCATTCGGGCCCGCGTCCTCAAGGCATGTGAATGTAAATGTATATAACTTACCGAATCCATTGCTTTGGTAAACAAAAACTCACGTGCGTGCGCGGAGGCAGTAGATTGTAAGTCTGCTTGTAAATAAAGTTTCTTCAAAAAAACACCGCGGATGGGAACGAGGGGGTGGGGCATTGGAGGAAGGCAGGATGATTTCAATGTGCTGTAATTCTCAAATGCAACAAAGGTAAGAGTCCCTTTAAGGAATCCAGGGATCAAACCGACGACACCCTCAATGTCCTGAGCCACAGCCGCCCCTGGTCAGTGCAGGACTTCATAAAATCACAATTGTTGGTCCAGGATGTGTTGGTCCGGGATGTGTTGGTCCAGGATGCGTCAAAGATGAGTGAGAAGTGAAAACCTAGACTGAGAATTAACTTTTCAGTGACGTTGCAGAAATCGTCTATTGTTGCATATTCATAGATTTTCTTGTTTTTCACGGATGGTTTGAAAGAATTAAGTTAGACCATAAAGACCAAAAGCTTAGGTTTCAAAACAACCTCCTAAAAGCCTGAGGGTTTCTGAAGAGCTGAGAGAATCACCAACGTTTACAAAAACTTTCATTACTCAGCAACTGAAGCAGATATAGTGAAGGAATGAAAACATTTGGTAGCTTAAACATTTGGCCTCCATTGTAATTCATTGGCATTTTTTAATAGTCAATAAAACTACGCCACTTTAAAAACTTTTTTGCAGGCTAAGAGTTTTATGTGTGAAAGACAAAAAGTATTGTTCAGGATTCTGAAAGTCCTCTCTCAAGTTAAGCCTAAAGTAGGAGACTGTTTTGATACCACACAGCTTTAAGTAGAGTTTTAAACATGTCTGGAGGGGGATGGTGAATAAAACCTTCCCAGAAACTCAAGCTTCCACCACTCACACGCCTCACAAACCATCATCCCTCTGGTCAGGAATCCTCCTCTCCGTTCCCCCCCACACACAGCTGCACCCATCCCAGCCAGTTGTCGCCCCTGATGTCAGGTGACACATGACCCTGGTGCCGATCGGTGATCTGAGCGCAGGGCTCGGCCTGCAGCTGCCCGGTGCCGGGGCGGGGGAGAAGGAGCCTGGTATGCCGAGGCCTGAACTCCAGGCATAGCTGATCTCAGCTGAGAGGACGGAGAAAAGGGAGAGATGCTGCGAGAGATTACAGAAATAGTCTCTCTCTCTCTCTCTTGTCTGTCGTCTATCAAGCGAGGCTAAATCCGGATCAGTGTGTCTTATGGCCTTCATATAGACGGCTGCTGGTGCTCCGACATACTGACCTACTACAGTCACTGCTCTGACTTTCATCAGACTGCACTGATTCTCAGTCCACCTTTCATTCCCGCGGTAACGGCCGTGCACTGAAGTGACACGTATTCGGTTTAATCCTGGATTCTGTGCTTTGGCAGGAGCTCAATCTGGTCCACTCATGGGAGACAGCTGCTCGCCCGTGTGATCCCAGCAGGGAAATCCACTTAGATTATCTAATCCAGGAGCAGAAAACACAGGGGAGGTAGACGTGTAGGAGGATGAGAGTTTCAGAGACTCACACGGCTGCTGGACTGTCCGTGACCCTGCGAGTGATAACACAACACGGTCTGCTCCTCGTGTAGCTCATCACATCTCAGCTGGCACTTTATCCACAGACAAACCCGCTGACCTTGAGTTGAAGAGATCGTAACCCTCGTGTTAGCTGCTTCCAGCCCGACTTTAAGATGACTATTATTAACACTGACATCCTGTCTGGTGTCTCAGAGCGGGACAATGGCGCCAGGCAGAGGCTGACATTCTTCTCATACTCAGACTTACAAATAAACTCAGTCGTGTATGGAAACCCTGGTGTGTTTGGATGCAAACACACCGAGGACACTGGTGCACCGGAGGCATCGGAGGAGAGGATTCAAACCCTTTAACGTCAAAGTACAAATAAATAGACAAAAATGTAATCACATTCACTTTCTACTTGAGTAAAATGAAGTATTTGCTGTGAAATATACTTTCCATATTGTTTCATTATTAAAAGTAAGAGTACTTACCTATTCCCTGATGTGAACTGTGCACTACATCATTATATCTAACCTCTTCTACCTGCCTGCTCTGATTGGATCAGTGGCTCAATTCCCCTCACGTTATTGATAACTTATAGAAATATATAAAAACAATATTAGCAGTGTCAAATTTAAAATATGAAAGTTAAAATGTATATAGAGCTTTTCCAATCTTATTGACTCCACAGCACAAGTCACATTTACTCTTTCACACACACGTTCATTCGGTTCTTCTGTGTTCAGCTCGTTTCCATCATACATCATTCACACACCGGCAGCGCAGCCGTCAGGGGACATGTGGGGTTCAGTGTCTCGCCCTCCTCGGCATGCAAACAGGGGATCAAACTACCGATGACCCGCTCTACCTCCTGAGCCACTGATGAACCTGATAAACTGTTACTGTGAAAGTTTTGGGCCAAAATAACGTTCGTGCTGAACCTTGAATAAAACTCTCTGTCCTGTTTTTATCCATCAGAACTCTGTGAAGAAGAAAAGCATCAGATCCACTAAAGCTGAGAGGAGGATCTCTCAAGCGATTGAGGTTTGATTTGTTCGTTAATCTTCTTTGATTTAAAATATCACGTGTTGCATTTATTGTTTTTGACTGACTGGGATGTGATCACTGTTTGATTCCTAAAGGATGACAGCGCTGATCTCAAGTGCCAACTCCACTTTGCCAAAGAGGAATTAGCTCTCATGTGCAAGAAGCTCACCAAACTGGTGTCAGAGAGCGAGGGCATGCGCGAGGAGCTGGTCAAGTACCACTCGGCCTTCGGCGATGTGAGCGTCGCCCAATCACCTGAGGGCAAACACAACTCCGCCCACGCCAGGGAGGCAGAGGTCAAAGTTCACCTGAAGCTGGTGGAGGAGGAGGCCACACTGCTGAGCCGGCGCATCGTGGAACTGGAAGTGGAGAATCGTGGGCTGAGAGCGGAAATGAGCGACTTGAGAGAGAAAACTGGAGGAGATGGAGGAGGAGGAGTAGGAGGAGGAGGAGGGGAAGAGGAAGAAGAACAGAATCGGGATGTTTTGGAGGAAAAAGGGGGGGCTTGTACGCCATCGCAGGACAGAGCGGGAAGGGAGAGAAGTTTGAAATCGGGATTCAATGTTTACGAGCAGGAAGCAGATCAAGGTGTGGAAACGTCTCTGCTGTGCAACCAGACACAGGTTGGTGAGGGGATGATCGCTGCTTGTCATGTGACTCGAGAGGGTCCAGTCGGTGGAGAGTGGGACCCTTCAGACGGTCAGGAGGGCGACAACTACAGTAAAACTGACGGAGGTCTGAGAGGAATGACTGTGAAAGACTATGAGGCTCTTCTCGCTCTCAGAGATCATTCCTGCGTTCTGAGTTCAGCCATACAGCTCCTGACAGCACCCCCCAAAAACGGGCGTTGTTCATCTCTGACAGACGTGGACTCCAACGGTAAAGCCCAGAAGATCTTCCTCCCGGGACCTTTGAATGAGGCCCTGGAGCTTCTGAGGGACATGCTGTTGTCTTTCACCGGGAGAATGGAGACGCTTTTAACAGGAGAGGATTCCGGCAGAAACTCTGTTTGCAAGGACGGACATGTTTGGGATTCCTACACTATCTCCTCTCTCTCCGGAGACGGTGCAGATCCTGACGAGGTCGGTCATGACATGAGAGAGTCACCAAGTAAACAGGAACATGTTGAAGACCTCCGCACCTCAAAGGTCAAGGAGAGAGCAACAAGACGAGGATGCTCGGCTCAGTGGGACCTCCTCCACAGCTGCAGGGACCCCAAAATGCAGCTCTCACTACAGATTCTGTGGATCCTCCATCAGTGGTGTCAGGTTAAAGGACCCAACCTGGAGGGAAAAGAGGTATATAATGACTCTCAATATGATGCTTTCCACCGCCAAGTTCCCACAGCCCCTTTATAAACCCAGAGATTCAGTTTATTGTTATATATACAAAATTGAGGAGCTGGAACAATTGACTTATTGTCTTTTTGGTAACAGCCTGACCAAAACTTTTCCCAGTAGAATGGATCAGTAGATTGATCTGTTTTAGAGCTCACACCCACACAAAGACCTAACTGTCCCCTTATGAAACAACAATCAAATCCAAATCTGCACCAGATTGCACAAACTCATAGAATGGAGGAGAAATCTGCTGCTTTGTCAAGATCCGCCTCAAAATGTGTCATCTTTGCATCAAACGTTGTGTAAATCCATTCAGTACTTTTGGCCTAATCCTGCTGACTAACACTCAAACCAACTGTCGTGTCTTTCAAGCAGCAGTGTTGTTGAAGTCGGTGTTTGAAGAGAGGAGACGCAGACCCAGAACTTGCAGTATAACAGAATTTATTACACAGAAGTTTCACAGGTCAGGAGTGATACCATGGTATACCCGGAGACATCACAAGCCAATAGTGAAAGTCTGACTTGCCTCTTGAAAGACAACGAGTTTTATTTGTGGAGGTGGGACCCCATGGGGAGGTGGGACCCCAAAACTAGAGATAACATGACGTCACACAACAGGGTCCTTCATTGTACAGGTCAAAAGTATTCTAAGGGGGAAAGAGCTAACGAATAACACCTGGAATAGTGTTCAAAGAGTCTAAGCATAAGAGTGGAGACGCTTAAGCTTTTAAGATGTCATCATGTTTTATAACCATGTTCGAAAGATCTATTACCTTTTACCTAAAATATACTATACAACCAATCAACTTACAAACCAAACAATCAAACAACCAAACAACCAAACAACCAATTATCCAACCAACCAACAACCAACTAATCAGAATGTCACTCAGCCAATACCTTCAGTCCCCTTAACTTCAGTTAAGCTGCACCAGATTCCACTCATAGATATCAGTCCCCTTAACATGCCAACATTTAGATTTCATCCAGATTCACAAATTGTTCTCTGAGAAATCAATGCAAATGATGAAAAACACCCTATCTCTCAAAGTTAAAAGAAGTGAAAAACCATTCCTGTATCAGCCCACTGATCCAGATCCGCACCAAAATGTAACGAGTTATTTCCTGAACCAAACTTGATTGCTTCCCCAAGTTTTATGGAAATCCGCCCTGTACTTTTTGAGTTATCCTTACTAACAAACAGATAAACAGACCAAACATCACTTCCTTGGCGCTGGTAAATCAGTGAGCTCATTACAACAGACAACAAACTCCAAACTGATTAAATCAGCCGATGTCATGTTTTGTTAGCGATAAGGTTCATCTTTGGGATATCTAAATATATCTGGGATGTGTTTTCTGTGTTCAGGGTAAAGAAAGAACCGTGTCTGTGCTGCGAGGGCTGTTGCAGGAGCTCAGTGCCGAGCTGCAGGATGAGCGGATTGAATTCGACAGCGAGGCCAAGGCCGAGGTAAGGATGGTGTTTACCCTTCAGGCCATCCCCCCCCCCCCCCGCAATGTGATGGGCTGTGTGATACAGCGGGAAGTCCTGCTGATGATCCGTCTCCTTGGCCGCGTGTCCTCCTCACACTCGGTCCAACAGGCATCATGAGGAGACTCGTGCCAGAGTATTTAGGCTAATCTCTCGTAGGAGCTCCGGCCAAACAGGACAGTCATGTTCAAATCTGCTGCGTGAAAACCAGAAACAGATTCTCTGCAGCGTCCAGACAGACCAGAGTCACTGGGTCCACCTGCTCGGTCTAACACAGACACACAGAGAGACCCTGTTGATGTGCACGAGATAAGAAATGTAATCTGACATTTGAGTTGATGCACAGCGTGACTCAAGATCTGCAGATTTATTTCTTTAAAAGGTTGTTTTCTCTTCTTACTCCTCTGACTAGATTTTAATCCTTCTATCTGTCAGAGGAACTTTCAGTTTGCCCTCGTCATCTCCTCCTCTTAAAGAAAATGTTAAAGATCATGAAAGTTAGTATTCATGGTGAAGGGAACGTTAGTGTCTGTACTGAATTTCATGGCAATCCATCCAATCTATATTGAGCGAGTCTGGATCAAAGTAACACAACTAATGAGGCTAAAACCCGTGAGAAATAACACGATTTACAAGTTGTCTTCTCCTTGTGTCTCCTCTCTTGGCTCAGAGAGCCGTCAGTGGGATCTTTGATGAGGAACGTCCCGGTGAAGCCGACAGGTCAGTGTTTCTCTCTATCTGGTCCATCTTGTTTTTGAGGACATTGAAGTCGAGGCTCATGTGTCTCCTGCTGTTTTCACAGGATCTGCAGCTCTAAAGAGAAAAGACTGAGGCGGCAGTTTTCTCCACGCGACCCCAAGAGCAAGAACTGGTGCTATCTGAGCCAGGAGGTCGCCCAGCTGGACCGAGAGGACCCCGTTAAGACGTGGGACCATCCAATCATGCCGCTTAGCTTCCCTGATCTTGATTTTGAGCAGATGTCCATGGAGAGGAGCCACACTGCCCCGGAGAAGTCGACGTTCCGCATCTACTACAGCCCCCCGTCTGCTCGCAGAGTCCAGCTGGCTCAGCTGAAGCAAAGCCCCGTCGCGGACAGAGAGTCGGACAACACTTCCTCTCCCTGGTGCACGCCGCCGACCTCCTTCTCTGCGCTCTGTCTGGGCTCATCTGCCAACTTGAGCGACGACGTGAAGGAGATGACGGCCAGCTGGAGGCAGGCAGCTCACAGCGGTCCCCAGGAGAAGAGAGGGAGAGCAGCAGGCCGCTGGGTGGACATGGCCTGCTCGGGCACTCAGACCTACACCAAGCCAAAGATGGTGAGTGTTGGTCTGCAGACCGATGGCGCCCAGGGGCCGGTCGCTGTGAGGAGCAGCCCCTCTCGAGTCCTGAGCCCCTCCTTGGTCTCGGTCCGCTCTCATTACATCTCCACCTCGCTGGACGCAGTACCAGGTCGAGTGGAGAGGAACAGAACCTCCACCTCTTCACCTAAACTCTACCGGAGACACTCGTCTTCTTCCACCCCCACTCTGAGCTCTTCCTCCTCCACCTCCTCTGTTTCCACCTCGAGAGACCGAGCTCTGTGGAACCAGAACCATCAAAGCGCCTCTGGCCTCAACTGGACCAGACCAAGCAGTCAGAGACAGAGCACAGGACCGAGCCACAGCGCCCTGAGCAGCGCCAAGCCTCCCAGCAAACCTGCAGGCGCCAACCGCTACGGCCTGGTCACAGAGTTCCTGCGCAGGGTGAGCGGCCGGGCGGAGAAACCAGTGACGGTGCCGGGACCGAAGACGAGGAACGGGCTGAAGAACCTGGAACGCGTTCCCTCGACGAGGCCTCAGGCCGCCTCGCTGCACCGGGCCGACAGCGTGACCAGGATCGTCAACCAGAGGTTCATGAAGCAGCGAGAGGAGGCTGGGAAGGTCCCGAGGGAGGAGAGAGGCGGCGGCTTGAACCCCAGCGTGAGGCGCAGCGGCAGCGCAGAGGTGAGGGGATCCAAAGGAAAAACATGTCTCACTACATGAGGAGTCAGATTCATGTTCAATCATCAGTTTATTTTTTCTCGTTGTTCATCAGAGGAGCAAAGTGTGTGGGGCCAATATTGTAGCAAAATATCATTTGTGTGTGGAGAGTTGTGTAACTGAAAATCTGTGCGTAATTTGTAAATTGTGTGATTGTTTATCTGTATCTACGGATTCTCTTACACATTAATAAATCTAATTACACACACACAGAGATTGATACATAGTTACAAAACTCTCCACACACAAACAACAGCAAAAAACAACTAATTTCAAGAGCTAGAAGTGACTCTTTAAAAACAAGTTTTGAAATGATTAATCGATTCTCAAACTATTTGCGACTCGATCCAAATTGATTAATTGACAAAGTGTCGTTACAGATCCGTCATGATCTGATATTCAATCTGCTTCCTCTTTGTCTCCGAACAGGACGGAAACTACGACTGCAGCTCCGGCAGCACGCTGACCTTCTGCTTCTCTCGTCCGTCTCGCTGCTCCCAGAGACAAACGTCCAACCAGAGCAAGCTGCACCGACACAGACTCTCGCCGCCAGTGAGCGCGGCCGCAGGCTCCAACTGTGAGTGAGGAGGCGAGGAGGCGAGGAGGCGAGGAGGCGAGGAGGCGAGGAGGCTCAGCAGCGGCTCCACTGACACTGACAGCTGAGAGCTGGAATTCAACATATAATATTTAAATGTAAACCTGCTTCACTGCAGGAGGCTTGAACTGGGAGAGCTGGTGTCGACTGTATGTAGGAGAACCGTGAGTTTAATGTAAAGTTATACTTGTTTCTTTTGGTGCAATTGAAAACTCTTCTCTCCTTTTTACAGATCAATCATTATGTCAACTCAAGACAATCATACAAATATTACATATTCCTTTATGATTCAGATTTCACGTTGACTTTTTGCACTTATATGCTGAATTAATTTTATATTATCTTTATGTTGTAGAGATAAACATTATGTTGTACTGAATAAACATCTAAGCTCTAACTCTCTGGTTTTGTTTGATCTCCCTTCATGTTCCCGTCGTTACAGTCAAACCTGACTCTGGTTTTATTTAAGCTGTGGAAACGTGTCGACTCAGCACTAATAAGCTGCTTCAGAACCAGGCGTTAGGTCACAGGGTTAAAAAAAGAAAAAGTAACCGCAAAGTAGTTAATAAGATGAGATCTCCTGGCCTGTGAGAAGCATGATCCTCCTCCCTCACTCTCTCCCTCTCTTATCATGTGACACTTAAACTCTCACCGTCTCTGTGTGACACCAGCACATTTCACTGCTCCTCTTTGTTTACACCTGGACATCAGGTTTAATGTCTCTGTGGGAGATGGAGGCTCAGATTCTCGAGGAGCAGATCAGCTGACCGGCGGCAGACGGGGCCTGTGGTCAAGGACAGAGCGGGTCTGGTCACACAATCGCACGGAGTCACGTTTCTGCTCACAACATGTGTCGGTTCTACTGTTACATGTGACACACACACTCACACACATGCAACAATGTGAGATACTGCCTCTGGTCCATTCACTGTGAGCTGGTTTCCCACAATCAGAGAGAAGCCGGGTTCTCACACACACAATAGACCAGTACAGTAAAAAACTCGGCTTCAAGAAAATTTCTGGACAGATGGTGCGACCTGGTGGGTAGAGTGGGTTGTCTCCAACAAGAAGGTTGCCGGTTCAATCCCCACTCTTGTAATGTAAAAAAAAAAAAAAAAAAAAAGACGCACAGAAGATATGTGTATTATATCATACATCTGTTTTATTTATATTATTTTTTTATATTATATTATATTGTACAGGTTATATTACTCATTAATTATACTATAATTTACATATATATGATTGTACATTATATATTAATATATTGTACACTTGTATTCCATGTATTACACATATAGTCAAAGAGATTAAAAAGCAGAATATATATAAAAGCTGTTTCATCTTTGGTAGGATGTTTTCATGTTTTCTCTTTCTACTGTTTGTGGATCTGCTACGTGTTTACCTCACCAACTCTTCCTCTCGGTTGTCTCCAGGTTTGTTGAGCCCATCGACCGAACGAGCTACAAACAGTGGAGCTCTGCTTCTCCTCCTGTGACACAGACGGAGCAGGAGAAGCCTTCAGATTCAGACTCTGATCTCAGTAACAACCAGATCGTTCAAACGTTCGCAGAGTCGGAGGTGAGCCAGCTCTCCTTTGCTGAGGTGATGCGACTGGTTCAGGAGGGGAAGGAGGTGCCAGGAGCAAAACAACTGGACATCAAACCGTGCAACCAGAGTGCAACTCCTTCTCAGATGGAGAGGAGACTGATACCCTGGGAAACTTTAACTTCATCCTCCAAATGACCTTCACCTCTTTACAGAACTGTGCAGTCAAGAATATTTTCTAACAAAAACTTTAAGCTACATGAAATGCTAACATGTTTCCAGGCCTTAAACAAGACACATGGCTGTAGTTTTTAACATTTGTGATAACTTTGACCTGTTGGGACACAGGAGACGTTCAGTGACTCAAGGAGTTTTCAATAACTTAGATTAACCATTTAATTATTTATATTTAAATGGAAATCTATCCATCAATGTTCTACCATTTCTGAGTCAAGGTAGAGACTGACCACGAGTCAATTAGCCCCTGAACATAGATATGTACCCCTCCCCCCCCCAACCCCTTGTACATAAGACTCCCAGACCGGACGTCCGCCATGACCCAACACTGTCAGTGGTCATCTACTGTTTTGTTGTTTCGGATTGATAATCTGAATCTGATATATCCTCAATTGTTGATTTATTCAGACAATATTTCCTCTTTGTGTTTCTCTACTGCGTAGAGTTATTGGCCTTACTTTTTTTCTTTCTTTTATCCTTTGAGCTGTCACCTTCAACAATGAATGGTCACACAAGGTCTGAAGCTACCGAAGTGGGACCATAGACTGATATAAAGGGTGCATGCTCTACTGGTGGGACCCACATTTCCTGGAAATCTAATGAAAACCACTGCATTCCAGAGCATCCTGCAGTGTTATAGTGACACTGTGTGGAAACAGCTAAACTTCAGGATCCACGAGGCAGACAGACACGAGTATAAGTCATCATGGCGCCTCCCTGTGGAGAGAAGTGTGCCACACATCATCAGTTCTGTCTCCGAACAAACAGCTGATCTCAGACTCTCTCCAGTCACCATGAGGTGAGTCCAGCACCATCAAAGATCCTCACTTTACTTCTTCTTCTATACATTTGTTTGGGAAGATGGTTCACTGGTGGAGGAAAAGCTGAGCTCAGCTGAAGTGAAACCGCTGGGATTTTGAATTTGTAAGAGGGTTCACTCTGCTCAAAGTCTGAGAAATAGAATGATTTGAACTGTTTGTTTGTTGTTTATCACTGAAAGTGTTTTTTTCTTGTTTGTTGATCTCTCGGACTGATTGTTGTTGGGGTCGTGTAATTAATATTGTGTGAGCAGGCCGACCGTCTACTGTCACTCCTCAGTATTGTGAATTCATTCTAAAAGGGATGAACATTGTTGGAGAAGAGGACACAAGTATTTTACATAAAGGGATTCATTTAAGTTAAGTTGCTTTGTTCACAAACACAAAATATAGTTCAATACGACCACTGCACGTGTATTATATACAAGACAGATATTAATTACAGTTTTTCTCGATTGCTTAAGCACGATTTTCAAAACAGGGCCCGGTGTTTCAAAACACTACACACAATTAGCAGAACACCTCAGATCCTTTGCAAAATGAAACACTCTTGTAAAAACTATACACTAATTTATCAAAACCATATTTTGTTGCCATATGAAACACACACGCTTCATATGATTTAATTCCGTTTGAGCCAGTTACACACTGCTGTCGCTAACCTCAAACACTTTTTGCAATTCCAGTTCTCAGTGATTAGAGTCCTGTAAGTGAAGTACACAGAGAAAGTGCAGCCTTCTCCTCCTCCGTGGATTCCCCCTCTCACCTTCACTCTTCTTCTTTTTTCAGCACAAGCTCCATTTTGGTTGAAGGCAGGTGAACTCAGCTGCTGCTTTTTTCGATAATGCTTCAACCTGATTGGTGGGTCTTCAATTAAGCAATCATGTGTTTGCACACCTGATGGCTGTGTTTAACCAATTGGCTCATAGGGGGGGTCATTTGACAGTCAGTGCTTAGGAATTGCAAGGAAGTGACATCTTCATATACTTCTGTGTCTAATGTGTACAAGTGTGTTTAGTGTTTTGCAAATCACTGTGTGTATTGTTTTGCAAAAAGTGTGAAGCTGACATTGTGCTTATAGTGGTGCAGATCTGGGCCCATGTTTGCTCCTTGAGTGTAAGGTTTTGATAATTGTGAAATACTTTTGATTTTAGTGTTTATGCAATCTGTAATCTGTAAAGGTGAATCAATGAAATCAAGAATAATTAATGATCCACAAGCAAAGTATTGTTGAGTTTTCTTTTAACTCACTGTTTGATTTGCAATATTTTGCATTTCATATATTTTATATATATATGTATTAACAATTTTTCTAACTAAACGGCAAAGCTCCGCAAGCCTCACGCAGCCCGCAAGGCTGTGATTGGTCTACAACTACATCCTTTCCGGAGTCACATTTCCGGTTTCATGCCCAACACGACCGGCAGAAACCACCAAAGATTTAGAAGAATGAATATGGACCAAATAGAAGAGCGTTTAGCAGAAGAGATCTGACAGTATGACCACTTGTATAAACCGTCACTGACTGGAGGATTTGGTCTATGAGGAGCCGCAGTGGCGACGTAAATAAACAGCCGTCGACGACTGCCACACATAAAGAAGGCTTCTCTAAGGTCGTCTTCGACAAAAAACGTTACTCCACCTAATGTTCTGGCAGTGAATTGCTTCGCAACACGCGCAAACCCTGGAGAAGCATAAATTAAAACAAGTCCTTTTGCACAGCTGCTTGAAAAGCTACAGCCGCAGTTACAGAAGCATGCGCCGGCCTTAACGTATTGACATTCAAGGACGTATGTTTAGCTTTTTGTGAAATGACATTTAACAACAATATTAATAATAATAATGCAGTTGTACGTTTAAACCATCAATTTACAAATAAATGCCTTTTCTAATTACTATTATTATTATTCAAATTATTATTTTTTGAAACTTTAAATGACTGGACGTTGTCAGGATTCAATATTTTAGCTGGTGTGTGGGTCTGACTGAACTATTTGCAATAAAGAAAGGAGGGGGGAAAGCATGAGCAGTTTGAGCCAAATAAATGGCCTTCACACAAATGATTAATAATAACCTTTTCCTTCATAGTGTTAAATCATTTTTGTTTAGTCTCATACCTGTCCTGATAAAAGGTCTGATAAGAGCCTCGTTTTGAAGACTGTGAAATCTGTGACTTTCATTTCTAACTTTTGATATTAAATTGTAATTCCCTTAGATTCATTTAACATCACATAGAGTTCAAGCAGATGTCCCGGGTTCGGAGTGACATTGTTTGGCTTCGTTGTTTCGAATGTTTCCAGTCAGGACAGTGTTTTGATGAAGCAGGAACATAATATTCTTTGCTCCAATGGACAACACCACTGATCTACAATATGTCAGCTGTGTCAAGGCTGGTCAAGAGATGAACATATTGCCTAAGCAACTAAAGGAGACTTTGCTTCTTGTCACTTCCTTATTCCAATGCCAAGAGGATGGCCTACGCCTGCACACTTTCCAGGAGGACGAACCAAGATCTACTGTTATAAAATAGACAGGCGCCGGCTGTTTGATGCATTGTAATGCGACTCGAGACTTCCCCAGGGCTGCTAGAGTTCTGGGGTAGTGTGTTGGATGCCCATTGTTTTGCTGATTGATACCTTTCATTGCTTCCTAAATAAATACTTAATTGAACCAAAACGAGTTCGGCTTTTCTCATATTTAGGAGAAACGACCACGCAACAACAATATAAATTTAAAAAAAGATCTGTATACGATGCATGAAGCTCGAAACTGAGCAGAAAGAAGGAAACGACTTCATGTGTCGGATGTTTCTGTGTCCGTTTCTTGAGGTGATGAGAAGGAGAGTCCATCAGTAAATCAGGTTAATTATCCTCCTGGTGTCGGAGATCTATAATCTGTGAGGAGAGGGGAGGAGAGGAGGAGAGGTGAGGAGAGGAGGAGAGGTGAGGAGAGGAGGAGAGGAGAGGAGAGGAGAGGAGAGGAGAGGAGAGGAGAGGAGAGGAGAGGAGAGGAGAGGAGAGGAGAGGAGAGGAGAGGAGAGGAGAGGAGAGGAGAGGAGGTGAGGAGAGGAGAGGAGAAGAGAGGACAGGAGGAGATGTGTGGAGAGGAGGAGAGGAGAGGAGAGGAGAGGAGAGGAGAGGAGAGGAGGAGAGGTGAGGTGAGGAGAGGAGAGGAGAGGAGAGGAGAGGAGGAGAGGAGGAGAGGAGGAGAGGAGGAGAGGAGGAGAGGAGGAGAGGAGAGGAGGAGAGGAGGAGAGGAGAGGTGAGGAGAGGACAGGTTTTTTTGGTTTTTCAAAATCCATTTATTTTGCAGTTCCAGGAACGAATAAACTTCTTGAATCAACCATCAGATGTAAAAAACAAACAAACAAGGTTGGTAAATAATACATATAGTTTTGTCGGATTTCTTAGGACTTTTAGTACGTCGTTCTGGACACCTCATAGAAATGATCTATGCTGAAAAGAATTATTTTACAATTAATCCATTGTAAAACGCTACTTTGCCTGGACTATAAGTAACTAAATACATGATCCTAAGTTTGTCATCGACATCTTAACACCACAATAAAACATGAACTATGAAACAATTCATCTTCATTTGTATGAACTGGACTTTGAACTGGTTTCTAGAGTGAACTGGTTCAACAGGGAGGAGGAGCCTGAGAACAGGGAGCGGTCAGACTCCATTTTCACCTGGACGAGCAGAAGGAAGGAAAGTGAGCAGGTGAGTGTGAACACAACTTTCTGAAAGTTTTACTGTCTCACTCTCACACCTGCTGTTAACATCCGTCTGCTGATCACATGACTCTAAGTTTGTCAGTTCACACCTGGTGACAGACGTCATGTGATCGGATCCCAGAGACAGATGTGAACAGCAGGTCTGGATCAAAGAGCCTTCAAAGGACTAATTAACAGAGTTAACTCACAGTTTCACATTTTATCTTGATCTGTTCATCAAGTGTTTAATAACAGAACGTGTTTTTACCATCATACGTTACAGCAGTGGTCCCCAACCAGTGGAGAGTCTTCACTGTGGATCCCAGTAAAGCTCTGAGCCAGATACACACACGCACACACACACACACACACACACACACACACACACACACACACACACACACACACAGAGTCATGTGATTTCCAGTAACTGCAGAGCGGAGGAGGAGTCTCCAGTGAAAGTGAAAGTATTCAGACTCGTTTTAACCACGAGGAGCAGACGTGAAGTCTGAGGCTGGTGAGTGTTCAGCAACATTTATATTATTCATTGTGTTTAATAACAGAACTTGTTTTCACAATCATACGTTACAGCAGTGGTCACCAACCAGTGGAGAGTCTTCACTGTGGATCCCAGTAAAGCTCTGGACTCACTGGCTGAGGTGTGAGTACACACACACACACACACACACACACACATAACTTCATGCTGGTTTTGTGTGAGTTTTAAAGTGAATATAAAGTTGAAGAGCTCGTGTTTGACCTTCATTTGGGCACAAAGCCATAGAACTGAGTGGAGATACAGAGTGCTGCTTCAAGCTGCTGACTGATGTGCTCTCAGTGTTACTGTCTATAAAGTTCTGTAAATCATTTCCAGACTTTATGACGTGAAAATGATACTAGATGTTGAGTTTCCTTCTCTTAGTGGCCGGGGTTGAAGGACACATGAAGTTTTACAAGCTTGTATTAATTCACTTTACTGTAGTTGATTGGTTTGAGTGTAGATCAGGAAATGCTCAAGGTGCAAAAATACTTTGTTATTCAACGTTTGTTTGTGGCTGTGCAGGTTTATTGGTGGATTTACAAATGACATCAACCGATATTACATGAAAAGGAAGTTTATTATTGTACTTGTACAATAGTACACCTCCACACTCTTATTGTCTGGTACCCTAAAACATATATTCATATGATTAATTTAATAATGTACTCTAATAATGTACTAATGGCTGAATAAATCAAGTGATTGATTGAAATATCCCATTCGGTCAATTGAATTGATTCAGTCGACAGAAACGCCGGACAATTCAAAGCAAGTTGGACCCTCACACACAAAGTAAGAGACCTGCTACAAACATGTGACGCTCCAAACTGAATTCTCAGAGAATGAACCAGTGAATGATGTGTTCTGAATAAAAACATGTTTGTGTTTGCAGAGGTCAAGACCACAGACTGAGAGCAGAGTCTCCAGGGTCCAGCTGTCTGTCTCTGAAGAGTGACTGGTCCATGAATCATCCTCCACACTTCAGTAAAGAACCTGGACCCTCACACACAGAGTAAGAGACTGTTTCTACTGTGACCTGCTCTGAAGAGGATCTAGTTTCCTCTAGTGTGGCCCCTGCATTTGGACACAGCTTCATTGAAGTTGGTGACTAATCTCTCAGAATCACTCAAAGAGCTCAGACCTCCACCAAGAACCATCACGCTCCTTATAAAACCACTTTGAAATCCACTAGAGACTGATTTTGATTTGGATCTGCACCAAATTCCACACACTGGTAAACATCGGTCCTCTGAACATGTCTGTGAAAGAGGACCCCCCCCAATCTGGTTCAGAGACCACAACCTTCCACCAAGTTTACTGGTAATCTGTCGTTTTTTATAATCCCACTAACAAACCAACCAACACACAAACATACAAAAACAAAACCTCCTTGACAGAAGTGATGACAACCTGTGACTGTGACATGTGAGTGATCAGGAAATGTCTTCACAGGGAGAGGAAGAGGAGTCATGTTTCTGAGGAGGAGCAGTCGTCCTGCTGTGCTTCGTGTCAGGACGTCCTGAAGGATCCAGTCTCCACCAGCTGTGGACACTGGTTCTGCAGACAGTGCATCACCTCATACTGTGACCAGTCTGGTTCTTCAGGTGACTCCTCCTGTCCCCAGTGTGGACAAAGATCCAGAACAGGAGCTGGAGCTCAGACAGCCGGTCAGAGCAGCACTCTACATGTGTCTGCTGATGTCTTCACTTCTGACAACAGCACATGTGGTTTTATTTTGTTCCTTCATACAGCATCAACATTTAACATCGTTATAAAAGCACGAAGTTAAAAAGCTTTTATTTTCTGTAGTTTTTCTGTATCTGATGAAAACAATCAGCAGATTCTCAGATTCTCTGTCTCTGACATTGTTTCTTGTCTTTCAGCAGATCGTGGTCTGCAGGAGGTTTTAGATGAACATAAGCTCAGTCTGAGGACGAGATGTGAACATGTGACTGAAGGAAGTGATGAAACAGGAAGTAGAATCCTCCTAAACAGGATCTACACTGAGCTCTACATCACAGAGGGACAGAGTGAAGAAGTTAATACTCAACATGAGGTGAGGCAGCTTGAGACGGCTTCCAAGAAGAAGATCCTCCACGACATTCCCATCAGGTGCCACGACATCTTTAAAGCCTTCACTGACCAGCAGAGACGCATCAGAGTCGTCCTGACCAACGGCGTCGCTGGCGTTGGAAAAACCTTCTCAGTGCAGAAGTTCACTCTGGATTGGGCAGAGGGTTTAGAAAACCAGGATGTGGATCTGCTGACTTTGCTTTCGTTCAGGGAGCTGAACCTGGTGAAGGACCAGCACAGTCTCCTCACGCTGCTCCGTGTTTTCCATCCAGCGTTACAGAAGCTCACGGCAGAGACGCTCGCTGTCTGTAAACCTTTGTTCATCTTTGACGGCCTGGATGAAAGCAGACCTTCTCTGGACTTCAACCACAGGGAGCTTGTGTCTGAGGTCACACAGAGGTCATCAGTCAACGTGCTGCTGACAAACCTCATCCGGGGGAATCTGCTTCCCTCGGCTCTCGTCTGGATAACCTCCAGACCTGCGGCGGCCAATCAGATCCCTCCTGCATGTGTCGACAGGGTCACAGAAGTACGAGGCTTCACTGACGACCAGAAGGAGGAGTACTTCAGGAGGAGATTCAGTGATGAAGAGCTGTGCAGCAGAATCATCTCACACATCAAGACGTCCAGGAGCCTCCACATCATGTGTCAAATCCCAGTCTTCTGCTGGATCAGTGCTACAGTTCTGGAGCACATGTTGACCACAGAGCAGAGAGGAGAGCTGCCCAAGACCCTGACTGACCTGTACTCACACTTCCTGCTGGTTCAGACAAAGAAGAAGAACAAGAAGTACGGTGAGGGACATGAGTCGACTCCACAGCAGCTGACGGAGGCTGACAGGGACGTTCTCCTGAAGCTGGGGAGGCTGGCACTTAAACATCTGGAGGAAGGAAACATCATGTTCTACCAAGAAGACCTGGAGCGGTGTGGTCTTAATGTCACTGAGGCCTCGGTGTACTCAGGAGTTTGTACTGAGATCTTCAGAAGAGAGTGTGTGATCTTCCAGAAATCAGTCTACTGCTTTGTTCATCTGAGTGTTCAGGAGTTCCTGGCTGCAGTCTACATGTTCCACTGTGACACCGAGAGGAACACAGAAGAACGCAACAATTTCTTGGGAACATATTGGGACACAGACAGTACCTTCTCCCTGGTTTACCTCCTGAAGAGAACCATGGAGAAATCCCTCACCAGTAGAAATGGTCATCTGGACCTGTTTGTTCGCTTCCTTCACGGCCTCAGTCTGGAGTCCAACCAGAGAGTCTTAGGAGGCCTGCTGGGTCGGACAGAGAACAATCCAGAGATCATCCAGAGAGTCATCAACAACCTGAAGGAGATGAAGAGTGATGACATTTCTCCTGACAGAAGCATCAACATCTTCCACTGTCTGACTGAGATGAACGACCACTCAGTTCATCAGCAGATGAAACAGTTCCTGACGTCAGAGAACAGATCAGAGGAGGAACTCTCTGAGATCCACTGCTCAGCTCTGGCCTACATGCTGCAGATGTCAGAGGAGGTTCTGGATGAGTTGGACCTGGAGAAGTTCAAAACATCACACTGGGGTCGACAGAGACTGATCCCAGCTGTGAGGAACTGCAGGAAGTTTGTGTGAGTCCAGATATGATCAATAACATGTTCAATCAGTGTGTGTGTGTGTGTGTGTGTGTGTGTGTGGGGAGGATGTGGGTGTGTGTGGGAGGGAGGTTGTGTGTGTGTGTGTGTGGGGGGGGGAGGGTGTGTGTGAGTGTGTGGGGGGAGGGTGTGGGTGTGTTTGGGGGGGTGTGTTTGTGTGTGTGTGTGTGTGGGGAGGGTGTATGTGTGTGTTTGTGTGTGTATGAGTTTGTGTGGGGGGGAGGGTGTGGGTGTGTGTGTGTGGGGAGGGTGTGTGTGTGTGTTTGTGTGTGTGTGTGTGTTTGGGGGGAGGGTCTGGGTGAGAGTGTTTGTGTGGGTGTGTGTGTGTGGGGGGGAGGGTGTGTGTGTGTGTGTTTTGGGGGGAGGGTGTGTGTGTGTGTGTGTGTGTGTGCGGGGAGGGCAAAGGTGTGGGTGTGTGTATGTGTTTGTGTGTCTGTTTGTTTGTGTGCGTGGGGAGGATGTGGGTGTGTGTGGGAGGGAGGTTGTGTGTGTGTGTGTGTGGGGGGGGGAGGGTGTGTGTGAGTGTGTGGGGGGAGGGTGTGGGTGTGTTTGGGGGGGTGTGTTTGTGTGTGTGTGTGTGTGGGGAGGGTGTATGTGTGTGTTTGTGTGTGTATGAGTTTGTGTGGGGGGGAGGGTGTGGGTGTGTGTGTGTGGGGAGGGTGTGTGTGTGTGTTTGTGTGTGTGTGTGTGTTTGGGGGGAGGGTCTGGGTGAGAGTGTTTGTGTGGGTGTGTGTGTGTGGGGGGGAGGGTGTGTGTGTGTGTGTTTTGGGGGGAGGGTGTGTGTGTGTGTGTGTGTGTGTGCGGGGAGGGCGAAGGTGTGGGTGTGTGTATGTGTTTGTGTGTCTGTTTGTTTGTGTGCGTGTGCGTGTGTGTGGGTGTGCGTGTGTTTTGGGGGGGATGTGGGTGTGTGTGTGTGTGGTATGTGTGTGTGTGGGGAGGGTGTGTGTGTGTGTGTGTGTGTGTGTGTGTGTGTGTGTGGGGAGGGTGTATGTGTGTGTGAGGGTTTCAGTTTGTGTGTGTGTGTGTGTATGGGTGTAGGTGTGTGTGTGTTGTGTGTGTGTGGGGAGGGTGTGGGTATGTGTGTGTGCGTTGTGTGTGTGTGTATGGGGAGGGTGTGTGTATGGGTGTAGGTGTGTCTGTGTTGTGTGTGTGTGTGTACGTTGTGTGTGTGTGTGTTTCCGTCCCTCCAGGTTTCTGACATGTTGACCTCACAATAACATGAGGTCACTGTGACCTTTGACCTCTGACTCCGGAAGACAGACTTGAGATATCATGCTGAACATGTTGTGTGACCTTGACCTTTGACCTCTGACCCCTGAAGACAGACTTGAGATATCATTTTGAACATGTTGTCTGACCTTGACCTCTGACCTCCTGAATCTAATGAGTTCCTCTGTTAGTCTGAATGAAGCTTGAATCAAATCTGAAAGGATTCTCTTGAGGAGGTTTTAACAAAGAGGGGATTTACCAGGGTGAGGGTCACATGATCACGTTTTGTGTGAATGTTGTGTTTTCTGATTTAATTCTCACAGATTTGATATTTTCTTTGATTACAGACTCGGTGGTTGTTTGCTCTATCGTCTCCTCTCAGAGACTCACTGTGAAGTTGTGGCCTCAGCTCTGAAGTCAGACCCCTCACATCTGAGAGAACTGGATCTGAGTAGCAACGAGCTGCAGGATTCAGCAGTGAAGCTGCTGTGTTCTGGACTGGAGAGTCCAAACTGTCGACTGGAGACTCTGAGGTCCTAAAATCCTTCTTCACTTTTCAGACGTTCTTTCTTATTGGGTCATTATTTATTTAAATTGTCTCAGTTCTGCTCTGCTCACTGTCCCTCAGTCATCTGTCCCTCACCCAGCCTGTCAGTCACGTCCACCTCATCAACTCCATTCACCTGCACTCACCTGCTCCTGATCACTGAGAAAGTGTCAGTAAATAACATGTGGACTGAGGCCGAGCACTCGTCCTCCTCAGGTTTTCAAAATAAGACACATTCTAATTGAAACACGTTGGACAGTTGATAAGTATAGAAACAAACAGGAAGTGACATCAAGAGCCGTCCCTACTTTAAACAGTGTTCAATTACACAAACCTGCTCAGTGACCAACACACAGAGAAAAAGCTGATGTATGAAACAATGGTCCAACATGTCTGATCTGATATTTATCTTCAGGTCACAGACTGGACTGAGGTCAGCAGCATGTTGAGAGTCTGTGTTGACATGATGACGATCCACAACAACAGGAGGACACATTCTAATATTCATATTTCTTTATCCAGGTTGTGGTTCTGCGGACTGACAGAGATCAGCTGTTCTTCTCTGGCTTCAGCTCTGAGGTCAAACCCCTCTCATCTGAGAGAACTGGATCTGAGTAACAACAACCTGCAGGACTCAGCAGTGAAGGAGCTGCTTGATCTACAGCAGAGTCCAACCTGTCGACTGGAGACTCTGAGGTCAGTAGATGGGTGGAGTCAGTCCACGCTGCTTTCATCAGTATTTTACTAAACACAGTCAGTATCACAGATCCAGGGTCTGTGCTACCAAGCAGGATTTGTGGTTATCAGGTTAACTTCAGGTTTAGTTTTTTCAGTCCTACGAAGCTCGTCCACTTCTTAACGAGGTAAATCACCATGGTAACTTCTGATGAACGGCTAACCTGCTCCAGGTTAATTGGAGATCAAGCCGTATCAAAGCTCCGCCCACTGACCACAGTGACTCTCCACTGTTGTGTGGTGCACACTCTCCTTAAAGGGCCGGATAAGGGAAGTTTAAATCAACGTCTGGTTGGTTCAGTTGATCTCTAACTCACCCAGAACATCTCAATGTCTCCAGACTCATCCTGTCCCCAAAACACCAGATGACCTCAGTCAGCTTCCTGAAGACAGGTCCATGTGTGTGTCCTCAGAGACAGAGAGACAGTGTGTGTCCTCAGAGACAGTGAGACAGTGTGTGTCCTCAGAGACAATGAGACAGTGTGTGTCTTCTTCTCTTCCACTCGTCTTGTTAGTAAACAACAGATTCAGATCTCGTGGCCTCGAGTTATTTATCTCGTTCACACACGTTATTATGTCGTGGTCACGTAATGTATTTTTACCAGATGCCACCAGGGGGCGCTGTAACTTACACAAGCTGGACCACAGCTGACAGCCTCACACGAGGGACAGAGACGGTGTCGTCTTCATCTGATCTGAGACAGTTTGTCCTCTCACTTCATCAGTGAAGAACTGATCAGGTGGATCTTTGTCACAGCTCTGAGATCAGTGGGACTGAAGCCTCTCCTCGTCACCATGGTAACCAGGAGCTCTTTATACAGAGCAGAACCTCTGCTGAGGTCCATCTGTCTCATCTGGTCCCAGTTTGTCAGAAGCAGATGTTCATCAACACACAGTGAAACATGTCTTCACCTGTAACAGCAGTAAATCCACCTCTCAGGTGTCCACTCTGCACTTTGACATGCAGAGGACACACACTGAGCTCTTAGCGTGTTCATTCCAACACGTGAACATGAAGCAGAGAGGAAGCTGCTCCACCTCTGAACAGGACTGAAGTCCCTGCTGCTCTTTCTACTGGATGTGCTGCATCACTGCCTCACAGCCGATGAAGTGAGTCTCTGTGACACTGATGTCTTCTTCTCTCAACAGGTGGGAGTCTGTGTGGAGGTGAGTGTGAAGAGGACAGTGTGTGTGGACGGAGGCTGAGCTGTGTCCTGAGGATCCAGAGGCTGAAGCAGCAGCAGCTCGTGTGTAGTCTCCAATCTACACAACCCCTAACCTGCATGTGTTTGTGAGATGAAGCCGGAGCACCTGGAGAAAACACGTGGAGAACATGCAGACTCCACACAGGAAGACCCATCTGAACCGGTTTCAAACCAGCAACCTTCCTGCCCCGATTGTGTTTATTTACATGAAGAATGTGTTTATTGAAATGACACAACACAAGCAGAATATATAAACCCTCTATAAAGAGTCACATCCAGTGTGTTTAAGTTTGTCTTTATTATTGTCCACCTTTGTCCCTCAGTATGTCTCCATGTGTGTAGAACCACATTCTGTTTGTTTATGATTTTAAAGTTCCTGGATTCACATCACAAATTGATTTAGTTCAACACAAAGTTAAACTCATTGAAATCACTTTGAGTTTAAAATCAGAGTTTTGTCTTTGACACAAAAGATCAAAACTCTGGACTTAAATATGGGACGTTTTCATTTCTGCATCAGGTGCAGAGCGGTGGTGGCTTTTCTACTTTTGACCCACAGGTGGCGCTGCAGTATAACAGCAGCACATCCCAGTCAAAGCCTTTATATTCAGTCTATGAGTCAAACACATGGATCATTTCCTCTGTGACAAACCAGATGTGTGACAAACAAGAAGAGCACCACCTCAGATCAACCACCAGGGGGAGACTGTAGCAGCCTCTGGGAACATCAGCATGCTGGGAAATAATTGATGATGGGAGGTTCGCAGCAGAGACAAGGGACAGAAAGTGTCTGACTTTAAATGTTCATGTCTCTCCGTCGTGTTGACTGTTGACATTAAATGAACCTTCCAATATCAGCGACGTGTGACGTCAGTAAAACACCTGAGAGGAAACTTGATAATAGTTTATATTGATGTGGAACAGAAGCTGTTCCACTGATGCAGTGACTCGTTTCAGACACACGGTGGCAGTAGAGCTCTGTAAACTCCAACAGCCCAGAGAAACCACAGTAGAAGTAGAAGCCATCATTATGTCAGGTTCCTCTCTGAGCTTTGACTTATGAACTTGTTCTTATATATACTCGAAATGTAATGGTAACTTGTTTGATTGATTGATATATATTATTATATATATTATCATATATATATAAATTGACAATCAGCTCTAAATAAAAGCTTTTGATGTAAACCTGTCTCATGTAACTTGTGTTGGTCTCTCACAAGCTCTCAAGGCTCATTGAACCCAACACACAATGAAACATGTTCTTATGATCAACGTGCACATTTTAATTACTCATCCGTCTTTCACACGTTTTCTTTGCTCTTCGTTATTATATAAATATCATAAAGAAAAGTGAAGGTGTGTAAATACAACAGAAGTGAACAGTCCCATGTTTTCAACTCTGACTTCAGAGCTCATCAACACAATAACTTCACAAAATCATTGAGGCCAAATGTATTAAAGAGCAAACACGGAACATCTGAACATGTGACCTGTGGTTTATCAGCTGAAGTCTCCACAGAGGAAACTCACCTGACAATCTGTTTCTCGTCTTTTTTGAATTTTTTTGGGGTGATTGGCAAAGTAACTTAAAGCTGCAACAGCGCCACCTTCTGGACGGGAGTGCGGAGCAGCACAACGACGCACACACTTAAGGCCGGCGCATGCTTCTGTGTTTTCAGGGGCACGCAATCGCACGGAGTCACGTTTCTGCTCACAACATGTGTCTGTTCTACTGTTACATGTGACACACACACTCACACACATGCAACAATGTGAGTTACTGACAGACAGACAGACAGACAGACAGACAGACAGACAGACAGACAGACAGACAGACAGACAGACAGACAGACAGACAGACAGACAGACAGACAGACAGACAGACAGACAGACAGACAGACAGACAGACAGATGAATCAAGGATAAGTTCCCTGCAGTGAGATGAAAGTCTTGCCTCCAGAACTACAAATCTGTCAATGTAAAGAATTATTGTGCTCATGACGATTTTGTAGTAACTGAGAGTACTGCAGAGTATTGAAGCTACTACTATATAAGATAAAGAGTATTGAAGCCAAATATAAATACAGATTTAAAGATGAATAACTGAAGATATACAAAGTTTTGCATTAGGCTAACAGAGCCTGTAAATATCACGGTACAGCCGGTGTAAAGTGTATTCAAACAAAAGGTGCAAGAGTAAAACTTAAAATACTAAAAACTACTCTCCTCTGCAAGGTAGCGCTGAAAATTAAAAATACTTAAAAGTTGTATTTGAGTTTAATGTGCAAGAACAACGACAGATTGGTAAATGGTGTCTCCTCTTTCCCAGCAGCACGGATCCCAGGATGGATTCCAGTGGGAAACCCTCCACTGCTCAGATCGTGGTTCTGGCCACCAGCTCGGCCCTGACCGGCCTCTTCTACACCATCTACAAGAACAGAGCCACCACGGTGGCCAGACTAAAGGTCGCACGCGACCTTTCTGCTCACTCTGTCTCTGTCACGTTAATGTCACCAGAATTTATTCCCCTTTTATTTTCCACGTGTTAATTTACAAAGTTTGTTTCGACAGGAAGCGAAGAAAGTGACCATTGATAAGGATTTGATTAACCTCCTGTCTGAAACTCCAGGAAGATGTGTCCCCTACGCAATCATAGAAGGTGCGTTCAGCCACCCTGACTCTTTTTAATCAGGCAAAACCTCTAATCTATACTATTAAATCATGTTTATTTATAACAATAGTTCCATACTTAGTCTTTACGTGTCGCACACTGAAGGCGCCGTGAGGAATGTGAAGGAAACGCTGAGCAGTCAGTTTGTCGATAACTGCAAAGGCGTCATCGAAAGACTGATGCTGAAGGAGGAGAAGATGGTTTGGAACCGCACCACTCACCTCTGGTAAGTACGACACTCAGACAAATATACACTCACAAGGTTTTATCAGGGGAAACTTCACATCATGAGAGCTTTCAAAGTTATATTATCACAACTTTACCTCCCTGAACTCTTTGAAATGCGCACGGGCCTTCAGATGTTTACCTTTGACCTTTTCTTAAAAACCGGCCTTATAGGAAAATACGACCATTCACCTTTCCGACAATGTTAGGTACTTTTTGATTTGATTTTGATGGTTTACTTTTTAAACACTTCAAAGTATAGATCTTGACTGCCCTTAACTCCTATACACATAACTGCAAATATCACTTCTGTGCATTGAGCTGCTGGTGTGATCTCTACTCCAGCAGCAGCTCTGAGCAGGAAAAGAGTTTTTCACTCACTGGAAAAGTAATAAACTCCATTTTTTCTCTAAATGAAAACTATAAAAAATGCATTTAAAAAAAAAAAATGTCAATGGTTTCATTTGAATTCTAAAGTGACAGACAGACACTTAGAATTTGCAATAAATTCAGCAATAAATTCAGTTTCACTTTTGGGGATCACTAATTGAATATGTTCCTGGAGTGTGGCCACGTGTGTGCGTGTGCTCAGTGCTACGAGGCCCTGCCACAGCCAAAGAAATGCCCCATCTGCAAGGCGCCTATCGACAGAGTGGTGCCTCTGTACAACAGCTAATGTGGACGTTTCACACACAGAGACTACTCAGCCTTTTACAGTCACGGAAACGCTTCATTCCAACACTGTCGTCTGCGGCTCCAGATGATTAATAGCTGCAGGTTTTGTTTTTGTTTCCCGTGAAATGGTTAAATCCTATTTGGAAACCATAATTCATCTTGATAAAGAAAATTGAATTCCTTCTTTCAGCCTTACAATGAAATGTTGTTCTTCTGTACACAGAAATACTGATCAGATAAGTCATTGCTCCGTTTCCTGATAAAGATAAATCATTTATGTTAAGAGTGTTTTTTGAATGTTTTATAATTTTATATGCCTACATCTCAGCAGAAGAGCAAATGAACATGTAATGAACAGCGTCTGAATAAACATTAAAGTAATGCTGTAAATTAGAATTGGAATTGTTTTAAACGTGTTAAAGTCAAATTAATCCTCAAAATAGCTGCACAACATAAATACACACAACAAAAAAAAGATATGACAACTAAAAACATGACAAAAAGAGTCACGTCAGCACTTTATAAACTAATCATTTTTTTGATTTATTAATAATTTATTGATAACTTAAAGGGACTCTTACCTTTGTTGCATTTTTACACTTTTTGTGGATAAGGTTAAATTGGTATTAATAAGGTAATGACACTCTAAAATGCAAGACAGACCCACCAGGAGTTAAAACAAACAATTATTTCACTCTCGTAATATTTAGTGAAAACTTCAACCAATAAAATTCTTCGGACCGAAGGACCTTATTGGCCGACAGACCTGTCTGTTTGCTGCATGGAAACAGACAGGAAGCCCGTCTGCTTCTTGTGGCGCATTCGGGCCCGCGTCATCAAGGCGCGTCCTCAACTATAGGGTTTGTTTTGATTCCACGGCAGACAGTAGCGAGTAGCGACCGTAGCGACCGTAGCGACCGTAGCGACTGACGATGGCAGACCAAAGTGGTCCACGGCGTACTGAAACAGCCGCTCCCAGGGGGAAAAACAAAAGTTTAAAACACGGCGGATGGGAACGAGGGGGTGGGGCATTGGAGGAAGGCGGGATGATTTGAATGTGCTGTAATTCTCAAATGCAACAAAGGTAAGAGTCCCTTTAATCTGTCAGACAAATGTTGTGGAGCTTAACTTTTAAGTGACATAAATTGAAAGGATGAAAAAGAGCTTCACTGCATTTAGGAAAATGTATTTAGTCACTTTACTATCATTTCTACAAATGTCTTTGCTGTTTCAAGATGGTTTATAAAATGGATTTTACCATCATGAATTCTTTGGGGATATTTTGTTCTTTTAGTCTCTAATTTTGATTTGAACGTGTGAACAGATTTTTTTATAATGTTCAGGGGCTTGTGCTTTATTTCGGGGGTTTTGTTCAGATGAGGAGAACCTGCAGCTCACACTGAATATTTCTGTGTCAAGAGTTTAAAGAGCGAGATCAGGTGGTTAGAGATGTTGGAGGCGGATTATTGTACAAACCTCCGTCAGGTGGTGTCTGTCTGACCTTGTCCTTTTTCATTATCCACCGAGAATCTGATAATAAAGGTTTGAGCCCCCCGCAGTGCGACGAACAAGTGGAAACCAAAGAGCACAGATTCAGGGACGAACTCTGAATCCTCACAGATCCTCAGACTTGTTACCTGCTTTTCCTTGAAGAAAAACCAAAGAACTCATGAATGAAATCTCATTAAAGACAAATGATGACAAAAAAACAACAATTTTCACAGTCATTGTGTTACAGTTCACGATTGTTAACACACGTTTTTCAAAACAATAACGGCTTTCTCAAAAATGCACACAGAAAACTCAAAACCTCACACACAAAATCCTAAACCTGACACTCCCTTTGCAAGATGGCTCTTTGCCATCAAATCTCTTCACTGTTCACAAAATGGAACTCGTGTTTTCATTTGGTACACAAAGCCATATTTTCAAATGACACACACATACCATTTATTGAGTACACACAACTAAGCATTTGCTTGCACACTTCCAAGCATTTACAGCACACTGAAGTGCAAAATTGAAAACACAATCATCAAAATGGAACACACCATATGAATGACAATGACTCTGGAGAATTAGCCATTTCTCCTTTTGTAAACTGTCTCAGTGTAGGCCTACTTTTTTCATAGTCAAACATAAAACAGCACACAAATATGCAGCAAGAAAAGGTTTATTTCAGTACACACAGAGAACAGTACAGTACTGACACAGACAGCATGAGAATGCAAGTTGCAGTATGGACACAGAGAGGTCAACACAGTGGGCTACAGTGAGACACTGTAGAAAAGGAACAATATTGGATTACAGGTACAATACATGCATGTGTGTCAGTGCCGAATGTTTGGTACTAACAAGCACAAACTCTCGCCGTAACTCCTTGATGCGTCTGTGTTCCGTTGGAACATCCGCATGGCATTCCTATGAAGAATACAATCCAATGTAGAGAGGCTGACATGGTCAGCCAGGATCCTTGTTTTTACTGTATTTGTCTGAGTGTGATAGAGTTGTTCTCACAAACCATATCTACAATTTCAGTCTCCTGTTCGGCTGTGAACATGCGTGTTCTTCCTCCACGGTTTGGTTCTCTTACAGTCCTGCAAAATATAAATACTGTGAGCACACTGTATTCTATTGTATTCCATTGTTCATCAAACAAAACAGAGGCTGAAGACACTTTTATGCTGCAGTCCTGATTGCAAATTGCTCAACAGACCTGGATGTATAGAGATTTGAGTATTTGTGTGTTGTAGGTTGATGCTTTGATATTTTACTTGAGAAGTGTGTGCAACAACTGAACATTGTGTGTAGTGTTTTGACAACAAGGTGATGTGTAATTTACATCAGAGTGTAAAGAAGGAAATTCAGAGTCTATTGAGATAAGGGAGTGTGAAGTAGTGCCAAATTGGGTCAAGCTATTGGTACATGAAGTGAATGTTGTGCAAATTGTGCCGAATTTTCGCTTTTTGTGTGTTAACAACTGAGAAAAACTGTAATATTGTGTGAGCTGGCCGACCGTCTACTGTCACTCCTCAGTATTGTGAATTCATTCTAAAAGGGATGAACATTGTTGGAGAAGAGGACACAAGTATTTTACATAAAGGGATTAATTTAAGTTAAGTTGCTTTGTTCACAAACACAAAATATAGTTCAATACAACCACTGCACGTGTATTATATACAGGACAGATATTAATTAAAGGTGACTCAATGAAATCAAGAATAATTAATGATCCACAAGCAAAGTATTGTTGAGTGTTCTTTTAACTTACTGTTTGATTTGCAATATTTTGCATTTCATATATTTGATATTCTTTGGCACAATTAATGGATTAACTATTTTTCTAACTAGACGGCAAAGCTCCGCAAGCCTCACGCAGCCCGCAAGGCTGTGATTGGTCTACAACTACATCCTTTCCGGAGTCGCATTTCCGGTTTCATGCCCAACAAAACCACCGAAGATTTAGAAGAATGAATATGGACCAAATAGAAGAGCGTTTGGCAGAAGAGATCTGACAGGCGCCGGCCTTAACGTATTGACATTCAAGGACGTACGTTTAGCTTTTTGTCAAATGACATTTAACAACAATATTAATAATAATAATGCAGTTGTATGTTTAAACCATCAGTTTACAAATAAATGCCTTTTCTAATTACTATTATTATTATTCAAATTATTATTTTTTGAAACTTTAAATGACTGGATGTTGTCAGGATTCAATATTTTAGCACGTGTGTGGGTCTGACTGAACTCTTTGCAATAAAGAAAGGAGGGGGGAAAGCATGAGCAGTTTTAGCCAAATAAATGGCCTTCACACAAATGATTAATAATAACCTTTTCCTTCCTAGTGTTTAATCATTGTTGTTTAGTCTCATACCTGTCTTGATAAAAGGTCTGATAAGAGCCTCGTTTTGAAGACTGTGAAATCTGTGACTTGTTCTCATTTCTAACTTTTGATATTAAAGCGTAATTCCCTTAGATTCATTTAACATCACATAGAGTTCAGGCAGATGTCCCAGGTTCGGAGTGACATTGTTTGGCTTCGTTGTTTCGAATGTTTACAGTCAGGACAGTGTTTTGATGAAGCAGGAACATAATATTCTTTGCTCCAATGGACAACACCACTGATCTACAATATGTCAGCTGTGTCACGGCTGGTCAAGAGATGAACATTTTGCCTAAGCAACTAAAGGAGACTTCGCTCCTTGTCACTTCCTTATTCCAATGCCAAGAGGATGGCCTACGCCTGCACACTTTCCAGGAGGAAGAACCAAGATCTACTGTTATAAAATAGACAGGCGCCGGCTGTTTGATGCGTTGTAATGCGACTCGAGACTTCCCCAGGGCTGCTAGAGTTCTGGGGTAGTGTGCTGGATGCCCATTGTTTTGCTGATTGATACCTTTCATTGCTTCCTAAATAAATACTTGATTGAACCAAACCGAGTTCGGCTCTTCTCATATTTAGGAGAAACGACCACGCAACAACAATATAAATAAAAAAAAAGATCTGTATACGATGCATGAAGCTCAAAACTGAGCAGAAAGAAGGAAACGACTTCATGTGTCGGATGTTTCTGTGTCCGTTTCTTGAGGTGATGAGAAGGAGAGTCCATCAGTAAATCAGGTTAATTATCCTCCTGGTGTCGGAGATCTATAATCTGTGAGGAGAAGGGAGGAGAGGAGGAGAGGAGAGGAGAGGAGAGGAGGAGAGGAGAGGAAGAGAGGTGAGGAGAGGAGGAGAGGTGAGGAGAGGAGGAGAGGAGAGGAGGAGAGGAGGAGAGGTGTGGAGAGGAGGAGAGGAGAGGAGAGGAGAGGAGAGGAGAGGAGAGGAGAGGAGAGGAGAGGAGAGGAGAGGAGAGGAGAGGAGAGGAGAGGAGAGGACAGGAGGAGAGGAGGAGAGGAGGAGAGGAGAGGAGGAGAGGAGGAGAGGAGGAGAGGAGAGGAGAGGAGGAGAGGAGAGGAGGAGAGGAGAGGTGAGGAGAGGACAGGTTTTTTTGGTTTTTCAAAATCCATTTATTTTGCAGTTCCAGGAACAAATAAACTTCTTGAATCAACCATCAGATGTAAAAAACAAACAAACAAGGTTTGTAAATAATACATATAGTTTTGTTGTTCTGGACACCTCATAGAAATGATCTATGCTGAAAAAAATTATTTTACAATTAGTCCTTCGTAAAACGCTACTTTGCCTGGACTATAAGTTACTAAATACATGATCCTAAGTTTGTCATCGACATCATAACACCACAATAAAACATGAACTATGAACCAATTCATCTTCATGGGTATGAACTGGACTTTGAACTGGTTTCTAGAGTGAACTGGTTCCACAGGGAGGAGGAGGAGCCTGAGAACAGGGAGGAGGAGGAGCCTGAGAACAGGGAGCAGTCAGACTCCATTTTCAACTGGATGAGCAGAGGGAAGGAAAGTGAGCAGGTGAGTGTGAACACAACTTTCTGAAAGTTTTACTGTCTCACTCTCACACCTGCTGTTAACATCCGTCTGCTGATCACATGACTTTAAGTTTGTCAGTTCACACCTGGTGACAGACGTCATGTGATCGGATCCCAGAGACAGATGTGAACAGCAGGTCTGGATCAAAGAGCCTTCAAAGGACTAATTAACAGAGTTAACTCACAGTTTCACTTTTTATCTTCATCTGTTCATCAAGTGTTTAATAACAGAACGTGTTTTCACAATCATACGTTACAGCAGTGGTCACCAACCAGTGGAGAGTCTTCATTGTGGATCCCAGTAAAGCTCTGGACTCACTGGCTGAGGTGTGAGTACACACACACACACACACACACACACACACACACACACACACACACACACACACATACACACATATAACTTCATACTGGTTTTGTGTGAGTTTTAAAGTGAATATAAAGTTGAAGAGCTCGTGTTTGACCTTCATTTGGGCACAAAGCCATAGAACTGAGTGGAGATACAGAGTGCTGCTTCAAGCTGCTGACTGATGTGCTCTCAGTGTTACTGTCTATAAAGTTCTGTAATTCATTTCCAGCCTTTATGACGTGAACATGATACTAGAT
Source organism: Limanda limanda (assembly GCF_963576545.1). Lineage (NCBI taxonomy): Eukaryota > Metazoa > Chordata > Actinopteri > Pleuronectiformes > Pleuronectidae > Limanda > Limanda limanda. The sequence goes on along the minus strand of NC_083642.1, from coordinate 4,179,677 downwards.
GTTGAGTTTCCTTCTCTTAGTGGCCAGGGGTTGAAGGACACATGAACTTTTACAAGCTTGTATTAATTAACTTTAATGTAGTTGATTGTTTTGAGTGTAGATTAGGAAATGTTCAAGTTGCAAAAATACTTTGTTATTCAACGTTTGTTTATGGCTATGCAGGTTTATTGGGGGATTTAAAAATGCCATAAACGGATATTACATGAAAAGGAAGTTTATTATTGTACTTGTACACTAGTACACCTCCACACCCTTATTGACTGGTACCCTAAAACATATATTCTTATGATTCATTTAATAATGTACTCTCATAATGAGAGAGAGAGAGAGACTCTTGTCCTTCCTGAAGTTTCTGATGTGATCACTGTATTTCCTTGTATATAAGAAGTCCTGTGTACTGAAATAAATACCAGTACTACAAACTATGAAGCCCTTATCTATTTCACAATAAAAACATTTAAAAATAAATGAATTGATTCAGTCGACAGAAACGCTGGAGGGCTTTTATTTGGAAATGGGTCGGCTACATGAAATGTTTAAATATTTGTGTTTGTGACGTTTTCAACAGATAAAGATTGAAACTGGTCTAAAGATCATTTCACTGTGTTCTGCTTTAAACTGAGCGCAGACCCAGAAGGAAATAGACCAGACCTTGAATATCTAGAAGAGCAGCGCGGCCTGAACCACAACTGAGCCGCAGCCGGCCCGGTGGAACATGGACGAGGACACTTCAGAGCAAGTTGGACCCTCACACACAAAGTAAGAGACCTGCTACAAACATGTGAAGCTCCAAACTGAATCCTCAGAGAATGAACCAGTGAATGATGTGTTCTGAATAAAAACATGTTTGTGTTTGCAGAGGTCAGGACCAAAGACTGAGAGCAGAGTCTCCAGGATCTAGCTGTCTGTCTCTGAAGAGTGACATGTCCATGGAACCTCCTATACTCTTCAGTAAAGAACCTGGACCCTCACACACAAAGTAAGAGAACTGCTACTGTCGGCGTGGTCGTTTATCCTAAATATGAGATGATGAGCCGAACTCGGTTTTGTTCAATCAAGTATTTATTTAGAAAACAATGAAAGGTATGAGCAGCAAAACAACGGGCATTCATCTCACTGCCCGGAACGCTAGCAGCCCCGGACAGTCTCGAGTCGCATCAGAACACAAAACCCATCAGAACGCATCCAACAGCCGGCGTCTGTACAATTTTATAACAGTCCCTGGTTCCTCCTCGTGCGCAGGCGCAGTCCATCCTCTTGGCTTTGGAATAAGGAAGTGACAAGGAGCCACTCCCAAGGCCTTGACACAGCTGATGCTACGAGGGCCAAACTGTTGTTGTTGGAGAAAAGATATTATGTTCCTGCTATATCGGCTGTACGTTCTGTTTGTACAGACATTCGAAACAACTAAACCAAAACAACAAAACAACAATGTGAAGCACATACATTCTAATTTCAAGATTAAACAGTAGGAAGGAAAAGGTTATTATTAAATCATTTGTGTGCAGGCCATTATCTGGCCCTGAACTTTATTGCATAGAGTTCAGTAAGACCCACACTAGCTACATTTTCAAATCCTAACACTACAAACATGTGAAGCTCCAAACTGAATCCTCAGAGAATGAACCAGTGAATGATGTGTTCTGAATAAAAACATGTTTGTGTTTGCAGAGGTCAGGCCCACAGACTGAGAGCAGAGTCTCCAGGGTCCAGCTGTCTGTCTATGAAGAGTGACTGGTCCATGAGACCTCCTCCATGCTTCAGTAATGAACCTGGACCCTCACACACAGAGTAAGAGACTGTTTCTACTGTGACCTGCTCTGAAGATGATCTAGTTTTCTCTAGTGTGGCCCCTGCATTAGAACACAGCTTCATTGAAGTTGGTGACTAATCTCTCAGAATCACTCAAAGAGCTCAGACCTCCACCAAGAACCAACACGCTCCTTATGAAACCACTTTGAAATCCACTAGAGACTGATTTTGATTTGGATCTGCACCAAATTCCACACACTGGAAAACATCAGTCCTCTGAACATGTCTGTGAAAGAGGACCCCCCCCCCCGATCTGGTTCACAGACCACAACCTTCCACCAAGTTTACTGGTAATCTGTGTTTTTTTAAAATCCAACTAACAAACCAACAAACACACAAACATACTGGGTGAAAACAAAACCTCCTTGACAGAAGTAATGACAACCTGTGACTGTGACATGTGAGTTATCAGGAAATGTCTTCACAGGGAGAGGAAGAGGAGTCATGTTTCTGAGGAAGAGCAGTCGTCCTGCTGTGCTTCGTGTCAGGACGTCCTGAAGGATCCAGTCTCCACCAGCTGTGGACACTGGTTCTGCAGACAGTGCATCACCTCATACTGGGACCAGTCTTGTTCTTCAGGAGACTCTTCCTGTCCCCAGTGTGGAAAAAGATCCAGAACAGGAGCTGAAGCTCAGACAGCCGGTCAGAGCAGCACTGTACATGTGTCTGCTGATGTCTTCACTTCTGACAACAGCACATGATGTTTTATTTAGTTCCTTCATACAGCATCAACATGTAACATCGTTAGAAAAGCACAAAGTTGTCTCTGTCTCTGATGAAAACAATCAGCAGATTCTCAGATTCTCTGTCTCTGACATTGTTTCTTGACTTTCAGCAGATCGTGGTCTGCAGGAGGTTTTAGATGAACATCAGCTCAGTCTGAGGAGGAGATGTGAACATGTGACTGAAGGAAGTGATGCAACAGGAAGTAGCACCCTCCTCAACAGGATCTACACTGAGCTCTACATCACAGAGGGACAGAGTGAAGAGGTTAATACTCAACATGAGGTGAGGAAGCTTGAGACGGCTTCCAAGATGAAGATCCTCCACGACACTCCCATCAGGTGCCACGACATCTTTAAAGCCTCCACTGACCAGCAGAGACGCATCAGAGTCGTCCTGACCAACGGTGTCGCTGGCGTTGGAAAAACCTTCTCGGTGCAGAAGTTCACTCTGGACTGGGCCAAGGGTTTAGAGAACCAGGATGTGGGTCTGCTGACTGTGCTTTCGTTCAGGGAGCTGAACCTGGTGAAGGACCAGCAGCACAGTCTCCTCACGCTGCTCCGTGTTTTCCATCCAGCGTTACAAAAGCTCACGGCAGAGACGCTCGCTGTCTGTAAACCTTTGTTCATCTTTGACGGCCTGGATGAAAGCAGACTTTCTCTGGAATTCAACTATAGGGAGCTTGTGTCTGAGGTCACACAGAGGTCATCAGTCAACGTGCTGCTGACAAACCTCATCCAGGGGAATCTGCTTCCCTTGGCTCTCGTCTGGATAACCTCCAGACCTGTGGCGGCCAATCAGATCCCTCCTGCATGTGTTGACAGGGTCACAGAAGTACGAGGCTTCACTGACGCCCAGAAGGAGGAGTACTTCAGGAGGAGATTCAGTGATGAAGAGCTGTGCAGCAGAATCATCTCACACATCAAGACGTCCAGGAGCCTCCACATCATGTGTCAAATCCCAGTCTTCTGCTTGATCAGTGCTACAGTTCTGGAGCACATGTTGACCACAGACCAGAGAGGAGAGCTGCCCAAGACCCTGACTGACCTGTACTCACACTTCCTGCTGGTTCAGACAAAGAGGAAGAACAACAAGTACTGTGAGGGACATGAGACGACTCCACAGCAGCTGACAGAGGCTGACAGGGACGTTCTCCTGAAACTGGGGAGGCTGGCACTTAAACATCTGGAGGAAGGAAACATCATGTTCTACCAAGAAGACCTGGATCAGTGTGGTCTTAATGTCACTGAGGCCTCGGTGTACTCAGGAGTTTGTACTGAGATCTTCAAGAGAGAGTGTGTGATCTTCCAGAAATCAGTCTACTGCTTTGTTCATCTGAGCGTTCAGGAGTTTCTGGCTGCAGTCTACATGTTCCACTGTTACACCGAGAGGAACACAGAAGAACTCAAGAACTTCTTGGGAACATATGGAAACATAGACAGTACCTTCTTCCTGGATGACCTCCTGAGGAAGACCATGGAGAAATCCCTCGGCAGTACAAATGGTCATCTGGACCTGTTTGTTCGCTTCCTTCACGGCCTCAGTCTGGAGTCCAACCAGAGAGTCTTAGGAGGCCTGCTGGGTCGGACAGAGAACAATCCAGAGATCATCCAGAGAGTCATCAACAACCTGAAAAAGATGGAGAGTCGTGGCATTTCTCCTGACAGAAGCATCAACATCTTCCACTGTCTGAATGAGATGAACGACCACTCAGTTCATCAGCAGATGAAACAGTTCCTGACGTCAGAGAACAGATCAAAGGAGGAACTCTCTGGGATCCACTGCTCAGCTCTGGCCTACATGCTGCAGATGTCAGAGGAGGTTCTGGATGAGTTGGACCTGAAGAAGTTCAAAACATCAGACCAGGGTCGACAGAGACTGATCCCAGCTGTGAGGAACTGCAGGAAGTTTGTGTGAGTCCAGGGGGGGGTGGGGGGGTGTGTGTGTGTTTGTCCTCCAGGTTTCTGACATGTTGACATGTGACCTTTGACCTCTGACCCCTGAAGACAGACTTGAGATCATGTTGAACATGTTGTGTGACCTTGACCTTTGACCTCTGACCTGAATCTAATGAGTTCCTCTGTTAGTCTGAATGAAGCTTGAACCAAATCTGAAAGGATTCTCTTGAGGAGTTTTTAACAAAGAGGGGATTTACCAGCGTGAGGGTCACATGATCACGTTTTGTATGAATGTTGTGTTTTCTGATTTAATTCTCACAGATTTGATATTTTCTTTAATTACAGACTCCATGCTCTTGGACTCTCAGAGATTCACTGTGAAGTCGTGGCCTCAGCTCTGAAGTCAGACCCCTCACATCTCAGAGAACTGGATCTGAGTGAAAACTTCCTGCAGGATTCAGGAGTGAAGCTGCTGTGTTCTGGACTGGAGAGTCCAAACTGTCGACTGGAGACTCTCAGGTCCTTAAATCCTTCTTCACTTTCCAGACTTTCTTTCTTATTGGGTCATTATTTATTTAACTTGTCTCAGTTCTGCTCTGCTCACTGTCCCTCAGTCATCTGTCCCTCACCCAGCCTGTCAGTCACGTCCACCTCATCAACTCCATTCACCTGCACTCACCTGCTCCTGATCACTGAGAAAGTGTCAGTAAATAACATGTGGACTGAGGCCGAGCACTCGTCCTCCTCAGGTTTTCAAAATAAGACACATTCTGATTGAAACACGTTGGACAGTTGATAAGTATAGAAACAAACAGGAAGTGACATCAGGAGCCGTTCCTACTTTAAACAGTGTTTAATTACACAAACCTGCTCAGTGACCAACACACAGAGAAAAAGCTGATGAATGAAACAATGGTCCAACATGTCTGATCTGATATTTATCTTCAGGTCACAGACTGGACTGAGGTCAGCAGCATGTTGAGAGTCTGTGTTGACATGATGACGATCCACAACAATAGGAGGACACATTCTAATATTCATATTTCTTTATCCAGGTTGTGGTTCTGCGGACTGACAGAGATCAGCTGTTCTTCTCTGGCTTCAGCTCTGAGGTCAAACCCCTCTCATCTGAGAGAACTGGATCTGACTAACAACTACCTGAAGGACTCAGGAGTGAAGGAGCTGTGTGGTTTTCTACAGAGTCCAACCTGTCGACTGGAGACTCTGTGGTCAGTTCACTGACTGACTTTTGTAGATCTCATATCTATAAAACAGCATTTATACACAATTTATCTAAGTTATTTCTAATTTAACATATTTCCTCTTCATACATAACTAGAAATCATTAATTAATTAATTTGTGACATCTTAAATATTCATCTACTTGTTAAAACACTTTAGTTCTGGATTTCCTAAACTGATCTGCAGGACAGAGACCGGGTCCAAATAATCTATTTGTAATGAATCAGGACTCGTTCTTAGTCCAACTTGTCTGATTCATATTTATCTTCCACATTATGATTCTGTGCTTACATGAATATGTGTCTGTTATTTTCACACATCAACTCAGTTTAATTTACAGTTAAGTTTTATTCTTTATCCAGGTTGTGGTTCTGCAGACTGACAGAGATCAGCTGTTCTTCTCTGGCTTCAGCTCTGAGGTCAAACCCCTCTCATCTGAGAGAACTGGATCTGAGACACAACGGCCTGCAGGACTCAGCAGTGAAGGAGCTGCTTGATCTAAAGCAGAGTCCAACCTGTCGACTGGAGACTCTGAGGTCAGTAGATGGGTGGAGTCAGTCCACGCTGCTTTCATCAGTATTTTACTAAACACAGTCAGTATCACAGATCCAGGGTCTGTGCTACCAAGCAGGATTTGTGGTTATCAGGTTAACTTCAGGTTTAGTTTTTTCAATCCTACGAAGCTCGTCCACTTCTTAACGAGGTAAATCACCATGGTAACTTCTAATGAACGGCTAACCTGCTCCAGGTTAAGTTGGAGATCAAGCCGTATTAAAGCTCCGCCCACTGACCACAGTGACTCTCCACTGTTGTGTGGTGCACACTCTCCTTAAAGGGACGGATAAGGGAAGTTTAAATCAACGTCTGGTTGGTTCAGTTGATCTCTAACTCACCCAGAACATCTCAATGTCTCCAGACTCATCCTGTCCCCACAACACCAGATGACCTCAGTCAGCTTCCTGGAGACAGGTCCATGTGTGTGTCCTCAGAGACAGAGAGACAGTGTGTGTCCTCAGAGTCAGTGAGTGTCCTCAGAGTCAGTGAGACAGTGTGTGTCCTCAGAGACAGTGAGAGTCCTCAGAGACAGTGAGACAGTGTGTGTCCTCAGAGTCAGTGAGACAGTGTGTGTCCTCAGAGACAGTGAGACAGTGTGTGTCCTCAGAGACAGTGAGACAGTGTGTGACCTCAGAGTCAGTGAGACAGTGTGTGTCTTCTTGTCTTCCACTCGTCTTGTGTGGAAGACTCAGATCTCGTGGCCTCCAGTTATTTATCTCGTTCACACACGTTATTATGTCATGGTCACGTAATATATTTCACCAGATGCCACCAGGGGGCGCTGTAACTTACACAAGCTGGACCACAGCTGACAGCCTCACACGAGGGACAGAGACGGTGTCGTCTTCATCTGATCTGAGACAGTTTGTTCTCTCACTTCATCAGTGAAGAACTGATCAGGTGGATCTTTGTCACAGCTCTGAGATCAGTGGGACTGAAGCCTCTCCTCGTCACCATGGTAACCAGGAGCTCTTTATACAGAGCAGAACCTCTGCTGAGGTCCATCTGTCTCATCTGGTCCCAGTTTGTCAGAAGCAGATGTTCATCAACACACAGTGAAACATGTCTTCACCTGTAACAGCAGTAAATCCACCTCTCAGGTGTCCACTCTGCACTTTGACATGCAGAGGACACACACTGAGCTCTTAGCGTGTTCATTCCAACACGTGAACATGAAGCAGAGAGGAAGCTGCTCCACCTCTGAACAGGACTGAAGTCCCTGCTGCTCTTTCTACTGGATGTGCTGCATCACTGACTCACAGCTGATGAAGTGAGTCTCTGTGACACTGATGTCTTCTTCTCTCAACAGTTGGAAGTGATCTTAGTGGATCTAAGTGTGAAGAAAGAGGACAGTGTGTGTGGACGGAGGCTGAGCTGTGTCCTGAGGATCCAGAGGCTGAAGCAGCAGCAGCTTGTGTGTAGTCTCCAATCTACACAACCCCTAATCTGCATGTGTTTGTGAGATGAAGCCGGAGCACCTGGAGAAAACACGTGGAGAACATGCAGACTCCACACAGGAAGACCCATCTGAACCGGATTCAAACCAGCAACCTTCCTGCCCCGATTGTGTTTATTTACATGAAGAATGTGTTTATTGAAATGACACAACACAAGCAGAATATATAAACCCTCTATAAAGAGTCACATCCAGTGTGTTTAAGTTTGTCTTTATTATTGTCCACCTTTGTCCCTCAGTCTGTCTCCATGTGTGTAGAACCACATTCTGTGTATATGTTTGTTTATGATTTTAAAGTTCCTGGATTCACGTCACAAATTGATTTAGTTCAACACAAAGTTCAACACATTGAAATCACTTTGAGTTTAAAATCAGAGTTTTGTCTTTGACACAAAAGATCAAAGCTCTGGACTTAAAAATGTGACGTTTTCATTTCTGAATAAGGTGCAGAGCGGTGGTTGCTTTTCTACTTTTGACCCACAGGTGGCGCTGCAGTATAACAGCAGCACATCCCAGTCAAAGCCTTTTAGCATGCTGGGAAATAATTGATGATGGGAGGTTCGCAGCAGAGACAAGGGACAGAAAGTGTCTGACTTTAAATGTTCACGTCTCTCAGTCGTGTTGACTGTCGACATTAAATTAACCTTCCAATATCAGTGATGTGGTGATGTCAGTAAAAAACCTGAGAGGAAACTTGATAATAGTTTATATTGATCTGGAACTGAAGCTGTTCCACTGATGCAGTGACTCGTTTCAGACACACGTTGGCAGTAGAGCTCTGTAAACTCCAACAGCCCAGAGAAACCACAGTAGAAGTAGAAACCATCATGTCAGGTTCCTCTCTGAGCTTTGATTTATGAACTTGTTCTTATATATACTCGAAATGTAATGGTAACTTGTTTGATTGATTGATATATATTATTATATATATTATCATATATATATAAATTGACAATCAGCTCTAAATAAAAGCTTTTGATGTAAACCTGTCACATGTAACTTGTGTTGGTCTCTCACAAGCTCTCAAGGCTCATTGAACCCAACACACAATGAAACATGTTCTTATGATCAACGTGCACATTTTAATTACTCATCCGTCTTTCCCACGTTTTCTTTGCTCTTCGTTATGATATAAATATCATAAAGAAAAGTGAAGGTGTGTAAATACAACAGATGTGAACAGCCTCCATGTTTTCAACTCTGACTTCAGAGCTCATCAACACAATAACTTCACAAAATCATTGAGGCCAAATGTATTAAAGAGCAAACACGGAACATCTGAACATGTGACCTGTGGTTTATCAGCTGAAGTCTCCACAGAGGAAACTCACCTGACAATCTGTTTCTCGTCTTTTTTAAATTTTTTTGGGGTGATTGGCAAAGTAACTTAAAGCTGCAGTAGCGCCACCTTCTGGACGGGAGTGCGGAGCAGCACAACGACGCACACACTTAAGGCCGGCGCATGCTTTTGTGTTTTCAGGGGCACGTAATAGGCAAACAGAAACTGAACCTGAGACATTTGGAACAGATGGCTTCACTTTTGGGAGCTGTCATGTCGTCCATCTTTATATCGATGGTTGTTTCCTCTCACGCAGCAATACAGACTTTACTGAAATGCTGCTTGTTCATTTGTATGTGGTGATGTCAATGTTTTGTTGTTCCGTTGCTTTGCTTTACTTGCATTGCCGTAGAAACAGATTCAGGTCCCGTCTGATGTCAAACATCTCAATGACCTGGAGGTTATTTCCTGTCTTCTTCTCTTTAGCTTTGCGTGGACAGCTAGCATGGCACGTTGGTCTAAGATCTGTTAACGAAAGCTGCCTCTCCTGTCCTTCGCCGTCTGAGCCGCCCACGAAGACGCCTCCTCCATGGGCGGATTAGAACACAACCTCTGAAAAGTCGTAAATCTAAATCGTACGCTTTGGTTTTATGTGTCTGCAGAAACAACCTCCTTGTGGTTAATTTCCTCTTCTTTTGTGTTTTGATTTTACGTTTGACTTTAGAGTTTCTCACCCTTCAACTGACTGATGCCAAAATCCGACATTTGTTATAGTTTCATTTTATGTTTTCTACGATTAAATCCCGCCAGAACTCGTTGTTGATCCACAGGGAGAAAAAACACGACACCACAAGGCCGTCATCACAACATTGTGTATTTTTCTAAGTGTAAAAGAGTTGAGCGTGACTCCTCCTTCCTGCGTGAAAGCAGCTAACCCGTCTGCCGTGTGTCTGTAGAGTTTTATATTCCAGCCTCAGATGTATTTCGCTCTGCGGTGCTATTTGCTGTCTAACAACTGTATAGGAAAAACCTCCTGGTTGTGTTTGAATGTATTTGTAAATGTTTAGGTGTGTTTTTTAAGATGAGCACTCGGACCCGGGCCCAGTGAGACTGGACCGACTTGCACACACACACACAAACACACACACACTGAAGGACAAACTGCTGAGCACTTTGATTGGAGGATGGAGGGATGAACGGACCAATGGAGGGTTCATGGTGACACTTGATGATGCAGCCAGTGATACTGATCTAACACACCTGTACATTCACCCACTGACCTGTGGAAACAGGGATTGGTAATAGTTTGTGAATAAAGTGTTGAATGCCAAACTGAACCTTCCTCTCTTTAAACTCTGTTGAGTCCTGAAGACAAACATGTTCGTACGTCACTGAGTCTGTTGAGGTTTGGAGATGATCGACCCTAAAAACGTCCTTAGGCCCTTTTTCTACCTTTACGTCTGAGTCCATCCGACCAAATGTCTATAGAGCTGAGATTCAAATATAGGAACTTTACCCAGGAATCTTTGGAGGAACTCGGGTCTAATGAAAGTTTTTTACTGCTGATCTGGGAGGAAGTGCTTTCCGAGAGTACAGGAAACTTTCAGATTGGACATTTAATTTCAGCCTCTATTCTGAAACACTGAAGGTAAAGTATGATAGATGATTCTCCGTTTCAATCACATCGGTGGAAATATAGTCTGGAGAAACCTTTAGTTCCTTGAAGTCTCCAGGACTACGAATGTGGCTTCACTGACTAAATTTGAAGTAAACAAAAGCGTCATTACAATAAAATATGATCCGTTCACTCAAGCAATCTGATGACAGTAACAGTAACTTCCTATAGAGGGAGCTGTAGGAAGTGATTGCCGTTGTGGAGATGTTCTGTATTGTAGACAATGAAGATAAATGCGTCAGACACAAACTTTTTTATTTTTTCTCTACAACACCATCAAGAAATCATCAACTAGAGTAAAACCCACTCATTAATATTCATATCAGATGTACAGACTGAAAACAGGAAAACTCATAGATTCACTTCTGATGTATCTTTGGTTTGTAAAGTAGATGAGACTCATTTGTTAGTAACAATATTATTTGTTCTCTTCCAGACGTCAGATGAACATTGTGGTGTTTCCTCTCTTTCATCTCAGTGTTTGGTCTCCACCTCCTGAAGGAACGTCAGGCTCTTCAGCTGCTGAAGGATTCTCTCCAGCTGCTCTGACTGTGTCTGCTCTCGTCTTCTCTTTTATTTACTCTTTATTTCAGCTGCTTGCAGTTTTCTATTTGCAGCTGAACAGTCAACTCAAAGTTAAAATTTAAAGAGGCTAAAAACCTGCAGAAAGCTCCAGATCTGAGGCTGGGGTTGTACATCCTGGAAAAGCAACAGCAGGTTTCATCGACTTACTCCACCCCCTCTCATCAAAGCTCCGCCCAAAACACAGGAACGCCCACTGCCTCATAGAAGATTGAAACTCCAACTAGTGACTGACAGCTACGCCAGCCAATCAGTGCATTCGGTTTGAATGACAACTTTATTTATTGATTCTATCGAGATACAAATAAAAACAAATGACCAACCCTACCTTTAATACAGAGTTAAAGGTGCTTTATTTCAGTTTTGTGTCTCTTGTTATCTGATCACAAGTCGTAACTGGAGGACGAGTTGAGATGTGATCAGTCCACATCAACTTGGCCACACTTAAAGATCGCCTGCTGACGTCCTCTGTGAAAGAGGAAGTTCAGTTTGCAACAAACACGTCGTCTCTATTGACGAATTTTGAAACTTGCTAAAAGCCTACAGAGAATTCACGAAGTCATCAAGCAGCAGTCTGTGTTGTTCTGATTTCTTCTTCTTCTCATTTAATTCACTGCTGCCTCATGTCGGTTAAAAACAAAACAACTTTGCCGATGGAAACAAGGTACGAACGGTTTTGCGTGACAGAGAATAGGGATGAAAAGATCACCTGAGAAAGATGTTATTATGATATTATTATACCAGGTTTGAACAGGGCCCGACCAATGTCTGTGTAAACAAATGATCAATGTTATGTCTCCACTTCCTCCTGTGAACAAAAATGAAGCCAAAATATGGACGTTACCATTTTACCATCGAGATCGTTTGACTTAATTTTTGGTGAGGTGTCATATTGTCTTTATTTACGGTCACTGGTCTGACACATGTTCTTTATGTTCTCGCTGCCTTCGACACTTCCTGTACAAATCACTTCACTCAAACGCTTTCCAGTGGAGACTCAGAGAAACCGACGCCATCCGAAGATGATGCAGATTTATGTCGTGATCCTGGATTATTCAACACAAACTCATCACACAAAAACACAGCAATCAAACAGAGACGCCACGAACACCAGAAACACACCGATGGCGTCTGTAGAGTGGGAGGAGCTTCATTCAGTCATCTGCAGAGAAACACAGCAGATAAGAAACACTCACCTTCTACAGGACGAGGACATGAAACCTTTTCCTGAAGCTACAACATGAAGGTGAGTGTGCGACTCACCACGGCGACCTTGGTGGTTTGTTCGCGGGTTCGAATGCGCAGCTTGTTGACCGTCGTCTCGGCGATGTCCGCTCTCTCCTCGGCATCGTCCAGCTCGTGTTGGACTTTCCTGAAACGCACCGCAGTACCGCTCACCTGCTCCTCCTGGTGGACAAACAGAGCCACAGCAGCTGGGATTAACATTTCAAACTTAACACTCACAATCAGCTCTGCCTCGATCGTGTTTGTATTGTGTTTCACTTTTGATTAAATTATGATTAAAGTTCTCACAGCGTTCTCAGCTTGTCTCTTGCAGCTCTTGACTTTGGTCTGGAGCTTCTCCACCAGCTCCTGCATCCGGAGCAGAGTCTTCCTGTCCTCCTCCGTCTGCAGAACACAGAGAGAAACCAGTAAACACCACAGAACCAGCAGAAGGTCTGTGGGACCAGGAGGGAAGCAGGGAATCGAACCTGGTACGTCAGCTCTTTGACTCGTCTCTCGTAGCGACGGACTCCTTTCTGATAATCTTCGCTCTTCTTCTGCTCGACCATCAGCTCCGTCTGCAGCTCCCTCACCTGAGAACACACAGGTCACCTGATTCATTGACCTTGTTTACATCTGTTAGCTGTGACCTGCTGAGTGTCTCCACGGTGACCTCACCCATCAGTTTGTGAGCTTCTGTGCTGAAGCCTTAGTTTCACATTTTGTCCAGCGCCTTCTTGGTTCTTTGAAACCAGATGTTACCAAATTTGGAAGAGAGGTGGGTGGAGCCTGACTGAGAGCTTGAGAAACAGCAGGCCCACCTACACCTGCCCCCTGCACCCATTGGACGGTACTAGCTGTCAATCACACATTATTCACCCTCCAATACATCCGGTGCTTTATGGTCTGTTTGACTCTAAATGATCATAATTCACTGAATGAACATCAGTTGTTTGAAGAAGACTTGAAACTAGAGATTGAGACATAAACTCCTGAATAAAACGTTACTGACAGTGCATGAAATCTACGTCCGTTGTGTTTCCATTGCGTTGTGTTGCATCGTGTTGTGTTGCATTGTGTTGTTCACACTGCATAGCCTAGTTGAGAAGAGCTCAACTTTCATGTGTAACATACAAGGAGAAACACACAAGGCTTTTGCCAATCAAATCCTGTTAATGTGGAAGAGGAGTCAGCTGATCAACCTGGTGTGTGTTCATCTGGTTGTGGTTTTATTTCCTGTATACTTCTGTTTAGCATTGCAGTGGCAACTAGCATAGCACATTAGCATGAAAGCTGTACGTTGTGTGTTCCGAGCCAAAAACTGTGAACGTTGTCTTTATGACAGTCAACACGCTTTGGCCAATCCCACCGTCAAGCGGTAACGCAACACAGACATTAGTCCGGTGTAACTGCTTCTAGTATTTATGCTAAGCTAGGCTAATAAGTGACTCTAGCTGTGTACTTCACAGACATGAAAACCTTTTTGATAATGTTTAATTTTCCTTCCTGTTGGTCTCAGAATGAGTTTTTCTTGTAAACAGCCGTACGGTGGTTTCCACTCACTCTGGTCTCCAGCTTGTGAAGCTGCTTCTTTCCTCCCTTCAGCGCCATCTGCTCCGTCTCGTCCAGTTTCACCTGCAGGTCTGAAAACACAAATCTGTCATCTGCAGGAACATCAGGTGACGAAGGTCTTTACCAGCGTTTGTGTCGTTTCTGTACCTTTCACTGTCGACTCCATGTTTTTCTTCATTCTGTCCATCATGCCGCTGCTGTCCTGCTCCTTCTTCAGCTCCTCCGCCATCAGAGCTGCCTGGAGGAACATATACATATACTGTATATCTATATACTGCAGAAATACATATATACATAAATTCCCAGAATTCTCTACAGCAGCATCACAGTTGATCTGTACGACTTAACAACTTTCCATCAGGAAGAAAAGAGACGACAAGAAAACACAGGAAGAAACAGGATTGTGTTAGTTTTAGTTTGGTCAGAAGTAAAAGGTCAGAGGTTACGAGTCAGGACTGACATCAGTTATGGCCTTCTTTGCTTTCTCATCAGAGCTGCGTTTCTCCTGAATGGCCTCCTCCACCTCTCCTGTCAGCACAGACAGGTCGGCCTCCATCTTCTTCTTGTGGTTCATCAGACCTGAGTTCTACAAGGAACAGGAAGCCGACATGAAATCAGTCACCGATCGATCAATCTGCGAGTTAACCAGAGAGTTTATCGACGATCAGCCGGTTCCCACTGAATCTCAGGGGGATCTCACCTGTGTGGAGAGCATGTTCACTCTCTCTACGACCTCCAGCAGCTCGTGTTCGGCCATCTTGCGGACCCGGTCGTTCTGCTCAAGGACCAAACGGAGCTCCTCCTCCTCCGCCGTCATCAGAGAACAGCGTCGCTCCAACAGGAGGAATTGTTCTTTCAGCTGATTGGTCAAATGGACTTTATCCTCCAGCTCCACCTGGTGCTCCTTAACCTGGAACACATATTTTTTAAATAGTTAAATATTAGTTAATGTCGAAAGTTCCCAGTTGAGGTTGTTCAGACATGTAATCCCATCCCAGGCTCCAATCAGGCGTGGGAAACCCTGCAGACGACCTCCGTGACCCGAGCCCAGATAAACTGAAGACGATGGATGGATGTAAAGGTGTTTGAAAGATTTTGCTCTCGTAACCTTTCTACCATCTGCTTTAGTTGCTAACCAATTACTTACAAATCTTTCAGAAATGTGGGTTTAGCATCAGACTTCATCTTTTCTTTCATCAAGTTCTGTCTACAGAGGTGAAACAACACCAGGTTAACGCTGGTTTTCTTATATTTCAATCACTTCTTTGCTTCTACTTAAGTTAGCATGCTAACCAGCTAGCCCCAGCCTGTCTGCTGCTCAGAGGACGTAGTATAACTACAAAATTAAAGCTGCCTATGAACCACAAACCTTCAGTGTTTTGTTTGAGGTCAATTTGCAGTTACCTGTGTCTGCAGGTGTCTGATGATCCTCTGGCTCTCAGCCGCCTGCCTGTTGGCGTGTCCCAGCTGAACCTCCATCTCATTCAGGTCAGACTCCATCTTCTTCTTCAGACGAACGGCCTCAGTGCGACTTCGAACCTCCGCCTCCAGACTGGCCTGCATGGTATCCAGGGAACGCTGGTTGCCCCGCCTGGTGGGAAACGCCAGAATCGCGTTTACGGTTTTAAATTTGGAACCTCAACCTGTCGGATGCACGGTGGTCCCACCAGCCTTTTACTGGTTAGTTAGGGTCTAAAGATGTCTAGCCTCTGATTGGTCGGTATTCCTCTACTACACTGAGTCTGTAACTTCATTCTGTATATTTCTTACCTGAGGATGTCGATTTCTTCCTCTTTCTCTGCGATCTTGCGGTCGAGCTCCGTCCTCACCTGCTGCAGCTCCATCTGAACCCTCAGGGTCTTACTCTCCTCGTGCTCCAGACTGCCCTGGTTGGTCGGTTGGTAAACAGTAACTGACGTTAACACTCGAGCTGGCAGAGTGTTACTGGATATCTACACATGGTTAGTCACTGACCTCGGCCTCCTCCAGAGCTGCTCTGATGTTGCTCTTCTCCACGTCCAAGATCTTCTTTATCCTCTCCAGCTCATGGATGCTCTTCCCTCCATGACTGATCTGGTCGGTCATGTCAAGGATCTCGTCTGGAATCAAAACAATCATTCACTCAATTGGTTTTTAAAATCAATTACAAATATTTGGACCGTTGAATCGATACAAACACTGGACCAATCACAAGTCGTTCTCAGCTGTCAATCATGACGTCTCAGCCTGTTTTTTATTATCAAATAACTAATTCAAACCAAACTGATTCGAAACAGGAGGATCAGTGAGATAAGAAATATCACAAAAAACAACTGGAAAACAATTGGAAAACAACTGGAAAACAACTTTGACAAACATTTATCAAACGTCTACTTCGATTTCTCTGTTTGGTGAATTTTTGTTCATTGAAAAACAAGCAAAGAATGACACTGAAGTTCTTTGCTCTCATCTCGACTGGTTTCAGTCCATGGACGATGATGATGATAGACAGACGGTTCGTCCAATCACATGGTTCAATTTGAAAGCACCTCCCCTTTTCGTGATAATAAATCATCTGGAGCACCAGGTCACATGTGGCTGCGATGGGAGGAGAAGAGGGACAAACCTTGTAGGTTCTTGTTTTCTCGTTTGACCGTCTCCAGATGGTCCAGAGCTTCTTCGTAACAGTTCTTCAGTTTGAAGAGCTCGGTGCTCAGACTGCGAGACTCCTTCTGTGACGACTCCAAGTCCGACTGGCACTCCTCAAACTTCAGCTTCCAGTCGCTCAACAGCTGTGTCGAACAAAAGAATCACACACACACGCTAGCGTCTGAGCTTCAGTAGGAAATTAACCACATTTTTTACTTCTTGAACTGTTGATCTCTATCGGTTGTGTTGTCGACAAACCTTGTCAAAGTTACGCTGCTTCCTGTCCATAGCCACAGCCGCAGAGTTGGAGCGTTCGAGCTCAACCACCAGATCTTCCAGCTCCGTCTGCAGCTTCAGTTTGGTTTTCTCCAGCGAGGAACATTTGGCCTGAGACGCCTCCACAGCCTCTTCATTAGTCTGCAGCTTGACAACCAACTTCTTCCTACAAACAACAAACACGTTAGATGGATAGAGGGAGGGATGATATATAGATAGATAGATAGATAGATAGATAGATAGATAGATAGATAGATAGATAGATAGATAGATAGATAGATAGATAGATAGATAGATAGATAGATAGATAGATAGATAGATAGATAGATAGATAGATAGATAGATAGATAGATAGATAGATAGATAGATAGATAGATAGATAGATAGATAGATAGATAGATAGATAGATAGATAGATAGATAGATAGATAGATAGATAGATAGATAGATAGATAGATAGATAGATAGATAGATAGATAGATAGATAGATAGATAGATAGATAGATAAACAGATGATTCTCCTCTCTCTGCTCAGAGTCAGGGATCATCCTCTGGGACCAGGATCGTGATCATTACATGTTCATATCTGATGTGTAGATGACGTTTTCCCACAGGTTGTATATTCAAATATTTTAAATCTATAATACTGCTTCATTTATACTTTTTACTGTATTTTGTAGATTTTTAGAATTGTCTGGGTTAAACCTAAATTCCAATAAAAAATGTGACTTCAGTGTAGCTGCAGCACTGATAACATAAACCACAGATTAAACCCAGGGACAGTGTTCTGTAAATAAAGATGGACGACACGTCCCCACTTCCCCAAAACCTTCCAGAGAATGAAGCCAAAATATCTTGGATTCGTGTTCCATCGACAACAAAATGACATAAATACATACATACACCTGACAAATCCAGAGTCAGTCTGAGCTCATGTCATCTCAGCCTGTTTTATATCATCAAATAATGATTAAAACCAAGTTGAACCACGCTCCAGCCACCAGGGGGCGATCCACACACCCTTGTGGAGCTGTTACTCATTTTTTATCTCAGTCTCTGAACAGCAGCAGCAGCAGCTCGGTCTTACTTTGCTTCCTCCAGCTCTTCTATTCTCATCACGGCCTCTGTCTCGTACTTGGCTCTCCACTGAACCACCTGGCTGTTGGCCTTCGACAGCGCCTTCTGCAGCTCCGCCTTGGCCTCCTGCTCCTCCTCCAGCTGCTCCTTGAGGAGGCCGCAGTCGTGACGGGTCGACATCACAGAGTGAGCCAGCGCCGCACGAGCCTGAAACACAAACGTCCGCCTGCTTCTTCAACAAGTCCGTCACAGAAACCAGCTCATTAAGACCTGAGAGTCAAAGCAGTGGAATGAGGGTTCAGTGTTACTTTGTTCTCCTCCTCCAGCTGCCGCTTCATATCTTCAGAGTTCTGGAAAACTCCCGCCTTCGAGCGTTGAAGCTGACCAATCAGAGCTTCACGCTCCTCCAGACGCCGGCTGTACTCAGCTGCAGAAACAACGTCAGGGTTCAGAGGTCAACCTGCTGTCAGAAGGTTTATTTATTTACAATTTTGGTATTTGGTATTTTATTTTGAAATAAATTTGGATGTATCTTTGGCCATCCCTGCATGTGTGTGTGCGTGTGTGTGTGCGCTTGTGTGTGTATGTGTGTGTGTGTGTGGGTGTGTGTGAGTGTATGTGTGTGTGTGTGTGTGTGTGTTTGAGTGTAAGTGTGTGTGCATGTGTGTGTCTGTCCTACCGATGTCGGTTTGTGCTCGTGCTTTCTGAGTGGAGACTTCTGTCAGTTGTCTCTGCAGCTCCTCAGCTTTGCTCCTGCTCTCATTCAGCTGGTCCTCATAAACCCTGCACATCTTCTCTGTGGCTCCCTACACACACACACACACACACACACACACACACACACACACACACACACACACACACACACAAACACACACACACACACACACACACACACACACACACACACACACACACCCATACAGTCAGACTTGAGAAGTTCAAGAGGCCAAACATTTTGTCACCCTGACCTTGACCTTTGACCACCAAAATGTAATCACTCAATCATAAGCATGAGACTGACGGACACTTTGGCCGCTGGCTGTCACCAGTGTGAATATAGAATGAGTGGATTGCTCCTTTAAGGCCGACTGGTTTCTACCTTGGCTCTGGACAGCTGCTCCACGTTGGAGGCCAGGTCATCGGCCTCCAGCCTGAACTCCGTCTTCTCCTTCTCCAGTTTCTGTTTTGTTCTCTGCAGATTGTCGATCTGCTCGCCGAGTTCGGCCACCGTGTCCGAGTGCTTCTTCCTCAAGGTGGCGGCCGTCACCTCGTGGTGAAGCCCCGCCTCGTCCAGCTCCCGCCGCATCTTCAGGAAATCTGCCTCTCGCTTCCTGTTTGACACAGAGCTGATCAGCGCTAACGTAATAATCATCTTCTCAAGTTTTTATGCAAACATTTGCACCGACTCCGAGAAAATAAATGAGCTGTAGCTGCCAAATGCTGAGAAATGTTTGTCCTTGTTAATCCAAAGTGTTGATCAGTGAAGCTTTAACGTGTTGACCTGTTGAGGGCGATCTGAGCAGCAGAGGCTCCTCCCGCCTCCTCCAGTTTCTCTCCCAGGTCCTCCAGCTCCCTGGCGATGTCGTTCCTCTGGCGCTCGGCCTTGGCTCGCCACGCCCGCTCCGCCTCCAGCGACTCTTCCAGCTCCTCGATGCGAGTCTGAGGGAACGATCACAGACACATTTCACTCCTGCAGCAGAGGTGACGAGAAATTAATCCTGTTCTGGATCTGCCTGAACCAACCAGAAGCTCTTTGACTTTCTTCTGAAGCTGAGCCACCAAACTCTGCTCATCCTCCATTTTAGACTGAAGCTGGATCAACTCCTGGTCCTTCCTTTAGGAAGTGTGAAGAGAAACAGACACAGAGGGAAAGAACAAGAGAAGACTGATCAGTTGAGTCCTTGTGGAGAAATGATTCTTTAACTCAAACAGAAGTTCTGCGTTTCCTATACGGTTGAATGAACCAGTTACTTTTTCATTCTATCCTCCAAGTCTTCCTTCTGGGTCTCCAGCTCCTTCACTGAATCCACGGAGATCTTCAGATCCCCCTCCAGCTTCCTTTTGGTACGTTCCAGATCCATTCTTACCTTCTTCTCCTGCTCCAAGGAACCTTCCACCTGCATGGACGAGAGGGGAGCAGCAGTAAGAAACCAGAGAACCAACTCATGAACCAACATGTTAGATCCTTCACTTTAAACCATCTGTGGTTCCAGTGGCTTTCTGGGAGATTCTAATGGGTTCTTGAGAGATTTTACCAGATGATTTAAAAACAGTGCGTCGTGAGAGAGATGAAGGAATATCAACACTGCAAACACTTATAGGAAGAGTGTGAGAAAACTACAATTTTTTGTAGACCATCATGTGCACAGGCTGAATTTATGTTTGTAAAGTTTCCATTTCTCTTTTCTTACGTTGTCCACTTGCTGCTCGAGTCGAGTTTTTGCTTTTGCCAACATGTTACATTTGTCCTCCTGAGCCTGAAGGTCGTGCAGAGCCGTCTGATGAGCTTCCTGCAGGGCGGCTTTCTCTCTGTTCAGAGCTGCTATCGATTCGTCCAGAACACTCATCTCCTGGGACATGTTCTTCACCTGGAGGGGAAGAGGAACCATTTTTTAAACTGATCCACTCCAGACATCATCAGGCGGAAGGTCTTCAACCTGACGCACCTTGTTCTCCAGTCCGTGTCTGTCCTTCTCCACTTTAGCCAGGGTGATCTCCAGATCGTCCACGTCTTTCTTCAGCGATATCGCCTCCTCCTCCAGTTTGCGCTTCTTGGACGTCAGTGTGGCGGTCAGCTCCTCCTCGTCCTCCAGCCGCTCCTGCATCTCCTTCAGCTTCGACTCCAGAGAGATTTTGGACTGGATCAGCTGGTTGCAGCGGTCCTCTGCGTCCGACAGGTTGTCTTGCTCCTGGGTTTATGAAATGTTTGATTTATTAAAATGTGTTTTATTCCCTCCCAAATTACTCTTTTGTGTTATTTCTAAGGCAGAAGATCGACTGTTGAGGGCCGAGCAGCGAGACACAGATCGTGTGGTGTGGAGTTTATCTGACAGTTATGTTAAGTGAGCATTTATATTTATAATAATGTTTTTCCTCAATGTGAAATAACATCTCCAAGGTGAGATGATACAGAGGGTTTGTGATGTCTCAGCAGGTTTCAGTGCGACTTACAGCCTGGAGCTGCAGAGACAGGTCATTCTTCTCCTGAACCAAATCCACCTGCTTCACCTCGGCCTCCTGACGCTTCACCTCCGACCTGAAGAAGAAAAACAACGAATCAAAGAGACAGACCGAAGAGGAGAGAGCGAAGAGCAGAAGAAACTAAAACCCAAACATCTTCCATCGTGTTCTATTGTCACAGTGTTGTTTCCCTGCCCAGAGGTGAACAGACCTTTCGAAGGCATCTTTTAGTTTGGTGAAATCTTCGTTCAGAGAAGCCAGTTCTTTCTCCACCTGGGCGCTCTTCAGCAGGGGGCGGAGCTTATAGAACAGCATCATCCACGGCCAATTCCTTACTGTGAAGAAAGCTCTGAGGTTGAACTGGATCACGAACACAGCCTCTCTGAGAAGAATAAATAAAGATAACAACTCTATTTGTATCACAGAGACGGGCGACATTTCTCGAAACCACACACAGATTTTTCTTTCCCGGAGGTATTAAGTAGATGAACCGGATACAGAACTCTCTGGGTGATATGATTCTCGACTCCTCGTCATATTGACCTTTGCAGTATCAGCTTCTCTCGTTGTTTCCTCTGCAGCTTCCCTCTGCACATGGCCTGGACCACGGTGAGGATCTCTGACAGACGGGTGTCCCTCATCTCCTCCAGCAGACCCAACAGACCAGCCTTAAAAAACACCTGAGGAGCAGAGTGGAATAAAACAGATCATGTTTACAGTAAGAACTCGTAACAGCACAATGGAATACTCTGAATATCTGTGTTGTACCTTAGTGTGTCCGAACTGGTACTGGGTGTGGTCGATGTTCAGGGAGCCCAGCAGTTTCTCCACGGCCTTCCTGCTGTCCACGAAGGAATCCTCCGGAATCGCAGAAGGATTCAAGATGCGATAACTTGGAAAACAGACAAAAGTGCACAAGGATTAACTGAAGGTTTGAAAATCAGCTGCAGATCCTCGAGGTATCAACGCACACAGACTGAAACAGAAGCTTGTGTTTCTGTGTTCGGGTTCGGTCTCACCGCTGTCTGAACTCAGCGTACAGGATGCGATTTGGAAAACCCTTCCTGCAGATCCTGATCCCCTCGAGGACTCCGTTACACCTCAGCTGGTGAAGGACCCGGAAAGGATCCATCACACCTGGAAGTCACATGGAATCACCTGAAACATCTCCACCAACAGCCTCAAGAAGATCTCTACTGCAGCTCTCTGCCTCCACCACACAGTGCAGCTTCAGGGCTGAATGAGGTTTGTTTCCTCTTATTGACCAAGGTCGTCTCCAGCTCGTCCATGAACATACTCATATGAGGCCAATGTGACCTTGACCTTTAACCTTCAACCACCTAAATCGAATCAGTTCATCAGTGAGTCCAAGTAAATGTTACCTGGAGTCTTGGTCTCGTTGGGGATGATGCAGCGGACGAAGTGAGGCTGAGTGCAGCGGAGGGTCTTCATCAGCTTCTTCAGATTCTCCTGGAGTTAAACACACAGAGACAAAGAGCTGTAGACTTCTATGAGTCGAGTCGAGTGTGGAGAGTCTCAACCAATCACAGTCGAGGAGGTCGTTGAAGAACCCTAACCCAGACGTACTGTATTGTGTTGTGAGTGTGTTGTGCAGCAGCTCACCTTGTGTAACTGGGAAACTGTTTGGAAGGAAGGAGATTTCTTCCTGTGTCTGGTTTCATACTTCGGATCAGAGGCTGAAAAACATCACAAACAAACAGTTTACTTTACATTGTCACCTTACTCGTCTTTCTTATATCTATTTATTTTAAAGTGAGCAGGTTTTTTCACATTTGCAGCCTCTGGGTTTTGTGAAATTTGAAGTACTTGAAGCTGTGGGAAATCTGTGTCTAATTACCCATCTCAGTGGTGATGTAGTTATCATAAAGTTTAGCCATCAGCTTGTTGGAGGATTTCTGGAACAGGACCACCACCGTCTCATTCAGAGGATCTCTGTTTTTATCCAGCCAGCCTGTGATGTTGTACGGAACCTGAAACCAAAACACAAGTTTCTTTTTGAATCTTTTGCCATCTCGTGATGTTAGGTTGTTTCCGTAATCTCAGCTAGTGGGAGCCTAAAGATCCTGAAAAGAAGAGGCCCGAGCAAAGAGGCTTTAGGGACGCCATGTCATTTTTGTTCTTTTGTGTATCAAGCTCTTCAGAATAAAAAATCCATCGTTATTGTACTTTGCTGAACCTTCACAGTTCTTTAGCTGTAGTGGAAAAATTGTCCCAGAAGATGTGATGGAGATATGTCCGCTGTAATGAATCAGTTGGTGAAAACATTCATATTTACTTGTTTTTCTATCAATCATTACATCTGTATAAACTATTGACCGATTCAACAGGTGCAGAGGAACCAGTTGGGCAGATACTCACCACTCCAGCATAGTGAACCAGCTCGAAGTGAGACTCATATTTGCGCTTCTTGTCCGGCCTCGGCCTCTGGAAGTTTGGCGACTTCCCCAGATGGTTGTCGTAGAGTTTGGTTTTGAAGCTCTGGTCCGTGGCCTTGGGGAACATACACTCCTCTTCCATGATGGACAGAATCCCCATGGGCTACACACAGAATCATGGATTACTTTCATGAAGGAGATGCTAAACTTTCATTCAACAATACGACTGCAGATTTGTTTCCCACACACAAACTCACTTTCTCTATGAGGTCTATGCAGGCCTGTAAGTCCAACCCGAAGTCGATGAAGGTCCACTCGATCCCCTCGATCTTGTAGTCCTCCTGCTCCTGGATGAACATGTGGTGGTTGAAGTACTGCTGCAGTCTTTCGTTGGTGAAGTTGATGCACAGCTGCTCAAAGTTATTGAACTGCAGGAAGACAGAAACATGTTCGTGGTTCAGCGTCAGAGACATGTTTTCCCTGCAGGACCGAAGCCAAGATTGTAGAAATATGAAGGATCATGGGTCCGAGCAACGTGGTGGAGATTTAAACAAACATAAACTGGAATCAACGTTTAAAATTCTGCAAATTTAAATTGTAAAATGTACGAAATGTATGAAAGATGCCAGTTGCCATGATCAAAAGTCCATATTCACGTTATTATCTGTTACCCTGATTTTCTTTTAAAGGAACAGGTGAACGTTTCTTGGCATTAGCCCGTGCTAGCATTAATTCTCTGCTAACACTAACCGCTAACCAAGGATATCATTCATTCCTGGGCAGGTCACAGAAGCTAACTGCTAATCCAGGCTAACGGGCTCAGGACATTGTTGGGACATGGTTTTTGTGCAAAAAAGGCAGGCCTCTCTTTCAGGCCTGTATTGGAAGTCAAAACCTGAGAGCACATGGCCTTTGTCTTGAGAAAGCCACAAGCCGCATGGGCTGGAGAATACTCAATCTCCCAGAGTGCAATGTGTTCTCTTTGTACTGAGAAGGTCAAATAACTCCGTCTCCCAGGAGGCAACATGTCCCCTTTGTTTCAGCATCTTCGCACATAGGTGCGAATATCTACCAGGGTCAACTCCAATTGGTCAGTCTGGTCCCATGACCAAGGGGCAACCGGGTCTATAAAAGATCAAGGCTCCCCCAGAGTCACTCTCTTTCTCCAACCCCTCGGAGGGCCGAAGGCTGCTCCAGCAGCGCTCTTCTCCACCGACCACCACTGAGGACAGCAGGCCGCTGGCCTTTCCTCCTGCATCGGCGAGTGGAGGAACCGGATTCCTCCAGCTCAAATATTCTCTTTCCAACAACTGGAGGTCAAAGGTCGAGCTTCCAGCTCATCTTCTCAAGAAAACCTCCACGCATCTCAAGCTTCTTCTAAACTCCTTGCAGCGACTCGGTGTCCTGCAGGTAAGAACTACGGCTTCAATAAGCAACTGAACTGCACAGCTCAACAGAACCGCGGAAGCAGAGACCACACGAACCAGAGACTTCAAAAGCCTGAACTGCTAACCGAACTGCACAGCAACTTTCTCCCTGTCCTTGGACTGGTAACATAATCTGGGCTTAATAATTTTACTAGGCTAAGCAAGACTGTTTATTTGATTCTGTGTGGTGTTTATAAGTTTGATATATGTGGTGATATTGTGTTACAAGTTAAATCAAGGTTAATGTAAGTCGGGCTCAACACAGACCCTGCCATTTTCTGATTAGCATTCTCACAGATCCCGCATATCTCTTCACCTACTTAGCTACGTCCCCCGACCAGAAGGAGGGGGGGGGGCCTGCTAGCTTAGAGATCTTAAAAGATCACAGGAAGGTGTGACTCTCTTTGTTAGCCACCAGCGAGACCCTCACACACACACACACACACACACACACCCACACACACACACATCTTTGTTATTTAGCATATTTTAGCTAATATGTTTTCTTGTTAGTTAATGTCTGCTAGTCATTTTATTTTCATTAGTTTTTCACATTCATTAATGTTTAATTTTTAATTAAATTTTTGATTTTGCTCCAACATTTATGGTGCAGCCCGTGTGAGGCAGAGTACAGTTGGCAAAACTTCATGACTATGCAATATTAATGTGTTTTTCAGTTTTGGCCAACACCAGAAAGAACTGAATTTGGAATTTGCAGTCAAGCTAAAGGTTTGAATTCAATTCCACTAGTCTGCCACCGGAGTAGACATTCAACCGTATTTACAAACAAGTGCATTGTGGTCTAAATTTAATTTACTCATAAATTAAATGTTTATTAATAATTAATTATTAATAACTACCATTTTAAGTCCCCATACTGTTACACTAAAAGATTGCCTGTTGCTAATAATTCTAGTTGAATGTTCGTTGTTGAAATTTTGAGAATTTCTTTTAACATTTGAATATCACATATTCAATGTTAACTGGTCAAGCTGCGAAATTTCCTGTAACTATTAAATGCTTTTGAATTAAGACATATCGTGCCACCGGCCATATGTAACAGAGCTTGTACCTAGCTGCTACTGCCTAGCATATCAGCCAAAGTTGGATAAAGAGAACCTGAGAAAGAGCCACAGCGTGCTTCCAGCCCTGTGAATTTATAGAATCCCTAACTCTTACTGCCTTGCATATCAGTTAGTGCTATTAAAAGTTTGGTGAACTATTTAACACACCATAGTTTCGGTTAGGCTTGTGTAAGATAGAATCCACACTACAAGGTGTCTGCCATCGCGACACAAAAGCCAACCACACGCTTTTGATTTATAAACTTAAATCTAATCCTTAAATTTCAGTTTCAACAATGGAGAACCCCTGTGTTGAACAATTTGTTTTTTCCCTAGCACAGAGCCTGACCCCTGGCTATCCTGAATTCATCAGCAAGTTGAACTTCAATGAGTGCATTAAAGAAATAGATTCACTTCTTAATGACAGGTGTGATGCACAAACAGCATCAAAGGGCCCATTGTTGAGATGTATGATCCTAAATTTCCACAGGCAAATCAACCTTGCCTGTCAGAGCAAAGCAGCCATGGAACAGGAGGTAAATTCCCTGAGAGCACAAAATGCTTTTCTCCTCCAGGAGGTCCAGACTGCTAGTAAGAAAACTCTGCACTATTTGGAAGACCTGCACTCAGCAGAGTCAGATCTAATTTCACACAAGGAGGAATTGTTAAAACTTAGAATAGAAGGCGCGGCCTCACATCAGTTTTTGAACCAAAGTGATTCTGGTTATTCCGATTCAAACTCCTCCGATAGTGTACGGTTAACTCCCTCTTCACTCCCAAGATGGGACAGAATCCCATCTGACCCGAAGTCTTTGGGAATTAAGTCACCTTCTGATCCTCCACTGACAGGAAGAGGTAACAGCTTCCTAACTTCCCATCTCACTGACTCTGACACTGACATTGATGACACATGTAGTTTATCCTCAAGAACACATTGTGCCTCATACACTTCTCATCCACTGATGCATGACACATTTTTTCGTGCACAACTCTTGAAAGGGGGGACTTCAACATTCCAAAATGTTTCAGCACCTCCCCCTCAACCAGAGAGACCTGTAGCAGGTGATGCACGCAGTCGGACCCCACAGTGTCCGCGCTTCGAGTTGCTTGAGTTTCTAGCTAAAGATATTGAACAATTTGATCCAGACAACTGTGATAACAACATTGATAATTACTTTAGGGAACTAGATCTCAGCTTAAGCGATGTGCCAAATGCAACAGAAAGAGAGAAGGTTAGACTTGTGTTAAAAACCAGCTCTACAGCTGTTCACAAGTTTATTCAGTCACTTCCTTCCAGCGTCGCATGTAACTACACAGAGCTCTGTCGAGCACTAGTCGAAGAATTCTCTTCTACTCCTGATGTGATAACAGCCATTGTTACAGCCACCCAAATTAAACACTCACGTCGTGAAAATCCCAAGGATTATTTCAAACGCTTGAGGCATGTTTATTTTCAGGGAAAGAACACACCAGGACTAGAAGAAGATCCCACCTTCAAGACTATTTTCTTACGTAACTTACATCCATGTATACGCACACACGTTGTACTGATGACACAGGAAGGAAAACCTTCAATGCAGCAGATCAGGAAGATGTCACAGGTGGCTTGGGAAACTGTTGTCTCTGTCAAGGCAGCAGTTGGTGCAACCGAGCCTGTCAGAACAAACATCAAGGTGTCAAATTTGTCTGCAGCCTCAAAGCGCCCCCCTCACAACAAAAGAAGGGGGGAAGACAGCAAGCAGCATGAACACAGAGTGCAGGCGCTCTGTTCACCACCTTCCCAGAGATCGGCATTCCCACAGTAGAAGCTGCAGGAAGCCGTACTCTGACATTCTGGCCCAGACATATTACAACCACTCAGAAGATGACGACAGCATCTCTGAGTACAGCTCAAAATATGGTTATGACCGAGCACACAGTGACAGCGCCTCTGAAGTCAACTTAGAGTCTGGCCCCGCAGAGCGTTACAGCCCCGAGCCACGACACAGGCGATCCAGAGCTCGACCCTCACGCTCATAACCAACACAGTTAAACACTGTACTGACAGTCAGTAGTAAGTTTAATGCAGTTAAAATAGGAAAACTGTTTTGTTAGCAACAGCAGCAAACTCAAAACCTTAATTCTGATTAAAACTTACATACCACTGCCAACTTTGTAAATATGTTTGGATCGACTACTTTCATTCCTCAATAAATGTAGTCCATACCACACAGGTTATTACATTAGCATATTATTACAGAAACAATGATACAGTCATTTGAATTTTGAGATTTTGAAAATTATGACATCCTTCCGCAGGAAAATTGTTAAATCTAACAGATACGACTGAGTACTACATTGAGTAAGACCCAATGAGTGAACAAAACTCTTGGACATTTCAAAAATGACCTTATCATTGTACGCGTCTCTCTCTACATCTTATCTTACAATTTACAAATGTCACATTTTCTGTTTTCTCCTTAAACCTAGTGAAGAGCACAGGTTATTCATTTTGTACTGTTACTGTAACTCTGAATGATTTGTCTAATTTGAATCTTGCTTAGCTAACTAGATAGTGTATACAAATGCCCAGATGTTACAGTCCAAATGAACTGACAATTGACTTTTCCAGCTTTGCACTAAACATGTTCAAGTACGCCCTCAGGAACACACGTCAGGTGCGATCCTGACGCCGCAAGGGGGATGTTGGGACATGGTTTTTGTGCAAAAAAGGCAGGCCTCTCTTTCAGGCCTGTATTGGAAGTCAAAACCTGAGAGCACATGGCCTTTGTCTTGAGAAAGCCACAAGCCGCATGGGCTGGAGAATACTCAATCTCCCAGAGTGCAATGTGTTCTCTTTGTACTGAGAAGGTCAAATAACTCCGTCTCCCAGGAGGCAACATGTCCCCTTTGTTTCAGCATCTTCGCACATAGGTGCGAATATCTACCAGGGTCAACTCCAATTGGTCAGTCTGGTCCCATGACCAAGGGGCAACCGGGTCTATAAAAGATCAAGGCTCCCCCAGAGTCACTCTCTTTCTCCAACCCCTCGGAGGGCCGAAGGCTGCTCCAGCAGCGCTCTTCTCCACCGACCACCACTGAGGACAGCAGGCCGCTGGCCTTTCCTCCTGCATCGGCGAGTGGAGGAACCGGATTCCTCCAGCTCAAATATTCTCTTTCCAACAACTGGAGGTCAAAGGTCGAGCTTCCAGCTCATCTTCTCAAGAAAACCTCCACGCATCTCAAGCTTCTTCTAAACTCCTTGCAGCGACTCGGTGTCCTGCAGGTAAGAACTACGGCTTCAATAAGCAACTGAACTGCACAGCTCAACAGAACCGCGGAAGCAGAGACCACACGAACCAGAGACTTCAAAAGCCTGAACTGCTAACCGAACTGCACAGCAACTTTCTCCCTGTCCTTGGACTGGTAACATAATCTGGGCTTAATAATTTTACTAGGCTAAGCAAGACTGTTTATTTGATTCTGTGTGGTGTTTATAAGTTTGATATATGTGGTGATATTGTGTTACAAGTTAAATCAAGGTTAATGTAAGTCGGGCTCAACACAGACCCTGCCATTTTCTGATTAGCATTCTCACAGATCCCGCATATCTCTTCACCTACTTAGCTACGTCCCCCGACCAGAAGGAGGGGGGGGGGCCTGCTAGCTTAGAGATCTTAAAAGATCACAGGAAGGTGTGACTCTCTTTGTTAGCCACCAGCGAGACCCTCACACACACACACACACACACACACACCCACACACACACACATCTTTATTAGTTAGTATATTGTTTAGTAATTGGTGTTTTATACTTATTATGTTTATAATAAATGCTTTCTTTTAACCTTGTCCTGTCATTAATGTTGCATAAGTGAAGTTTGCCAACCTCTACACTGTCAAGAACTCTATAAACCTTAACTGTTCATTATATAGTCTTTAATAGTAAATATTAAGATTTCTAATTGAACTAGATCTAAATGAGACTGATCTTAATCAATAAATTGGCTATCTTTTCCCTTCTATGAAGGGTGGTGCCCCGCGAGAACTTAGTCAAACTAAAGATATGATTTAATATTAATATTTTAAATATTAATGTTTTATTTTTCTATTTTTGATAACCAAATTTATTGAACGCCTAAAGGCACACTAGCTTATGGTATCACTCCTAACCATTATTGCACAACAACATCTTCTTACTATTTCTACACCTGTACAATAAACACAGGTTTTAAATCCAGAAATCTATAGATATTATGTATTTGAAGGAACTTTTGGATCTGGACAGGATGTTTCTGTTCTTCTCTCTTCTTTACCTCAAAGATCTCGAAGCCGGCAATGTCGAGGACTCCGATGAAGTACTGGCGAGGCAGCGGCGTGTACAAGGACGAGTTGATGCGACTCACCAACCACTTGAACATGCGGTCGTAGGTGGACTTAGCCAGAGCTGCAACCGCAAAGTTAACCTGAGCAGACACAAGCAAATGCAGTCAGCAGACGGACTCAGTGTTTTGAAGTCAGTGTGACAGAGGATCTGTTTACCTGCTCCACAGTTTGACCTTTCACGATGAACTCGTTCCCGACCTTGACCCGGGGGTTCAGGAGACCTTTCAGCAGGTCGGCCGAGCTGATGCCCATCAGGTAGGCGGCCTTATCCTCACCTGCACACACAGTTCACACATCACATACATGTGCACAGTAAAATATAACATTTAACAGTAATGGATGTATAGTTTGAACTCTAAGGTACAGGGACTTTATTTCATGATGTTTAAAACTGAAGAGTGACAAAAGGACATTAATAAATATCGTGGTAGATAAATAACAGATGTTTTTAATGATTTTGACCGACTCCAATTCAATATATGTTTGTTTGGCGAAAAAGGCGAGACTGGAAACACAGGTGATTGAAATAGAGCCTGTAATTATAATTTGACGCCACTTCCACGATCAGACTTTTAAATTCAAGTGAAAACAGCCAAATAAATGTGTCGACAGATAAAAAACAGTTTGTGTTTATGTGTCAGAGCCAGACGGGAAAACGATGAGATAAGATGAATATTGTACAGATGTGTTTCCATGTGTGTGTGTTGTGTGTGTCTTCCTGCAGTGTTGTGTATCCACAGCTCTCCTTCTCTTACTCTCGGTGCCGTCGGCCTCGGCCTGCTCCTCCCTCTGTTTCTTCTTGAACTTCATGTTTCCAAAGTGCATGATGGCGCCAACGATCTTATAGCAGCCGTACTTCTCCTCAGGAGTGAAGCCCAGCGTGTCCATGGCGTGCTGCACACAGGCAGAGGTCAGAGGTCAGAGTTAGTGTGGCATCGGGCCTGTGCGTCTCTTTGAGGTCATAGGTCACTTACGTCCGTGAGCTTCAGCTCCTCCGCGTCGTTGATGCTCTCCACCTTGGTCTCACCCTGGCAGCAGAAGTGGTAGTCGTAGGGGTTGGTGCTCACCAGCAACATGTCTGCAACAACCCACAACACAAATATCACAGCATATCAAGAACAAAGCACGTGGATCGCCCCCTGGTGGCTGCTTGCAGTGCAGGTCTAATCTGTCATTTCAGGTCGTTCTTATCAAACCGATGTTTGTTCGTGTTTCTGATCAGTTTAGTTTTAATAATTTGATGATATACAAACGGGCTGAGACTGACCCGTGATTGGTTCTGATTTTGAATTGTTCATGAACAGTTTTGATATAAAAATATGAATATCAGTGAATATTAATGAGATTAATAACATTACTTATAGGTGGTGCTCCTGGCTTGTGATTGGACAGGTTATATCAGTGGGCGAGGTTACCTTGTAGCTCTGGCATGTGATTGGACATGATCTGGTAGTAGATGTGGTAGCTCCTCTCTCCCGGCTGTTGGAACACGACTCTGGATTTTTCCAGAAGATCTGATCAAATTGAACAAATGGACGAATTAGGTTTTATTTGAGTGTCTGATCGTTGAGGAACGATGGAAATAGATTCGTGATAAATTCAGTTTTGCAAGATTCCTGGTTTCTGGTAGCAACATTTTAAACCAGTTTTAAAACATTTAAGAAAACAACAGGCAGTAAACTTGACTTAAGAAATATCTAACCCACTATTACCACCTTTAAAATCCTTTCAGATCACAACTTACATTATTTTCATCACATCGTAAATTTGTGCATCAAATCGGCTGCAGAAAATAAATTGATTATTCGGAAATGAAATCAAAAATATATAAAAAATGTTAGGCCTATTCCCTTGTTACTTGTAAATGTTTAAAAAAAGGAATGTTATTGTATTTTATTACAGTGTCATCTCCTTGGCAGTGGGGGGTGCTACACAAATAAAAACACACAAACATCCAGAAACAGTAGAGTCATCAACGTTTAACAAACTACAAAAATCCAGATCTGCTGTAAAGAATCTGAAGTTGATTAAAAACTCACAAATGTCGATGTCCGCAGATGCCAGCTTCCCTGTCGTCCCGAAGTGAATCCTGATGAACTTTCCCTGCAACACAAACACACACTCGTTACCACACAATAATAGATATTAAACTTTTAACAGTGACGAAGCCTCAGCCTTCATGAAACTCACAAAACGAGAGGAGTTGTCGTTCCGCATGGTTTTTGCGTTGCCGAACGCTTCCATAGCCGGATTAGCTTCAATGATCTGGTCCTCCAAATTTCCCTGAACACACAGAGACGGAGAAAAACAGTTTCACTATGTGACTCAGTGTTTTATATAAAATATAATATCATATTAATATATAAAATACAGGGAGACGGTGAAGACAGAAGAGATGTTGAGATGACTCACTTGTTTCTTCACATGTTCTCCCAGAGAAGCGATGATGGCGAAATACTGAATCACTCTCTTGGTGTTGACTGTTTTCCCTGCACCAGACTCACCTCTGACAACAACAATAACAACAACACACAACACGACAAACAACAACACACAACAACAAACAACAAACAACA
This sequence comes from Limanda limanda, assembly GCF_963576545.1. NCBI lineage: Eukaryota > Metazoa > Chordata > Actinopteri > Pleuronectiformes > Pleuronectidae > Limanda > Limanda limanda. Next base: position 4,146,668 of record NC_083642.1, on the reverse strand, counting down.
ACAAACAACACAGACGCATTGTCATTCAGGTCCAGGTAGAAAAATCACTGAAAACAAAACGTACTAAGAATGCATGAAACAGGTTCATTCTACACTCATAAAGTTTTCTTTTAAATCTCAGCTAAAACATGATTTTTTCTGAAGCCATATCCCTAAGTTATCATTATTATTTCTAATCACACTCATTATTTCCATTAGTGTTGCTGGTCTTGTTGCGGTTGAGACTCACGTGATGAGCATCGACTGGTTCTCTCGATCTGTGGAGGAGAACGAAGACATGAAGTAAAACCAGCAGATGAAGAGAAGAACTCTGAGTAGAGCAGTGACTTCTGGGTAATATGTCGTCTGAATGTCCATATGATTGGACAATATTAGGATAATTAAATTCTCGTCTGACCCCCACCCGGGCGAGGTCAGGATGCCTCGTCAGCGTTAGAGGTCAAAGGTCAGATCTGACTCACTCTGCAGCAGGTCGGTGTAGGCGTTGTCGGCGATGGCATAGATGTGGGGCGGAGTCTCTGTGCGCCGCCGTCCTTTATAGGCCCTGACCACCTCACGGGAGTAGACCGGCAGCCACTTGTACGGATTGACTGTGACACAGAACAGCCCCGAGTAGGTCTGCACGCACACACACACACACACACACACACACACAGTGAGAACAGGGACAGTGTGTCGGGGGGGTGACCTTCACTCAGATACGTACGTAGATCATCCACATGCTGTATCTTCTCCTCAGGTTGAAGAGCACAGAGGCTTCGTTCAGGTTGGTCAACATGGCCATGTCCTCCAACATGTCGAACCTCGCCGGGTTCATGGGCTGGAGCTCGTCTGCTTTCACCACCAGGAACTGAAACACAGGAAACCAGCAGGATCACATGACCAATGTGTGAAGAGCAATACAAAGATCAGAGCAACATAATGATGATTATAAGATTATCATTAATAAGAGTCAGTTCAGTTCCGCAATAGATGTGGAGAAATGCAGAGAGCAGCATTAAACTAACCAACCAACTAACTAACTAACTAACTAACTAACTAACTAACCAACCAACCACCCAACTAACAAACTAACTAACAAACTAACTCACTAACTAACTAACTAACAAACTAACTAACTAACTAACTAACTAACTAACTTACTTACTTACTTACTTACTTACTAACTAACCAACCAACCAACCAACCAACAAACTAACTTACTAACTAACAAACTAACTAGCTAGCTAACTAACTTACTTACTTACTTACTTACTTACTTACTTACTTACTAACTAACTAACCAACCAACCAACCAACTAACCAACCAACCAACAAACTAACTAACTAACTAACTAACTAACTAACTAACTAACTAACGAACAAAAAAACAAACAAACTAACTAACTAACTAACTAACTAACTAACTAACTCACTAACTAACTAACTAACTAACTAACTAACTAACTAACTAACCCACCCTTCCGTCCTTGGTCTCCACAGTGGACTTGTCTCCATTCACTTCTTTCAGCTCCACTTCGATATACGCTTCAGTCTCGTCAGGCATCCACACACGCTTCGTACCTGAGAGAAAAGAATCACACTTATTTCTACACACAAACAAACACACAAGCTATATTTCAACCACAGGATCTAAGAACCTCTGTGGAAACTGTGGGAACTTGGATTGTTTAGAAACGTTGAAAAGATGTTTTAACGTCAAGCTGTTCGGTTGAGTATTAACACTTAAGAATAAATTCTTCTGACGAGTTAATCAGAGAACGCAATGAATCATGGGAAACGTTGGACCGGGAAGGATCCAGCAGGGGGAATTTTCTTAGCATGAGGACACTTCTGTCGGCCGCCATCGTTCTTTAGATGCTGCCTCAGAGTTAAGAAGCTCTTTGATGAAAGAACAGGAAGCAGGGAGGAGAACGCTTCTGATTGGTCGACTTCTCCAGCGTTTTATCTCAGACAAAAAAATTAAAAAATCTGTAGCTGCAGTTTTGCTACGAGTGATTTGAAACTGCTCCGTGAATAGACAATCGAATGTACAGTGTTGCACTTATGCTGCCTGTACATTACAATGATCACTTGTGTTGTTGATGTTGTGTAGTTTTCAGACACAACCTCTGAGTTCTTGAAAAACGTTCATGGGCCTAAGCTGTGTTTAGTTGAAATGCAGCTTTAAACAGAAACAGCTAGAAACCCCACAGTTATAATGTTGATTTAAAATATAGATTAGTACAGTGAATATGAATGAATATGAATGTGTTATACCATCAAAAGCCTGGGCCATGGCAGCCAGCTGCTCCAGGTTGGTGAGACGGATGAAGCGAGCAGCTTCTCCAAACTCGTCCAAATCCAGGAACCGAGACATCTGAGCACAAGAGGATTCGTTAGAGGTTCATCTGGAGACGCTGGGTTTCACACGACTTGTGTGTTTAGTGTGTCCGTCCTACACAGGAGCTCGTCTGACAGGCCCCCAAACTAAGACAGGTAAAGAGAGAACGGACGCCGACACTTTGTACACATGTTGGACGTGTTTGACCAAACACCAAACGTCCAGCTACACAATCATGTATATATAGTGTTAACTTTGTCCACACATGCTGCTGCAGTATTTGAGTATTTATCTGTAAATTGATGAGTTTTGACAGTTTTGGAAACAATGGATCAAATTCCTCAGGTTTTGATTCAGTATAGAAACTGTTCATCACCAGTAATATTATTGAAATCTTCAGCTACAAAAAGCCAAATCCCTGTTTGTCTCTTTCACTGAGAATCTTTATTTAGCTTCAGCGTGAAGACGAACCAGCGAACTGGCCCAGCAGCCGTTTCCCATCCAGCTCCACACATTCCTCAGGATCTCCTAGCAGCTGCCCAGTAGACTCTCCCAGTATCATTGTCTTTTCATGCCTGAGCCTCCGTCACACACAGACACACAACCGCCACACAAATCCTCACAGTAAATATAACCAGTGATATCCACTGTCAGGCAGCAGATGTTTGCTCTTTGTGATCAGGTCTTAACTTGGAATCAGAAACAGATGAAGATATTATCTCTTCGCTTTTAATAAAAACTGAATCCAGTGTGAGATCAGAGAGAAATGAAATCAATATATATCTTATAGGCAGCTGAGCACGGGTCCAGCTGTCCATCTGACAGCTTTATAACGTATATGAAAATATAAATATGTCTGATTATTTATGTCTAATGCCACAATAAATAACACAATATCTAGAGCTGACGATTGTCTGTGACACATTATAATTTTAATAATAAGGGTTAATTTCTACAAACAGCAGCCGAACACCAAAGCAGAGAAATAAAAAGTGACGACCCTGAACCAAACCAACATCCGTAAAGTTTTTATCATCCTCTAAAGCTTGGCTCTCTGCTCTGTGACCTCCTGGTGGACAAGTGAGTGAATTACAGCTTCTTCATGAAACGATCACAGTTATCAACCGGATTCAGAAACAAAAACACAAAGATACTTTCACACATATCGTCCCAGCAATGCAGATTCATATGTACACATATTAATGTCTAACTGGAAACTCTTATTGTAGGTCAATGGTTAATTATGATCATCCCTTATCATAACATTATTTAACAGAATGCATCATCTGAGCAGAACATAGTTAGATATTATAACTAGAAAATTAGAAACAGTCGATATCACAACCTCTGAGTTCTGATGAGGATTAAACAGCTTTTAAATTCAATCTGACAACTTCAGATGTTTGTGATTGTTTGTTTGTGTCAATCAAATCGAATCTGACTCGATGCAGCAGATCAGCTCAGATTTCACTCAAACATCACAACTGCTTATTCCTAATTTAAGCTAATGATTGTTAATTCAGTGCTGAATCATTGCGGTCATAGAGAAACTGAAGATGATGCAGCTGCAGCAGTTTTTCATGCATCATCTTTTTGTTTCTAAATATCACCAACTTCCTGGGCCGTTGGTTTATATCCAACTCTGGATCTTCTCTGACCTCACAGGACGTTTCCCTCGCTGTCGTCTCCAGAGACTTTGTGAAGTGGACGCGTTGGACGAGTCAGATTCGGTTGTACTCACTGTGTCGGGTTGGTCTGGTCCGGAGCTCGTGGTGGATTCTGTGTCTCTGCTGCAGCCTGATATGTGAGGATGATCTGAAGAACACAGAACAGAGCCTCACTTTATAACCTCTCTGTAAAGGTCGCCGCAGCATGTGACCTCCTCCGCTGCAGCTGATTGGTCCGGCTGGTGTCAGTGGACGGTCATAAAAGGCCTGATGTGGTTGTCATAGAATTCCAAAATGAAGCAGAGAAGCAAAACTAAAGCCACATGTTCTCATCCTCGGTCTCAGCTACTGGTTCTGTTCTATCTATGGAAGCTGAGCCACCGCCTCGCTCCATACTTCTCTCTCTCTCTATCTCTCTCTCATGGACTCATCCATCCATCTATGGTCATCAGACCTCCACCTCTCCCTCACTCCATCCTCTCCTGTTTAAACGAGGATGGTTCATTACTTCTTTGGTTTAAATTGTATTATATCTACCATGTAAAGTTGTTAACAGATTATTAATCGGCTGAAATCTCAGATTCCCTCTGTCTTTGTGTTTCTGATTGTGAGTCTGAGGTTAGGGTGAGCTAACCCGCACTGCAGGAGGACCATGCACGGGTCCATCTGGACCGAGGACCAGGAGCTGAGATGAACCTCAGCTCCTGGTCCTCACGGTGCAGGAAAATTGTAACTTTAGTCATTTCATATCATGTCTGAGGAAAATGTTTCTAAAAGTTAAATTAGTGTCTTCTTCATTAGGTTAGTAATTTTTGTATTAATGACCATTTGGCCGTTTCCGACGATGTTCTCACCAGGTTTAGAAATGATAGACAAGGAGTTGAGCGTGAGCTGTGTTCCCTGAATGAGGTCACAGCTGGCCCCGCCCCTTATCTTTGCAACTTCGAGCGGCTGCAATTACTGCAGCTCGTTTCCCAGAGAGCGTTGACTTTCTCTTGGAAAAGAACCAAACATGTAACTCACTGTTTGTTTCTCTCAGTTTCATGTAAAGGTCTCTCTCTCCCTCTCCCTCTCCCTCTCCCTCTCCCTCTCCCTCTCCCTCTCCCTCTCCCTCTCCCTCTCCCTCTCCCTCTCCCTCTCCCTCTCCCTCTCCCTCTCCCTCTCCCTCTCCCTCTCCTTCTCTTTTGTTTTCCCTCCTCTCATCTCTGTCCTCCATCCATCCCTCGCTCTCCCTCCAGTTGTCTTTCCAGCTGATTCTTTCTAATCCAGGATAACTTTGTGTGAAGCTTAAATACTGAGTCACACACCCTTAATAACACCCAGCAGACCCGAGTACACACACACACACACACACACACACACACACACACGATGTTTACGATGTTTGTTCTCCTCTTGAACTCTGGGGTTTTGCATCGACATTTTTATATTTGTTGTCTCAACTTTTATATATGAGGTGAAGTTCCTCAACAAATATGAATATGAATCTGTATTCATAGTCATAAAGTCATTAGATTTCAAATAGATGTTAACAAATGGTCGTAGAAAAACATTAAATCGAATCAGGGAAGACAAATCAAACGAAACTGCAGCCTTTAAATTAGTTTTTATTTAACTTTAACACTAAAGAGACAGTTCCAATAACCAACAGCAGGGGGCTGATACATAATATTTGTAGATTCAGGATTACGTGTTGACAGAAACATGCAGCTGCTGAACGCTCGAACCACAACTCGTGAGAAATGTCATTAGACCTTTTCAGCGTGAGGACGAGTGGAGGAGACGACAGATACGACCATAACGTACGACCGTGGATATTCATATCAGACATACCGTGAATTATCAGATTATCTGTGGCGATAATAGTGACATGTCTTCATTATTCTACATGAGGAAGATTAATGGTCTCGAAGTACAAAAGAAGGAATCATAATCATTGTACAGTTATTTAATAATGATAATATTAAATATATATAAAATAATGTTAAAGTAATAAAACAATCAGAAATTTACAAAAACACCTCAACTAAGTGTTTTACTGCAGACAGCTCCCAAAGAGAAGCCAAAGCCTCCTGGTCGCCCCCTGGTGGCCGCCCGCAGTATAGGTCATAAACCCCACCTCCTCCATGTTAGTAGATGGGATCTGGACCAAAGATGTTTCTGTCTTTTCAGGTCGTTCTGATCTCACTGATGTTTGAACAAGTGTTTCTGATCAGCTTGGTTTGAATCACGTGTTTGATGATTTAAAAAGAGGCTGAGACGTCATGATTGGTTAATGTCAGCTCATTAAATGTTGTTGGATCCAGGAAAGTTTTAAAATTGTAATAAGTTTCTCAATAAATATTTCATAGAACTAGATGAAATTAATCTTTACACATTAAGAGGGCTGATATTTATGAGTGTGTGTACTTGTTTGTGTGAGTGTTTTTGTGTGTGTGGATGTGTGTTTGTACACACACACACACAAACACTCAGCCCTTGTGCACAGTGTTAATACTAAAAGAATAGAATATAAATCCTCTTACATTTGAGCTGGACGGCAAATCGCACACCCGTCCCACCAGAGCACACACACACATATTTGTAATTCTACATCTGTGAGGACATTCATCAACATAATGCATCTGTAGTTCCACACATGACCTGAAGCATCATCACAACTAACTGAGCAACTGACCTGCACCACAAAGAGTCTGAAGATTAAAGAGATGTCCTCGATCCTACGGCCTGAAAGAGAGAGAGACAGACACACAAACACAAACACACACACACACACACATACACAATGTATCCCAGAACAATGGGCGACGCTATAAATTTATTTTAGCTGAACAACAGAGAGACGCCACAGGAGCCGTGAGATAGTCCTCAAAGCTCCATAATGCTACACAAACACACACACACACTCACAGAGACACACACATATGCTCTTACACAATGTTTTCCATAATCCTCAAACAGACATTTTTCTTCATTTCCTTCATGACATTTTATTTGTTTAGCCCATATTCACAAATCAGAAATCCCAGCTTCCCAGAGTTCCCAGTGATAGATGTCTGACCTGGTCTGAAACCTGAAGGTCACTCAGGTCGTTGCTCTGCAGGATCAGGATGAGAAGGTGTTGAATATTTCACTTTTTGATTGATTTTCAAAATAGCTGCAGGTCCATTTTAATTAAAGGACTTGTCTAATCTCTAGAAGAGTAAATCATCTCCAGCTGTCAGTATTCATGAACTCAGCTCCACTCACTTCAGCCTCTCTCAGCTCTGAGTTTAGTTTCTGTTCAGTCTCATTGTTCCAGTTCTGCAGGAAGCTGGCAGGATTTAACAGGAGAACAAACCAGGGCTAAAGAGAATGTGAAATAACAGTTTGAGGTTTTTTCATTTGGCTTAAACTGATTAGAATCTGAATAATAATCGTTGTAAATTAGTCTCAACAAAACAGGGTTCAGCTGCTTCACTGGGAAACTCAGAGAACAGCTGGAGGGTATCGATCAAATCAGAAGATGAGCCAGAGCATCAAAATACCTGAAGTAACTGGGTCCGACACACAAAGACACACACACAGACACACACAGATACACACGCAGACACACACAGGACCTGGTGACTGGTCAGGGAGTAACTATGGGCTGCATTCCACCGAGGCTCCAGAGCAAAGCTCCAAAATCCTAATGGAAGCTCTGCAAACACACACACACACACATACACATATTTAAAATACACATTGACCATAGGCAGCACCTGTCGTTCTGAAAACATGATCGAGAACAATGACAACATTCATTGGGGAGATGTACTGTACATATTTACTTACAATTTATACATAACACACACACACACACAGCAGGGTGAGCTGAGAACAATACAATCTATTTGTAGACCATAATACACTCACACAACCACACACACACACACAGAACAATCTGACTTATCTTACCATTAATATTTATTGGTGTTTATTTTTATTTATACACACACACTGTAACAAGCTGCTGTTGATTTAAAGTAAAGACAATTGATACACATGATCATGTTCCTACAGAAGCATCTGAGTCTCATGAGGCTGTTTCCAGGTCAGATACACAAGTTCTAAGTGGTCGTTTCAGAGGTGACTTCTAGCCCCGCCCTTGGCATTAGGAGAACCTCCTGGGGGCCACTCGCCCTGGAGCCACTCCCCAACGTTCCTGGAGCAGAAAACCTCCTGGTTTCAGTCTCTTCTCTCACCGGACTCGTCACTGACTGAAGCTCAGACTCTGGTTCATGAATTCACATGATTAATATAACATAGAACTCTCAGGATGGCAGAGGAGATCCTCTCTGTGAAGTTTCTATGTTTCCTGTCTCCAGTGGAGTTCTGCTGGTTTCCCTCTCTCTTGCTGAGGGTAAACATCACAGGACGTCCCAGCTCGTTAAACCCAGAGACAAACTGGGATCGGTGAAAATATACAAATAAAACGTGAGTGAGTGTAGATGTGGAATCTGCTCGTGAGTTTGTATGACGACACGTTGTGGTGAAATGGATCGTTACTGTGGATCTGGTGATTTAATCAAAACGTTCAGAGAAAACATTGAGAATAAATAAAGAACTTTAATTTATATTCAAACTGAATAGTGTAAATATATCCAGAATACATGTCGTAAACAGTTGTACACAGTCAAAGGATTTAATTTCAATTCCATACATGAATATTTCAAGTATCAGATCAGTTATAGCATCAGATACGTTTCAGTGCTTTTCGTCAGACGGAAGAAAGTTCAAAGAAAAAACAGCATAGCAGTTATCTGGAAGAATCCCATCATGCATTGCAGTATATTGCAGATAACTTTGGTATTTTAATACCTAAACAAAGCTCATCAGTAAATTTACAAAAAAACAGCATCTGGATCAAAGTTGATGCCGAACAAACACGTTGGATTTCTTCTAAACATGTAAAACATTTAACACGTCCGGACATTAATCTTTTTTCTGATTATTCTTAAAATATAAACTTTGTGATAATTCAATCAGAGGATTTCTTTAATCTGACTGAAATGAAACAGGATTTAGTGTTTGAGTTTTCTGAGGTTAGAGTTAAACTAACCTAAATGTGTGTCAGCAGATATTAAAGTAAATCACATTATTAACGTTAACTCTTGTTGAGTTTTCAATACTGACCAGTTACATTCAACAGTCTTTCATTAACTAACAACAAAAACATGTGATGCTTCATGGTGACTCCGCCCCCCGTGACATTACTTCCTTAAACAACTGTCAATCACAAAAACAGAATCTGATTCAGAGAAAAGAATCTGAAAAATTCAGATTCACAGTTTTTCTCTGAATCTCAGTGAATTTAAATATTTTCATAATAACAAACAAACGTTTTAAATGTTAGAGAAAAGATCATTGATCATATTTAACACAACGATCGCAACTTGTTCCCGATTGTTGATTTAAACTAAACACGAATTATTCAGTATTTCAGATTTGTACATGTTATTGATTCTTATTATTTTTTGTTCTGTTGAATCAAGTTGATCCACTGAAACTATATAAAGATTATTTCTAAATTCTCACATTTAAACAAACATGTGACATTTTTACAGTAGATTAAAAACACATCATTAATAACACCGATCATTTCTGTCTCATCAATTATTTTATATTGCTAATATTCATTCACATTTTGAAAAGTTCACAACAGTAACTTTAAAAACAACTTAATTTAAGCTTCTAACTGAAAAATTAAAACTTTTCAAGAAAACAAAATTCAGACAGAAAAAGCTAAATGACCTGAAAGTGATGGACAGTGAACAGGCTCCTCCCACTGACACCTGGACGCCAGGTGCCAGTGAAACTGATGAGAAACAGATTTACAAAAATAATGTTTCAATTCAGGTCCTAATTTAATCTGTTGATCTGTGTTGATCAGACGTGTTGTGAAAACAAAACCAAGCAGCTGTAGAGTTTGTGATGTCATCATTAACGAGATGATGTCATCATAACGGTTGTTTTAAATCAGTGACGATGGAAGACAGAATTCACTCCATCATCTTTTCAGTTATTACATCATCACCTGTTGATATTCAGAATTGAAGCCCTGTTCTGATTGGTCAGAGGAGAGTTGTGATTGACAGCTTCTTCTTTTTCTTCTCTAGATAAACAATTGTTTGTTTTGTTCTTTTATTTCACTTCCTGTTTCCTGCAGCAAAAAAAATCCATCACTTCCTGTTCTGCCAGTTTCCCTTTGTTTGTCCATTGAGAAATCCAAGCCCCCGATGATGTCATAACCACAGACTCTGCCCATGATGATGTCAGAGAAGAAGACTCCGCCTCCTGGTCGGACTGTTTGCTGGATAGAAAGAAACTTTATTTTTACTCCAACACGTTTAATAATTGTCTTCGTATGTAATTGACACTTCATCTCAACTGAGGGTCAGTGAGCAGAAGTTCTGGAGCTTTCAGTCCGGTCACATGACCTTCAGCCTCAGAGGATGTGAACCTGTTGTCATGGAAACTGTGTGTGTGTGTGTGTGACCTGTGTCGTGTGTGTGTTACCTGTGTCAGGTGTGTGTGTCTGTGTGTGTGTGTGTGTGTGTGTGTCTGTGTGTCTGTGTGTGTGAGACCTGTGTCAGGTGTGTGTGTGTTTGTTTGTTTGTTTGTTTGTTTGTTTGTTTGTTTGTTTGTTTGTTTGTTTGTTTGTTTGTTTGTGTGTGTGTGTGTGTGTGTGTGTCTGTGTCTGTGTCTGTGTGTGTGTGACCTGTGTCAGGTGTGTGTGCGTGTGTGTTACCTGTGTCCGGTGGCTGTGTTGTCATCGTTTTCTTTGCCTCTTTTTCCAGGTGAATCTCAGTCAAATTGAAAATCGACATTGCTGAAATGACAGTGACCTCATGATGACATCATCTGAAGTGACATCACAGAACTCAGGGTCAAAGGTTTTGATGAAACTTACTGTCAGGAAGCTTGGTCACTCTGTTTCCAAGGTTGCTGAAGTATTGATGACTCATTGCGTCTTCAGCAGAGATCCTCTTCTTCCCTTCAAACTAACAATTCAGAAATATTCAAATAAACAGTTATTAATGACAGTATAACTTTAATGTTATTATTCATTATGATGATGTCACATCCCATCTGTGACACGTTAACTGACCTGCAGGAATTTTGACAACAGCTCCACTCCTTCACTGCTGAGCCTGAAAAAACACACACACCGAAGAGATTATTTTTCTTGAATGACTATTTTTAAGATTTATCATTTAGTGTCAGTGGGTCGTCAGTGTAGCTGTGTCATGTAGTTGTGTTGTGTAGTGTACCTGGGGGTGTGGTCACTCAGTCTCTCTGCTCTGTATTGAGGAAACTTGAACGTCACAAACTCGGGATTAGAACTGATCCCAGACCAGATTTGCTCTGTGGGTGTACCTGTACACACACACACACACACACACGTTGTTTAAGACACAACCCCATGATGATGAGGTGACTTCACAGTGACATCACACTTTATGAGTTTGTAAACAGGACCAGGAAACAAGGCAGATGCTGATTGGTTCTTACCGAGTAGTTTGAAGATGAAGTGAAGCTCCTCCTCCACCGTGGAACCAGGAAACAAAGGTCGACCTGTCGCCATCTCATAGAAGATACAGCCTACGCCCCTACAGACAGACAGGTGAGAGAGAGAGACAGACAGGTGGAAGAGAGAGACAGACAGGTGAGAGAGAGAGAGAGAGGTGAGAGAGAGAGAGAGAGGTGAGAGAGAGAGGTGAGAGAGAGAAGAGAGAGAGAGAGAGAGAGAGAGAGAGAGAGGTGAGCAGCGCAGTCATTGTGTGTGCAGAATGTTACCTTTCCCTCAAGTTCATACAGAAGTTACGGAATTCTTTCATAGTAATCAACCTGGTTTCCACTGTGTATATAAGTATGAGTATAAATAGTGTTGCAGTACTGACCACATGTCGATGTGAGTAGAGTAGTCAGTGCTGCCCAGTAAGATGTCCGGAGGTCTGTACCACAGAGTCACCACCTCGTTAGAATACGTCTTTGTAGGAATCGACTTCGCTCGAGCTAGACCTGAAGTGAACAGAACAATCAATACGTTATCAACATATTCATATATCAATATTAACATTATCATAAACCTGACACACACACATTACAAGTGTGTGATTCATATTAGTTGTTAGAGTGTTAGTATAGTGTATCTGTCGTGTGTCTGTGGCTTGTCACTCACCAAAGTCGGCCAGTTTGAGTTCCCCTCGCTCATTGATGAGCAGATTCTGAGGTTTCAAGTCTCGATGAAGAACTTTTCTTTTGTGGCAGTACGACAAACCTCGAAGTAACTGGAAGAGGAAGAGCTGCGAAAAGAAGCGAAGTGAGTTAACAATAACCATGAGTCAACTAAACCAACTCTGAGTCAACTAAACCAACCATGAGTCAACTAAACCAACCATGAGTCAACTAAACCAACTCTGAGTCAACTAAACCAACCATGAGTCAACTAAACTTTGAGTAAACTAAACCAACTCTGACTGACTGAAACTAAACCTAAGTAATTTAAACTAAACCTGAGTAAAATAACCTAAACTACCATAGAATATAACCTGCAGTAATAGTAGGACAAAGAATGACGGTAAAGTTCTCATTTACAAAACTTTGTCCTAAAAAAATAGTTTATGTTAATAGGTAGATATGGACATAAGCTGTGTCATATTTCGGAGCCACGTCCTCTGTAGACCTACTGCGTCGCAGTGACTATACCGCTCCACCGGGTGGATCCTTCCCGGCCCAACATATCCCATGATTCATGCGCTTCAGTGACGAACTATAGAGCTAATGCTAATGCTAACACACTCTCCATGAATTCCACCTGTTAATAAACAACTTCCAGCTCAAATACAACTAACTAACTTAAGGTTTAGATTCTATTGAACTCACAACTCTGTCTATATGTAAATGTACACAAAAAGTACAGTAAATATATATATAAATATATATTATGAACATTATAAATATATGTATATAAAAAATAATAAATATTAGTATCAATAATAATAATTATAATAAAAATGACGTTGTCTCACTTTGAAGTTGTGAGCATGGATCATGTTTCCACAGTCGTCCAGGTACTGTTTCAAATCTTTGTCCTGTAACACAACAGATACACATCAGACTCATTAACATATAGTGTGTGTGTGTGTGTGTTTGTGTGTGTCTCACCAGGTACTCGAACACCAGTGTGAGGGATTTCTGCGTGTGAATGATGTCGTGAAGCGTGACGATGTTGGCGTGTTTCAAATCCTTCAACAGAGAAACTGGGAGAGAAAACACACACATTAATACACACACTGAATTTGTGTGTCTCTGTCTGTAGTATTTATAACGCAGTGTTATTGATCATTTTATTGACACTGTAGTATTATTGATGTATTATGGATAGTACTGTAGTCTTGATACTGCAGTATTGATGGTGTACCTTCTCTGATGGCCGTACACGGAGCTCCTTCTTCATGTTCCAGTCGGATTTCTTTCAGAGCCACAAGGTTGTCCGTCAGTTTACTCCGACCTTTATACACTGAAGCATACGTCCCCTACACACAGAAAGATAGACAGAGACAGGTTAGAGACAGACTGGTGAGACACACTGAGAGACAGACAGGTAGATAGAGAATGCTATGAGTCGTAATCAGTTGTTCTACAAAAAAATCACGTCCTCACCTCTCCCAGTTTGTCCAGTTTGATGTAGGTCTCCAGTTTCCCAAAACCAATCTCTGACTGTGGACACACAGAGAGACAGATGCAAAGACAGACAGACAGGTACAGAGAGAGACAGACACAGAGAGAGACAGACAGGTACAGAGAGAGTGAATCTCTAATGATGCAGAGAAAACAATATATAAACCAAATAAAAACAGGCCATTGGTTTAGGGGTTTGATAGAAGAACAAAAGCGTACCAGAGACACTCGGCGGAGCCGCCTGCTGATTGGCTGCTCAAACAGAGCTGGACCAATCACATTAAACTTCTCCAGGTAGTCGTCTGGAAGTCGAATGTCAGCCGGTAAAGACAGACGTTTATTAATGTCCTGAAACACAACACAGACAAAGATATATGAATGTGTTTGTTCTTGTACTTATATATTTGTGAGAAACATTTTGAGCATAGACCTGAGGATGTGTGTGTGTGTGTGTGTGTGTGTGTGTGTGTGTGTGTGTGTGTGTGTGTGTGTGTTACCTCAGTAGAGATCTTCTTGGTCCTCAGTCTCACTGGAACTGGACTTGTCTTTACATCGTCTGAAGAAGCTGCGTCACTTTCTCCATCTGAACTCATCTTCATATCCTCATGGACAATCTCTGAATAAACACACACAGGGTGGTGTTAGTGGGTAAAGCTGGTCGTCCACTAACCAGAAGGTCGGTAGTTTGATGCCCAGCTCCTCCATTCGTCGTGCTGAAGTGTCCTGGGACAACACACTGAACCCCAAACTGCCTCTAACAGCAGTGAATGTTTAGACTCACACATTTGATTGAGTTAAATTAATCTAATTAATTCAAACTGGAAACAACAGTTCATAGGTTTGTTTGTTAGTAGAGTGGTTGAGTAGCAGGTTGGTTAGTTAGCTAAACAGCTAGTTAGTGAGTACTGACTCTTACCGAGTCTGTTGGTGTGGTTCAGGTACGAGCTCAGGCTTCGCCCGAGGCCTCGAGGTTTCCTCAGTGAGCTGCTGTAGGACTGAAGCAGAGACTGAACTGAAGAAGAAGAAGAGGCAGAACCCCGAACCTTCAGAACAGCAGAAGAAGAGCGAAGACACACCTCTGGGTGGGGAAGAGAGTAAAACAATATTATCAAAAATATTATTGAGGAAAAATTAAAGATATATTTAAGGTGCTCCGGACGGCGACTCTTTCAACGCTAACAGACAGCGGTCACTCATGAAACTGAGATGAAAAGGATAGGAGACGGCTCACTCTTCATTTTCTTAAAAAAATACTTTGTATTCTAACTCAGTTTAGTTAATTGATGACAAATCGCTAACGAGTGAGGCGTCTTGTTTCTCTTCTCATCACTGTATCAATGAAACGTGACGGTTGCTGCATCGTGGGATTCGCCGTCTGTTTTCAAAACCTGATTGCAGCAAAAAATGAGACGAATTTATTTTTAAATGTAAGTACTCAAGCGAGAGGCTAATGGAAAACATGTTAAAGTCTCTTCTAGGTTCGACACGGTCTAAGCTGCCGAGGTGTGTGTTACCTGAGTCACTGTGTGATGTCACTTCCTGGTTGATAGTGTCACTCAACGTCCTTTCCCCTCCTGCGGCCCCTCCCCTCCTCAGAGTGAGTGACAGCTGCCGTTTGATCTTCCTCATCCTCTCCATGAGGGGGGGGCGGGGAGGCAGGGGGGGCCGTGACTCTAGGGGGGGCGGGGAAGCCAGCCTGGAGACCACACCTACACAGGTAAACACAGGAAATGAACTCTGGAAGCATCTCGCGATCTGAAGCTGTGAGAGGAACTGATCTGAGCCTAACTATCACTTTGACAACAGATCTGTCACCGTGACAACAGATCTGTCACCTTGACAACAGATCTGTCACCGTGACCACAGATCTGTCACCATTACAACGGATCTGTCACCGTGACAACAGATCTGTCACATCTACCAAGACAATTTTGTTATATTCTCCTTCTGGTTCTCTATGGTACTGTCTATGTTCAGTGTTGTCTCTGTGGTACTGTCTATGTTCAGTGTTGTGTCTGTGGTACTGTCTATGTTCAGTGTTGCCTCTGTGGTACTGTCTATGTTCAGTGTTGTCTCTGTGGTACTGTCTATGTTCAGTGTTGTCTCTGTGGTACTGTCTATGTTCAGTGGTGGTACTGTCTATGTTCAGTGTTGGTACTGTCTATGTTCAGTGTTGGTACTGTCTATGTTCAGTGTTGGTACTGTGGTACTGTCTATGTTCAGTGTTGTCTCTGTGGTACTGTCTATGTTCAGTGTTGTCTCTGTGGTACTGTCTATGCTCTGTGGTACTGTCTATGTTCAGTGTTGTCTCTGTGGTACTGTCTATGTTCAGTGGTGGTACTGTCTATGTTCAGTGTTGGTACTGTCTATGTTCAGTGTTGGTACTGTCTATGTTCAGTGTTGGTACTGTGGTACTGTCTATGTTCAGTGTTGTCTCTGTGGTACTGTCTATGTTCAGTGTTGTCTCTGTGGTACTGTCTATGTTCAGTGTTGTCTCTGTGGTACTGTCTATGTTCAGTGTTGTCTCTGTGGTACTGTCTATGTTCAGTGTTGGTACTGTCTATGTTCAGTGTTGGTACTGTCTATGTTCAGTGTTGGTACTGTGGTACTGTCTATGTTCAGTGTTGGTACTGTCTATGTTCAGTGTTGTCTCTGTGGTACTGTCTATGCTCAGTGATCATGACGATGAACAGAGTATTTCCATTCCACGAGTACCTCTCACAGTGTATGCAGTCGGGACCCGTCTATTTGCTGCAGAGTGATATAAATAGCAGGCACAGGTTAATCTCTGGAGCTGCGGCTCCGCTAGCGGCTCTGCGGCTCGGTAGTGACGCGCTGCTCCGGAGACTCGACAGGAACCGTTACTCACCGGTCTGTCCCGGACTGTCCCGGGTTATCTGTGGCTCGGTTCAAGCTGAAAATGTCCCGGGTCTCCGTGACTCCCAGTAATCCGCCGCCATGTTGCTGCTGCTGCTGAAGGACACGCCCACCCACACTGACGTCACTGCACGGCGTCCCCGGCACGCTCCCCACCCGCTGCTTCATTTACTTCAAATGATTTATTTACACAAACAACACACGGAGCAGGTAAACAAAGAAGAACAAACAACAAACAAACGTTTAATGACGTCATAGTAACTGTTATTGTTTATTTGATTTTAATAAAATATATTTATAACTGTAAATGTGAGTTTTTTAACGTTAACTCTGATCTAAATAAACAGAAATTCACTGAAATCCAAATGTTTACATGTTTCTCTTCATACTGATTAGATATTAATAAATTGACATTTGATTTTTAATATCACATCAGATCAATTTATTAAAGTAAAATCCTGACTGGAGCTTTCAGTGTGATGTCATCACCCCTATGAGACAGACAGGTAGTCCAGAGAGACAGACAGGTAGTCCAGAGAGACAGAGAGTTAAGTAAAATTTTTATTGATAATATAAAAACAGGTCATTGTCTCTAATGAGCTCGTTAGCAGCTGTTACATAAGATTCAACCAATCAGGTCAGCAGGCTTCTCCAGTGGCGCCGCCCCTCAACTCAGACTGAGCTCAGATTGGCTGGTGAAGTTCATCAGTTTGTTTTACTGTCAGCCGTCTCTCACTGTGATTGGTTGGAGTTGAAAATCTTGGTCAACAGGGAGACATTTGATTGGCTCTTCTGCTGAATGGAGCGCGCCTTGTCAAGGTGCTTCTGGGAAATGGAGTCTTTCTTTTTGTTCTTCCTCAGTTGGATCTCCTCCTCCGTCTGTCGCTGAGTGAAGTCCCACACCTTGTCCTCGGCCTGAGGACAACAAATACATTTTAGATTCCAGGTGAGATGATGACCTGACCAGTGACCAACTGGTTTAGAGTTTACCTGTCCTCCGGCTCTTTGTCTCTTCTTCTTGTTTTTGTCCAGGTTAGAACTTATCTCCACATTGTTCAGGTAAAAGTTTGTTTCTTTCTTCGCCTGAGAAACTTCAGTCCTGAGTCTCTGCTGCTGGACTGTCCTCTGATAGGCCAGCTGCTCGCTCAGGTGAGTCCACTGGAACCTGTGCAGGTACTACAGACAGGTAGAGAGACAGGTCAACAGACAGACAGGTAGAGAGAGAGACAGGTCAACAGACAGACAGGTAGAGAGAGAGACAGGTCAACAGACAGGTAGAGAGACAGGTAAACAGACAGACAAGTAGAGAGAGAGACAGGTCAACAGACAGGTAGAGAGACAGGTCAACAGACAGGTAGAGAGACAGGTCAACAGACAGGTAGAGAGACAGGTCAACAGACAGGTAGAGACACAGGTCAACAGACAGATAGAGAGACAGGTCAACAGACAGGTAGAGAGACAGGTCAACAGACAGGTAGAGAGACAGGTTAACAGACAGGTAGAGAGACAGGTCAACAGGCAGGTAGAGACACAGGTCAACAGGCAGGTAGAGAGACAGGTTAACAGACAGGTAGAGAGACAGGTCAACAGGCAGGTAGAGAGACAGGTTAACAGACAGGTAGAGAGACAGGTCAACAGAAAGTTAGAGAGACGGGTTAACAGACATATAGAGAGACAGGTCAACAGAGAGGTAGAGAGACAGGTCAACAGACAGGTAGAGAGACAGGTCAACGGAGAGGTAGAGAGACAGGTCAACAGACAGACAGGTAGAGAGACAGGTCAACAGACAGGTAGAGAGACAGGACAACAGACAGACAGGTAGAGAGACAGGTCAACAGACAGGTAGAGAGACAGGTCAACAGACAGATAGAGAGACAGGTCAACAGGCACGTAAAGAGACAGGTCAACAGACAGACAGGTAGAGAGACAGGTAAACACAGACAGACAGGGCGAAAACGTATTTTTAAATATAAGAACTCAACACAACATCTCACGGTTTAACCGTTCAAAATATAGTTATTTATCTGTGTCTTTGTTGCTAGGCAACAGCTGTGAGGGCGGGACAAGCTGGTGACGCAGTAGGAAGACCAGACCCTCTCATCTCGGTCTAGACCCGGTCTACGAATTCAGACCCAGCTGTCACAGGAGGACGTCAGGGACGTTACCTTGATGCTCCAGAGGTCGGCAGAGAAGCGATGGCGTTTCCTGTTTCCCATCTGCGTGTTGTGGAGAGACAACGCCACTCTCTTCGCCATTCGTTTGTCCCTGAACTCCACCCATCCTTCAGTGAAGTCACACCTTCTCAAGCCGGACTTCTTCTTGCTCCTTCTGACCTGAAGACCTGACGGATCCACACGTCACTGGTCAGCGATTAATACCATCACTGTGCTTACGTGTGCATTTGTACTTTTGAGTGTACCTGTGTGTGAACTTGTACTGGTGTGAGTCATTGTGTGTGTACTGGTTTGTATACTTGTGTGTGTACTTGTACATTACCTTCAGGTTGCAGGAACACACGTCCAATCTCTCCGTGCACGGACAACATGTTCCTCAGGTGTTTGGGGCGGAGCTTCGGAGGAATGTGACCTATGTAAACGATTCCTGGAACAAACTTAGAATCTTTGAAAATCATCTTCTTCTTCATCACAGCAGCATCTTCAACAGGTCTGTCTGCAGCTGCTCCTTCCTCTTCCTCCTCCCCCTGAGCTGTAGTCATCGTCCCCTCTTCCTCCTCTTCTTCCTCATCTTCCTCCTCCTCTTGAGCTGTTGTCATCTTCCCCTCTTCCTCCTCCTCTTCCTCCTCCTCCTCCTCCTTTCTCTGAGCTGCGGTCTTCCTCTCCTCCTCCTCTCTTTTCTCCATCTGTAGAAACAGTAAGATTAACAGATGACAGATTGCTGTGCTCTGGTTTTTATGGTTTATTGTTGTTTGTGCTTATGTCTGTTTGTTACCAATAAAAACAATTGAATGCTGGTTCCTGATTACCAAGAACATTTCACTTCATATCATAAACAATCGATATCACAACAACCTTGTCCACAGCTCAAGTCTCAATCAGAGAATAAAGCAAATTGGAACAAAGCAGAAACTCAATAAGCAAACGGGAGGAGTTGAAAATATGGTAGATGGTCTGTATTTATACTGATATTTTCTTTTTATATATCTAATAAATTGCTTCTATAGATTCATCTCAGGTAGATGCTGCCTCATCTTTTAAGCAGTGTGCACATCTAACGTAACATTAACACATTAACCCATCTATAGAATCAATAACCACTGGTGGAGGAAGTGAGTTATTAAACATTTTACTTAAATGCTTTAAAAGTACCACTTTATCTTGAGTAAATATAAGTACTAGCTTTTAATAGTAATAGTATACAAACTAAAAGTACTTGTGTTTCATATTTCCTTATGCAGCAGTTTACTACATCATAATGGCTGAGTGAAAATACTGAATTAAAGTACAGACACATGAAAGTACAGTAGAGAAGTAAATGCACCACCACTAATAACTGGGCTGCTCATCACTGCTAATAATCACTATCGATCACGTCTTCACTTCCGGCTCCTCCTCCTTCACATTAAAACTCGTCTTCGGTTTGTTTCTTATTAAATAAAAGAATAAAAACAGAAAACTCACCTTTTCTTCGCTGCTACACGTGAAAAACACAACGAGCGACGGCTCCGTCGCGTGGAAATGACGTCACATGGCTTCTCAAGGAAAACCAGCTGATACACAGTTCCGGTTGTATCTTCAAAATAAGACTTTGAGACCCGATTTGAAAGACTGGACGTTTTCATTTCCAGTATATTTTGAAGAAAAAAATATTAATTGTTTATTTGAAGATGTGTAGATATAGATCTATGTATGTGTGTATATTAATATGAATATAGAAATCTCATTGCACCACCGTGTTCCTCAGGCTGGGTTCCTCTACCGGAGCTCCGGGACACACCGGTGTTTTTAATTTAATTAATTAAATAAAATCGAATGAAATAAAATCATCAAATTCAAACTTTGATTCGCAGAGACTTGTGACGGATGGTCTCCGACTTGTTAAAGTGAAATCAAACTTTTACTTTGAAATCTTCAACCGGGAAGTGTGTTCATGTTCGATTCATGGCGGCATGTTGTGAAGAAGAGGAAGAAGAAGAAGAAGAAGAAGAAGAAGAAGAAGAAGAAGAAGAAGAAGAAGAAGAAGAAGAAGAAGAAGAAGAAGAAGAAGAAGAAGAAGAAGAAGAAGAAGAAGAAGGAGTAGAAGAAGAAGAAGAAGAAGAAGAAGAAGAAGAAGAAGAAGAAGAAGAAGAGCAGGTAAACACTTTCTGAGGGTTTGTGTTTGATACGGAGCTGAATGAACACGTGATGAGAGGAGATGTTTCAAAGTGTCTGAGGAGCCAGAGACAGGAGGATCAGGATCAGGATCAGGACCAGGACCAGGACCAGGACCAGGACCAGGACCAGGATCAGGATCAGGATCAGGACCAGGACCAGGATCAGTACCAGGATCAGTACCAGGACCAGGACCAGGATCAGGACCAGGATCAGGATCAGGATCAGGACCAGGACCAGGACCAGGACCGGGACCAGGATCAGGACCGGGACCAGGATCAGGACCAGAGCAACACTCTGTGGGACATGATGGTTTGAAGGAGCCACAGAAGGGTCCCACAGTAACATCTCAATGTTAAGGACAGAACAGCAGATCCCAGTATGAACACCTGACACTGACATTACAGTGGACAGAGCAAAACCAGACTAAACAGGATCGGACTCACTGGTTCCAGTCCTCCCACAGCAGATGAACCTGACACCACTCAGACATCTCACACTAACACAAGTCTGGGTCATGGGTTCAGAATTGAACATAAAGTTTGAGTTTCTAAAAGTAACTGGATCAATGAAGAGAATTTAATATTTCTTGATGTGTTTCCACAGACCCGACACCCTGGTGTTAATGGGTCTCAAACGTTAACCTCCAGCAAAGGAGAAGAAGATGCTTCGCTCAGTTTCCAGTTTACGTTTAAGTCTTAACGTGAAGGTGAAACTAGTCTCCGCTGGTTTCCAGTTCACCTCTGACCTTCTGCATCTTCACCCGCCGCAGCTCAGCCAGGGTAAGAGACACAGGTTCTACTTCATACAGCTTCTTTAATGCAACACAAGTGCATCACTACTCGTTTTACATGTTGCAGAGGCTGGTCTGTCCCAGCAGGAGGCGCTGGAGGTGCTGCAGGCTGTGAGGAGTGGGGGGGGGGGGGCCTCTCTCACTGCTCTGGAGCTCCTGCAGAAGGAGGCGGAGACGAGGAGCATCGTGACCTTCTCCTCTCGACTGGACGCTGCGCTCCGCGGCGGAGTTCCTGTCGGGAAGACAACGGAAATCTGTGGAACGCCAGGAATCGGGAAAACACAACTGTGGTCCGACA
Organism: Limanda limanda; assembly: GCF_963576545.1. Taxonomy (NCBI): domain Eukaryota; kingdom Metazoa; phylum Chordata; class Actinopteri; order Pleuronectiformes; family Pleuronectidae; genus Limanda; species Limanda limanda. The sequence continues at coordinate 4,124,674 of NC_083642.1, read as the reverse complement.
CACACACACACACACACACTCACTCACACACACACACACACACACACACACACACACGCAAACACACACATACACTAACACACACACAAACATGATCTGTTTTTATTGACAAACAGTTGATGATGTCATTGACCTTGTGACCCCTGTGCTGATCAGTCTGCAGCTGGCGGTGGACGTGCAGGTGCCTCAGTGCTTCGGGGGGGTCGGAGGTCAGGTGGTCTACATCGACACAGAGGGCAGCTTCCTGCTGCAGAGAGTCACCGACGTGGCCGCGGCCGCCGTCAGACACTGCTCCTTATTGATCGAAGATGATGAGCAGCGTGTCGCCATGACAACTTTCACCGTGGAGGATATCCTGTCCAACATCTTCCTGGTAATGACAACAGGTCGTCATGGTAACAGAAGTCACTCAGGTTTAAGACTGTTTCTGATTGGCTGATTGTCCCTCAGGTGCATTGCTTTGACTACGTGGAGCTGCTGGCCGAGCTTCACCTGCTGCCCGACTTCCTGTCCCATCACCCGAGGGTCCGCCTCCTGGTGATTGACAGTGTGGCGTTTCCGTTCAGAGGGTTTGACGACCTGTCACAGAGGACACGCCTCCTCTACGGCCTCGCCCAGCAGCTTTTTGCTATGGCAACCAGAAACACTGTAGCTGTTGTGATCACCAACCAGATGACCACGCGGGTGCGTGGCAGCCAATCACAGCTGGTCCCTGCCCTTGGGGATAGCTGGGGCCACGCCTCCAACATCAGGCTCCTCCTCCAGTGGTCAGGGTCACAACGCCTGGCAACAGTTGTTAAATCTCCAAGTCATGCGGACGCCACCGTCCAATACCAGATCACCTCAGACGGCTTCAGAGACAGTGACCAATCAGGAGCCGGCTGATTGGTCGGAGAGTTTTCAATATCTGAAGATGACGAATCTGCTCGGACATGTTCATGAGTTTCACTGTAAATAAATAACAGACTGTAAATATGTTAAAACTGATTCAAATATAAAGTAAATAATAATAAATATTACGTTTTTCATCAGAAATATGCGCACCTCGTCCTGCAGCTCATTCCGGCGACTCAGCACATTTCCCCTTAAGAGCAAGTCTGAAATTGAGTGGTCGTGTTTTTATGTAGTTTTATCGCAATGTCAAGAATATGTTTAAGCTCTGGTTCAAGTGTTTCGCTTGCAGGAGATTCTCTGTGAATAATACAGAGCGTGGAATCTACGTGTGGCGACTTGTAAGACTTTCGCTTTCAGTCCTGTCCCTACACACACCAAGACAGATTACTGAAGAAGTTTGATATATCTGAGGATTCATCTAACTGTAAAGCATATTTCCCTTTCTTCACTCTGTCCACCAGCTGGCACGTTATGTCCTGGGTCATGTCTGTGACGCACCGGGTGATCGACCCGTTAGACAGCGACACTGATTCGAGCTCATTCCAGCAGTGGGTTTAATGTTTCGCCGATTGTGTCTGGATTTTTTCCTGTGCAATTAAATATGCCATATGATGCCCTTTGAGCCGCGGCTGGGATTGGCTGTTTAGTGAGGACTTTCTTTTTTCCTTGTTCCTCTCACTCTTTCCGCTAATCTGTGTGGTAATAACCTCATGGCTCAACAAAGGGTCAGATCCGTTAGAGAAGTAACAGTTTGGAGATTTCCTGTGAAGCAGGAAGTGAAGCAGCGTTAGAGCTTCAGTCCTAAACATGAACGCTCATCTCATCTTCATCTTCTTTCTCAGTGAGTTGATCCGTTTTACTTTCTATTTGAAAATTCTGTTGTTTCTTTGCAGCTAATAAGATGTGATCGTGTTTCTTTACGTCTCCTCGGCTATTTCACTCGTTCTGTTTCATGACATCAGGTTCAAAGTTGTAGTTTATCAGCAGAAGTGATCGACTCATGTTTTACCCAATTCCTGTGACAAATTTGTGTCCAAGAATTCAGTTTTTTAAATTTGTCTGAGACTTTTATTTGTTTCATTTTAGATTTTCCTGAAATAATCATTTCATCTTTTTATCTGATTTTTATATAAAGTCTCCTTAAGTCGTATTTAGACTTTTATTTGTCCCCAGAGGTCAATCCAACCCGAGACAAAACAGGAGTTAATGAACAGTCGGGGCCTGTGTCTGTGAATTATTTGAAATGCCAATAAAGCTGTTGTGAGAAAACATCATGGGTCAGTCTCAGCTGTCAATCAGGAGTCAGTCTCAGCCTGTTTTTATATCATCAAATAACTAATTAAGACCAAACTGATCAGAAACACTTGAACAAACATCAGTGAGATAAGAACGACCTGAAAAGACAGAAACATCTTTAAGAATCATTTATTTAACGTCTGCTTTGGTTTCTTACTTTGGTCTGTGTCCCATCTGCTAACATGGAGGAGTGTTGATGTTTCAGGCTCCTTGTTGCAGGACGGTCTCACTCAGCGTGTGTACTATGGACCTGAAGGAGAATCCATCACAGTCAGGTGCTCATTTAAATTCCCTGGAGGGACGAAGCTTTTCTGCAGGAAGTCGTGTGAAGACGGAGACGTCCTGATTAAGACAAAGGACGTCACAGCTCAGAGAGACAGATACAGCATCAGATACGAAGGAGGAAATTTTTTTTCACAACTTCGTACATTTGTTCATGTGACAATAAAACAGCTGAGGAAGTCTGACTCTGGACGGTACATGTGTCGTTTGAAGAGACCTTTTCATCCAGACTTAGAAACAATAGTTAAGATCATCGTCACAGACGGTGAGTTTCTACAGAAACTTAGAGAAACTGTTTCAGATTCTACAATTATTCTATAAATCTATTCTATTTGTACAACACCACCAAATCGTACTTTACATAATCTCCATTCACCCTGCTGTAGGTTATAATGTGTGTGTGTGTGTGTGTGTGTGTGTGTGTGTGTGTGTGTGTGTGTGTGTGTGTGTGTGTGTGTGTGTGTGTGTGTGTGTGTGTGTGTGTGTGTGTGTGTGTGTGTGTGTGTGTGTGTGTGTGTGTTTATACATGTGTTTGTAATTGTTTCACAGCTTTACCTTCTTCGACACCGAACTGGTCAGTGGAACCTACTCCAACATCTCTCCCAGCAGCCATAGCCACAGCTCCCAGCTCAAGCTCTCCTGAAACCAGTGAGCTGCCACAGTCATCTGCACTTCAGGTAAACTACCAGTAAGAAGGTGTTTCATCAGGAAACTGAAAAATGAACAAACTCATCGTGATGTCATCGTGGCTGAAGAGGAAGGAAGTGATGGTTGGAGGATTAAGCACATACTTCATGTTTCTATTAGGGCTGGGCAAGTTAACTCGTTTCAATGGAGTTAACTCGAGTTAACTCGAGTTAACTCAAGTGATGAGTTAACTCGATTAATTATTTTATCTCGCATTCACTCAGGTTTGATTATTTATTGTTTTATTGTGAAAGTCAGGCTTTTATTTTGTGAAAGTCTGTTGCTGACTGCTGCAGAACTTGAAAAAAGAAAATAATGCTGCAGAACAGGAAAAAAGAAAATAATTGGCGGATAAACAATCGAGTTAACTCATCACTTGAGTTAACTCGATTAAAACGAGTTAACTTGCCCAGCCCTAGTTTCTATTAATGATTTTAATATGCACTTCATGTTACTTAGATCACAGCTCTTGTGCTGAATGTGAGTTTCATCATCATCATCATCATCACACTCACAGTGACTGTGATGGTTTTCTGCAGGATCAGAACCAGTAAACACACAGGTAATACACAATGCAATATTACACACACACACACACAGCATCAGAATTATTAATAATAATACATTTCATAACAGACAGTACTTTAAAACGTACAGTACTCGTTAACAAACAATGTAAATGTGTGTCTAAAGGTTTAAACTGTTTAGTTGCAGGTTGAAGACGACTCCATCACTTGCACCGACACTGAGGTGGAGTCTAACCTCAGTGACTCACTCCACAGCGCCCCCTATAGACATGTGGACACTGTTACTCAGGTACAGATGAACTGTGTCTGTGAAGAAGCTTCATGTTCTCTGTTCTCCACTTTGCTTCAGGTTAAAGGTTAAAGGTTAAATGTAACTGTAACTGTAACTCAGGAGCTTCATGTTACAGATAGTTTACTCTTAAATAGTAAATAACTTTTAAATAATATTAATAAACTTTGTATCTGTTTATATGCATTTGTTACCTCTCGCCTGAATTACTGTACTTATAGATTTCCATTAGTCAACCATGACTCCTCCATGCACACACAAGTTACTCATGGAGTTCCACAAAGTTCTGTCCTGGGACCTGGATGTGTTGTATAATGTTGTGCACCGCCACGCACACACACTATTAGGCCTCTGCAAACACGGGCATTAATACAACACAAAAGAAAAACAGCCTAACAGCCATGAAATTATTTTAAAGCAATTTAAGAAATAGAATATAAACATCAGGCCTTAGTGAGCAGATACTGTAAGTATAAAAAAGTGCACAGGTGATGTCTGTGTGCATAACGAGCAGCAGACACCTTACTGCTGCCATGTGCAAAAACTTTAGTCTTATTTATTTTAGCCTAAATATTGCTTTAATTTCTTAAACTCACTAATGAGATGGGTGAGCAATATGCATGGAGCAGAGCAAGTCCATTCTCCACGTTTAGCTGCGCTCTGTATTTCTTCTTTATGTACGTCAGTTTTTATTGTTATATAAGTTAAACATCAAAGCCAAAAACAGGTAAAGATTCCTACCTTCACAACACTGTCACTATTTCATATTTATTAGATGGGATATTTACAATTTATTTAATTTATTATTTATAAACAACTAAATATCTTTAAATATAAAGTCACCACATGTGTGCTTGACTCAGATCGATGTTGAAAGACAATGTGACTGAATGTGAGATGAAGACTTAGGTTCACTCTTAATAACATGATTCAGTCGTGATCCATATTAATACTCTATGGTTAATGTTACCCAGCGTGAGGTAAAGTGTTCTCCCACATCCACGGACAACTGGCCTCGTTCAGATCAAAGGCACAAAGACTCACAATGTCAATAAGTAGATTGTTCCTGTAGCAGCTGAAGGTCAAACATCCGACTCACACAGAAACACATCAGGTGCTTTACTTTATTTGTTTCAACTTAAAAATATTACTAAATAAAGAAGATTTTGTTTGTGAACTGACGGTTAATCAGAAATGATTATTGTGTCTCTGACTGAAAAAATCACGACATGTCAGATTGCTCCTCCAACCAGGTGAGCTTTGTGTTGCTATAGCAACTGACTTGAACTTGAAACAGATTCAGCCGCTGCAGTGCAACAAACAAACTCCATCTCCCATCATGCATTGCTGTCGGCCACTGTTTCATATCAATTTATTTATTGAGTCAATATTAAACGGAATACTCCCAGAGAGCTGTTCCCATGGCAACAGATGCTGTTAGCAACACCTGAGCAGGTGAACACAGACAGGAAGTGACCAGCAGAGGGCACTGTGGTGTTTTCCTGTAAGGACCGACACACACATACACACACACACACACACACACACACACACTAACTAACACACACACACACACACACACACTCACACCGCAGAATTAATTAAAGAGAGAGAGAGAGAGAGGTGTTCAGCCCTTCAGTGATTGGAGGGGGGGGGCGGGGGGGGGCGCTTCATCACGGACTCACCGGGACCGAGCGGAGTTTCCACCGGCGGTTTTCTGCGGAGCGACGCCCGGAGCCGAGCATCGCTGAGCGGATCCAGGACCGAGGTCAGACCGGGAGGAGACGGGCTCCGGTGAGTTACTATGGAAACCAGAGGAGACCGTGATGAAAGATAATGTGAATGAACCGGAGTCATTTAACGGATTAAATATTAATCTCATTAAATGTATTGAATATTAATGAAATAGTTGATTATTGATTATCAGGAGACAACAGATCAATTTGTTTCACACGCTCCTTCTGTCAATCAGTTCATCAACAGAGATCAACGTCTGGTTTTCTGTGGCAGATGTTTCATAAACCAAACATCGATCCATAATCCATCAATTGATCTGATTGATTCAATGATCAAAAACTTTTTAAACCGTTTGTGAGACGTTTATTTGTTCTAAATATTCATAATTTTCTGTTCATGTTATAATATAATAATAATGTGAGAAACGTGAAAACAGTGAAACACTTTTTCCATTTCACCTGACCTTTCTTCTTGTTTGTTGAGTAAATCGTTTTAAAATGCTTTATTAAATATCTTCATGTGAGTATTTGCTCTATGATGAGAAATAGTTGTACAATATCAAATAGTTAAAGTTAACGATTTTAAATTAATTTAACATCATGAATTAAAAATATGTCTTAATTTACAGCAAGTTGTTGAAGACATGTTGAATGTGATGATTATTAATAATCATAATAATAATATTAATAATTTTCTTCTTTAACTCATTTTAATCACGGACAAATATTCAGATAGTTCATTGAAGAAAATGTTTTGAATAAATTTACATTAATTAAATTTGCCTGAATTTTTATAAAAATAAAGGGTGGGGGGGGCATTTTTAATAATTGGAAAATGTTTAGAAGATTACCATTAAAATCAAATGCTTATGAAAGGTTTAAACAACCGAAAACAAAAGACTCTCTAAATGGATGGATTGATTGATTGGTTGATTGATTGGTTGATTGGTTGATTGATTGATTGGTTGATTGGTGATTGATTGATTGGTTGATTGATTGATTGATTGATTGATTGATTGATTGATTGGTTGATTGATTGGTTAATTGGTTGATTGATTGGTTGATTGATTGATTGATTGATTTGTTGATTGATTGGTTGATTGGTTGATTGATTGATTGATTGATTGATTGATTGATTGATTGATTGGTTGATTGATTGATTGATCGTCCACAGGAGTTCACAGAAGGATGAAAAGTCTCGGCTGAACATCACCATCACATTATGACATCATCAGGCCCTGCCCACTTTCCCCTCCCCCTACGACATCATCATCACTATGTCTCCGTCTGGATTGGACAAGCACCTCATCAGCTGTCCCTGTGGCCCCGCCTCCTGCTGTCTCTCTGGCTCTGGATTGGTGGACTGATGACCCAGGTGAGCGCCTCCCACCAGCACTTCCACCCCCGCTCCATCAAGATACCTGGTGACATCACCCTGGGGGGGCTGTTCCCGGTCCACGCCCGCGGGCCCCACGGGCTGCCCTGCGGCGAGCTGAAGAAGGAGAAGGGGGTCCACCGCATGGAGGCCATGTTGTACGCCCTGGACCAGATCAACAGCGACCCCGACCTGCTGCCCAACATCACGCTGGGCGCCCGGATCCTGGACACCTGCTCCAGAGACACCTACGCCCTGGAGCAGTCGCTCACCTTCGTCCAGGCGCTGATCCAGAAAGACACGTCCGACATCCGCTGCTCCAACGGGGAGCCGCCGCTCATCCGCAAACCTGAGCGAGTGGTGGGAGTGATCGGGGCGTCGGCCAGCTCCGTGTCCATCATGGTGGCCAACATCCTGCGCCTGTTTGAGGTGAGGACGCACCTGTTACCAAACAGCCAGTAACTGACCGTCAGTTACTGCTGAAGTTCACAGACCTGATCACTCATCAGATTCATGGACGACCACAGCTGTGCGTCTTCTGTATAACCTGTATTCCACCTGATGATGTCATGTAAAGGGAGGGGCCTAGTACAGAGCCTTGTGGAACTCCATCATTAACTTTCCTGTTCCACATGTTCTTCTTTTATCAACATCATGTTTCAGTCACTGTCACAGAATCTCCACCATGGTGATGATGTCACTAGGATCCATCAGGACGAGTGTAGACACGTCTGAGGTCATGAGAAGGTTGTTGGTAACCTTGGTAACCGTCTCTGGTTACCAGGGTTACCAGGTCCCACGCTTCCTGGGTCCAGGTTACCAGGTTACATGTGAATCAAAAGTAAAAAGATTTTTATACAAGTTTAGTTTAATGAAACGTTAAAAAAAATCCTAAAGTAAGAAAACTGTTTATAAAGATACATCATCAGCTGAGATGAAGATAAAGATAGAAGGAGGAGCTTGTTAACGTGGAGTCCTTTATTAATCTGCACACACACACACAAACACAAACACACACACACACACACAGACACACACACACACACACGATAATGTGATTGTTATTTATTGTATTGAAGCTGTGACACACATTCAGGATGTTGCATAACACTAATCCCCTGTGTGTGTGTGTGTGTGTGTGTGTGTGTGTGTGTGTGTGTGTGTGTGTGTGTGTGTGTGTGAGACCTTGTGTTGTTGATCAGATTGACACCACAGACACTCTGAAACATCAGGTGTTTGAAGGTTTCAGTCTGGATGAAGTGAACCAGATGATCGGTCACATGATCCTCAGTCTATATTTTCTGATTATTGATTATTGATTATTGATGTGTCTCAGATTCCTCAGGTGAGTTACGCCTCCACGGCTCCGGAGCTCAGTGACAACAACCGTTATGACTTCTTCTCTCGGGTGGTTCCTCCGGACTCGTACCAGGCTCAGGCCATGCTGGACATCGTGCGAGCGCTGGGATGGAACTACGTGTCCACGCTGGCGTCGGAGGGAAACTACGGAGAGAGCGGCGTGGACGCATTCATGCAGATCTCCAGAGAGGCTGGTAAACCTCACTTCCTGTCTGTCTGTCTCTGTCAGGTAATCTCTTACCTGTCTGTCTCTCTCTGTCAGGTGGACTCTTACCTGTCTCTCTCTCTGTCGGGAGAACTCTTACCTGTCTGTCTCTCTGTCAGGTGGAGGCTTACCTGTCTGTCTCTCTGTCAGGTGGACTCTAACCTGTCTCTCTGTCAGGTGGAGTCTTACCTGTCTGTCTCTTTGTCAGGTGGAGTCTTACCTGTCTGTCTCTCTGTCAGGTGGACTCTTTCCTGTCTCTCTGTCAGGTGGAGTCTTACCTGTCTGTCTCTCTGTCAGGTGGACTCTTTCCTGTCTCTCTGTCAGGTGGAGTCTTACCTGTCTGTCTCTCTGTCAGGTGGACTCTTTCCTGTCTCTCTGTCAGGTGGAGGCTTACTGTCAGGTGGAAGGTGGACTCTTACCTGTCTCTCTCTCTGTGTTGGGTGCACTCTTACCTGTCTCTCTCTCTGTCAGGTGGAGTCTTACCTGTCTGTCTCTCTCTGTCAGGTGGAGTCTTACCTGTCTCTCTCTCTGTCGGGAGAACTCTTACCTGTCTGTCTCTCTGTCAGGTGGACTCTAACCTGTCTCTCTGTCAGGTGGAGTCTTACCTGTCTCTCTCTCTGTCTGGTGGACTCTTACCTGTCTCTCTCTCTGTCAGGTGGACTCTTACCTGTCTCTCTCTCTGTCAGGTGGACTCTTACCTGTCTCTTTCTCTGTCAGTTGGACTCTTACCTGTCTGTCTCTTTGTCAGGTGGAGTCTTACCTGTCTCTTTGTCAGGTGGAGTCTTACCTGTCTGTCTCTCTGTCAGGTGGACTCTTACCTGTCTCTCTGTCTGTCGGGAGAACTCTTACCTGTCTGTCTCTCTGTCAGGTGGAGGCTTACCTGTCTGTCTCTCTGTCAGGTGGAGTCTTACCTGTCTCTTTGTCAGGTGGAGTCTTACCTGTCTGTCTCTCTGTCAGGTGAACTCTTACCTGTCTCTCTCTCTGTCAGGTGGACTCTTACCTGTCTCTCTCTGTCAGGTGAACTCTTACCTGTCTCTCTCTCTGTGGGGTGGAGTCTTACCTGTCTCTCTCTGTCAGGTGAACTCTTACCTGTCTCTCTCTGTCAGGTGAACTCTTACCTGTCTCTCTCTCTGTCGGGAGAACTCTTACCTGTCTGTCTCTCTGTCAGGTGGAGGCTTACCTGTCTGTCTCTCTGTCAGGTGCACTCTTACCTGTCTCTCTCTCTGTCAGGTGGACTCTTACCTGTCTCTCTCTCTGTCAGGTGGAGTCTTACCTGTCTCTCTCTCTGTCGGGTGGACTCTTACCTCTCTTTCTCTCTGTCAGGTGGACTCTTACCTGTCTCTCTGTCTGTCAGGTGGACTATTACCTGTCTCTCTCTCTGTCAGGTGGACTCTTACCTGTCTCTCTCTGTCAGGTGGACTCTTACCTGTCTCTCTCTCTGTGGGGTGACCTCTTACCTGTCTGTCTCTCTGTCAGGTGGAGTCTTACCTGTCTCTCTCTCTGTCAGGTGAACTCTTACCTGTCTCTCTCTCTGTCAGGTGAACTCTTACCTGTCTCTCTCTGTGTTGGGTGCACTCTTACCTGTCTCTCTCTCTGTCGGGAGAACTCTTACCTGTCTCTCTCTGTGTTGGGTGCACTCTTACCTGTCTCTCTCTCTGTCGGGTGCACTCTTACCTGTCTCTCTCTCTGTCGGGTGCACTCTTACCTGTCTCTCTCTCTGTCAGGTGAACTCTTACCTGTCTCTCTCTGTGTTGGGTGCACTCTTACCTGTCTCTCTCTCTGTCGGGTGCACTCTTACCTGTCTCTCTCTGTGTCGGGTGCACTCTTACCTGTCTCTCTCTCTGTCGGGAGAACTCTTACCTGTCTCTCTCTGTGTCGGGTGCACTCTTACCTGTCTCTCTCTCTGTCGGGTGCACTCTTACCTGTCTCTCTCTCTGTCAGGTGAACTCTTACCTGTCTCTCTCTGTGTTGGGTGCACTCTTACCTGTCTCTCTCTCTGTCAGGTGGGGTGTGCATCGCTCAGTCAGTGAAGATTCCTCGCGAGCCGACAGAGGGAGAGTTCGATAAGATCATCAGACGCCTCATGGAGACGAGTAACGCCAGAGGCGTCATCATCTTCGCCAACGAAGACGACATCAAGTAAAAACACGTAACCAACAAACTGACGCATCGCCATGGTTACAACACTGACTCCTCCTCTTTATTTCTGGTAGGCGCGTCCTAGAGGCAGCCAAGCGTGCTAACCTGACGGGTCACTTCCTGTTTGTGGGTTCAGACAGCTGGGGGGCCAAAAGTTCTGCTATCACAGAACTGGAAGACGTGGCTGAGGGCGCCGTCACCATCCTGCCCAAACGAGTGTCCATCGACGGTAAAGATGCTAACGACAAAAAATCATTGTGTGTGTGGGTTACTGTGTGCATCATTGTGTGGGTATTATTGTGTGTGTTATTGTTGTGCGTGTGTATTATTGTGTATCATTGTGGGTGTGGGTTGTTCAGGCTTCGATCAGTACTTCACGTCTCGTTCTCTGGAGAACAATCGCAGGAACATCTGGTTCGCTGAGTTCTGGGAAGACGACTTCAGGTGTAAACTGACGCGACCTGGAATCAAACTGGACCCTGAGAAGAAGAAATGTACAGGTACGACCTCATCTGAGGGGGCGGGGCCTGGACGCAGACAGAAACTATTACTGGTGTGTGTGTGATGTCTTGTGACGTCATGCGTGTCCCTGCAGGTGATGAGCGGATCGGTCGGGACTCGGCCTACGAGCAGGAAGGGAAGGTTCAGTTTGTGATTGACGCAGTTTACGCGGTGGCTCACGCTCTGCACAGCATGCTGCAGAACCTGTGTCCGGGCAGCGCCGGCGTCTGCAGCACCATGGACCCGGTGGAGGGACGCTCGCTGCTCGACTACATCAGAGCCGTCAACTTCAATGGTGACAAAAACACACACATACCTCAGAGCAGCTTCCGAGATGTAGAGCAGCGGCCATTCAAATCCCTCCTGTAGGAGAAACACCTTATAGATTGTAGATTATAAATATATTAAAAGGTTGAATAGTTTCTTGCCTGTTTCTCTCTACCTGTCTGTCTCTCAAACAGGAAGTGCCGGGACCAGTGTTCTGTTCAATGAGAATGGAGACGCTCCTGGTCGTTATGACATCTTCCAGTTTCAGATGACCAATCACAGCCACCCGGAATACCGTGTCATCGGCCAGTGGACCAATAACCTGAGACTTAATGTAGGGAGCGGACTGATCCAGATACTGTCTGTTTGTCCACCTGTCTGTCTCTCTGACCTGTCTCTCTCTCTCTCTCTCTGACCTGTCTGTCTCTCGGGGTCAGTTGGAGGACATGCAGTGGTCTGGTGGAGATAAATTAGTTCCTGACTCCGTCTGTAGTTTTCCTTGTAAATCAGGAGAGAGGAAGAAGATGGTGAAGGGAGTTCCCTGCTGCTGGCACTGTGAGGTGAGACATGTACCTGTCTGTCTGTCTGTCAGGGTCTCTCTCCCTCTCTCTGACCTGTCTCTCTCTCCCTCTCTCTGACCTGTCTCTCTCTCTCTCTGACCTGTCTCTCTCTCTCTCTCCCCCTCTCTGACCTGTCTCTCTCCCTCTCTCTGACCTGTCTCTCTCTCCCTCTCTCTGACCTATCTCTCTCTCTCTGACCTGTCTCTCCCTCCCTCTCTCCCTCTCTCTGACCTGTCTCTCTCTCTCTCTCTCTCTGACCTGTCTCTCTCCCTCTCTCTCTCTCTCTCCCTCTCTCTCTCTCTCTCTCTCTCTCTCTCTCCCTCTCTCTGACCTGTCTCTCTCTCTCTCTCTCTCCCCCTCTCTGACCTGTCTCTCTCCCTCTCTCTGACCTGTCTCTCTCTCCCTCTCTCTGACCTGTCTCTCTCTCTCTGACCTGTCTCTCCCTCCCTCTCTCCCTCTCTCTGACCTGTCTCTCTCTCTCTCTCTGACCTGTCTCTCTCTCTCTCTCTCTCTCTCTCTCTCTCTCTCTCTCTCTCTCTCTCTCTCTCTCTCTCTTTCTCTCCCTGACCTGTCTCTCTCTCACACCTCCCTCTCTCTGACCTGTTTCTCTCTCTCTCTGTGCCCTCTCTCTCTCTCTCTCTCTCTGACCGGTCTGCAGCTCTGTGATGGGTACCAGTACCAGCTGGATGAGTTTACCTGTGAGATGTGTCCATCAGACATGCGTCCCGCCCCGAACAGAACCACGTGTCGTCCGACGCCGATCATCAAACTGGAGTGGAACTCCCCCTGGGCTCTAGTTCCCGCCTCCCTCGCCATGCTGGGTATCTTAGCAACCAGCGCAGTGGTCATCACCTTCATCCGCTTCAACGACACGCCCATCGTCAGGGCGTCAGGTCGCGAGCTCAGCTACGTTCTGCTGACAGGTGAACGCTCACCTGATGTCGCGTCAGCAGTGATGTCATCAGCAGTGAGGATGACATCACCCGTCTCTCTCTGTGTTTGCAGGAATCTTCCTGATCTACCTGATCACTTTCCTGATGATTGCGGAGCCAGGTGCGGTGGTGTGTGCGTTCCGGCGCCTCCTGCTGGGCCTCGGCATGGCCATCACCTACTCTGCCATGCTGACCAAAACCAACCGCATCTACCGCATCTTCGAAGAGGGCAAGAAATCAGTGACTCCGCCCAAATTCATCAGCCCCACCTCCCAGCTTGCCATCACCTTCATCCTCGTCTGCGTCCAGGTGAGTGCTCAGGTGTCACATGACCTCCCGTTAGTGCAGCAGCAGCTGGTCACATGACAGAGGTTGATCTGTGTGTGTGTGTGTGTGTGTGTGTGTGTGTGTGTGTGTGTGTGTGTGTGTGTGTGTGTGTGTGTGTCAGGTCCTAGGTGTGTTTGTGTGGTTCGCCGTCATCCCTCCTCACACCATCATTGACTATGAGGAGCTCCGCCCCCCAAACCCTGACTACGCCAGAGGCATCCTGAAGTGTGACATGTCTGACCTGTCAATCATCGGCTGCCTCAGCTACAGCATCGTGCTCATGGTAACGTATTGATCTGTAATTGATCTGTTATTGATTTGTTATTGATCTGTTATTGATCTGTAATTGATCTGTTATTGATGCTAAGTAACTTATATTGTTTCTTGTTGCTAGGTAACGTGTACAGTGTACGCAGTGAAGAGTCGTGGTGTCCCGGAGACGTTTAATGAAGCAAAGCCGATCGGGTTCACGATGTACACCACCTGCATCGTCTGGCTCGCCTTCGTACCGATCTTCTTTGGTACCGCCCAGTCCACTGAGAAGGTGAGACCACAGTAACCAATTGTTTAGATTTATATGGTTCTGGTTCATGTGGTTTTGGATCATGTGGTTTTGGTTCCCATGGTTTTGGTTCATGTGGTTTTGGATCATGTGGTTTTGGTTCCCATGGTTTTGGTTCATGTGGTTTTGGATCATGTGGTTTTGGTTCACATGGTTTTGGTTCATGTGGTTTTGGTTCAGTGTGAGTTCAGGGAGGGACTACAGACAAACGACGGCAGGATTAGACACTGAGTGCAGATTAAACAGATTATAATCCAGCACAGGATGAAATTAGAGAATAATAACTTTATTAAAACCAACGTTTAAAGAGCCGCAGACAAAAAAAGAGCCAAAAATAACGTGAAGGGAAACAGACGGAAACAGGTCTGTTATTCACAGAGACTTTTAGAGCAAAGTGATCTGGACTCGTTGGGATTTATATGGTTTTATGTGGATTTCTGTGGTTCACAACAAAAAGATCACAGTGGACCAATAAGCTTTGAAGCTAAATCATATTTTATCAGACAATGTTAATTGTGCATTAACGACCTCGGGGTCATTAAAACATAGTCCCATTAAAACTTAGTCCAGTTGATGTAAGGAAATAGACAAAGAGAGAAAATAAAATAAATCTCTCACAAATAGCTGTGTGTGTGTGTGTGCGTGTGTGCGTGTGTGTGTGTGTGTGTGCGTGTGTGCGTGTGTGTGTGTGTTTGTGTGTGTGTGTGTGTTTGTGTGTGTGTGTGTGTGTGTGTGTGTGTGTGTGTGTATGTGTTGATTTACTGGTCTACATCATGTTTCTCCTGATTGGTTCAAGATCTGCGTCATTTAACTTTAACCTGAACCTGTGAACGATGACATCACTGTTCATGCTCTATACTTAGTGTGGAGGTTCTCGTCGTTCTTTAGTCGTTCTTCGGGACGTTCCTCGGGACGTTCTTCGGGACGTTCTTCAGGACGTTCTTCGGGACGTTCTCTGTCATGGTGTCCATCTCTGTTTCTCCAGATGTTCATCCAGACGGCGACCCTGACCGTGTCGATGTCGCTCAGTGCGTCCGTGTCTCTCGGGATGCTCTACGTGCCGAAGGTTTACGTCATTGTTTTCCATCCTGAGCAGAACGTCCAGAAGAGGAAGAGGAGCGTCAAGGTTCCATACACACTGTCACCTGTTGGTGTTGTTGTGTTATTGTGTTGTTGTTGTGTTGCGTGTAAGTCTGACAGTTGTGTTGTCGTTGTGTTGCAGGCGGTCGCCCAAGTTGCCAGATTGTCTCAAAAATCGTTAAATGACAAACAAAATGGAGAAACAAAGATTGTACCTGACAGAACACAGTGATACGACAAACTACAGGTACAGACACACACCTGTACACACACCTGTACACACACCTGTACACACACCGGTACACACACCTGGACACACACCTGGACACACACTTGTACACACACCTGTACACACACCTGTATACACGCCTGTACACACTGACACACTTGTTGAAAATCAGAATCATCACAGACTGTGAAGAAAGATGGACGACATGACAGCTCCCAAATTATATCGATCGCCCCCTGGTGGCTGGCTGCAGTAAAGGTCGTTAGCACCGCCTCCACCTTGTTAATTGATGGGACATGGTGAAGGTTTCTGTCATTTCAAGTCGTTCTTATCTCACTGACGCTCAAATGTTCATGTTTCTGATCAGTTTGGTGTTAATTAGTTATTTGATGATATTAAAACGGGCTGAAACTGACTCCTGATTGGTCCAGATCACCGCAGCACAGACTGACTCAGAATCATCAGCACGAGACGTTGGTATCAGAGTTGTTTTGGCTTCATTCTTTAAACGTGTCGTCCGTCTTTCTTTGTTTGTCCTCATGAAGCCGATGAGTGTGTTTATGGAAAAGGAGACGATGAGTCCTGACTCCTGGAAGCTGCTGCAGATATTTCTGGAAACTCTGATGAATATTTCAGCTTCATGTTAAAGATTCATGTTGATGTTCACGGCTCAGTTGCTCTGAGTGCTCAGGAGCAAGGCACTAACCCTCAGGTTGAACCTTCACTGGGAGAAGAGATCACATTGTAAATGGTAATTGGTCGTTGGTAAAGAATCCGACAGGAAGTGGAACTGAATAGTGGATGTTTTTCTTCTTCTTCATGTGGTTCAGCAGCAAGCACTTGGCGTTCACTGGTCAGAAGGTAGGTGGTTCGATCCCCAGCTCCTCCACATGTTGATCTGATTGGATGATGCATATTGAACGGGCGCGAGGTCACTGTGTAACGTGGTGACCTGTGTGGTGACATTGTTCCATCAGCCTCAAACCTCATTCACACATTCACAGCCCTTTCGGGTCCGTTCAGTGCTACGACCTCGCCCTAGTTTATCATGTAGCTGCAGAATTGCTTGAAATATTTAATATATAAATATACATTGAAACCTCTTCCAACTTTAAAGGTAATGACATATTGGAAACGAAGAATTTATCTTTTCTCAAAAACATCATAACAATTAAGGGAGAGAGAGAGAGAGAGAGAGAGAGAGAGAGAGAGAGAGAGAGAGAGAGAGAGAGAGAGAGAGAGAGAGAGAGAGAGAGAGAGAGAGAGAGAGAGAGAGAGAGAGAGAGAGAGAGAGAGAGAGAGAGAGAGAGAGAGAGAGAGAGAGAGAGAGAAAATATAAATAATAAATATAAATAATGGTATAATATATAAATATACATTGAAACCTCTTCCAACTTTAAAGGTTATGACATATTGGAAACGAAGAATTAATCTTTTCTCAAAAACATCATAACAATTAAGAGTGAGAGAGAGAGAGAGAAAATATAAATAATGGTAATTATGGTTATAATAATAATCATCATCATAATCATATTCTGCTCAGATCACAACATTAGCTCAAGCTGAGCAGTACAATACTGCTACCTCGTGGACAAAAGTGGGAATTGAAGAGCAATCAATCTCTGAATTATCAATTACTATACTTGTATATATATATATATATATATAGTATTCTTTTTTTTCTAGGAACAACAACGACAGTTCTATCAGTATCTATCTAAATATCTAAATATCTTTGATTGTGTTGAAGATCAATAGATACTGTAAATTTAATCAAATACAATCAAATGCTGAATGAAGTTATAAAGTAATAATGAATAAAGTGTCTCTGTATTTTGCTTTTGTTTTTTTCAGGGCCGACACTTGCTCAAATTCATACCAAAGTTTGCAGGAAATTCAAAACCCAAAAAGTTATTGTATTCTAGAGTAATTTGAAATGGACGTGGCCAGGTGGCTCAACAGCGCCCTCTAAGGAAAAGCCCCTCAGTTAGATTCCACCATCTTTATAAAGATTTTTGTTTTAAATTTTATATATAGAATTTTTTGCTTTTTTTTTCTCGGAACAGTACAACAAAAGTTGTTTTTTTTGTGGAACTGGTATATATATACTTATATATACTAACTGGGGAGCGTGGTTCGGAGCCGTTTCTGATCAAAGTGATGAGCTGTGACCAAACATCTGGAAACACACCTGTTGTTCTTCTTTTCTTCTCTCAAGCAGCTGTTGACCAATCCCTGTGAAGAATCTGATGACATCATCATCGTGAAGATTGTTGTGTTTTTGACGACGCAGAGAAAAGTGAATAATGTGAAACAGTCTTTGTGCTTTTATTTCTTTAACTGACTTCAACGACTTTATATTCGACTTGAATTAATTTGATGATGAGGAATCTGATCTTCTGAGACGTAGAATCCCATTACGACCCAGCTCATCATTTTGTTTTTGAAAATCAGACTGAATGTTCTGTTGTGTCTAGGGAAGATGGAGAAGTTGAGATTCGTGAATATGGATTAAACTGCACATGTAATACAACATGAGATAAATTCATGTCTGAGTTTTCAATGTGATTTTCACAAACTGAGCACGCACGTGTTTTATCCGCACTGAGATCATGGAGGTGGTGTTGGGGACAACACCGCCTCCTGGTGGCTGAAATTTTAAACTGCTTTTAAATCAATTATTTTTGGAACAACCCTCATCGATTAATCAATTAATATGGATTTATTAATCGAGTAGTAAACTATTTTGATAACTGAAGAAATTGTTTTAGCTTCTTAAATTTGAATATTTTCTCAAAATAAGAAAAAAAATAACGTGTCTTGATTCTTCCAAACTGTAAATTACACTGTGAAATAGAAAAAAAAAATCTTTTCATGTTGTTAATACTTTTCAATGATGTCAGAATATCAACAATATAAAGTGTTTAATAAAAACAACTTCTCAAGATATTTGTTCAATGTGAAATATGAATAAATGAGATGGTGATTTCACCGAAACACTTTGATCTTGTGCCTTCATTAAGCTCCATTCTCTATGACAGTTTCACATTTCTTTTTTATATTTTGTCTTCAGATTTTAAGCAGATATCTTGAACACAATGATAATAACAACAAATGCAAATGTATACAAGAAAGTAAAAGATGAAACAAGTCAGTGACACAAAGACACTTTACATTACTCTGCACTAACCAGTGTTATCTGGTTTAAAGAGGCTGTGTTTAGTCTGAGGTGATCACATCTCTAAAGAAACATCGTAACATGTCCTGGTCACGTTTAAATATATTAAATGAATTTAATTTCATAAACAGTTGAACGTGGAACAGTGGAGAGATTCAACAGAGTTCGATCAGAGTCACAGAGGTGCTGGTGAAAGGATCTCAACCATCATCAACCCTGGATGACCTCTACACCACGAGGTCAGAGGTCAGAGCCCGAAGCCAGGCGGACAGTTTTCACCCAACGACGGACTCTTTAGACCTGAGGTCAGAGAGACTAGAACCCATAGGCCAGGCAGCTTTATTCATAAAGAACATTCCATGGTGCAGTACAGAAATATTAACAACGACAGAAACACATGTACAATAAATGTGACAATATAATTGATTGAAAAAATGTTCAAGCAAATTAAAAAGATTAAATAGAGCAGAATATAGGGGTAGAGATTAATAGAAAACGAGAAATCTGAATAAAAAGTTCAGACTGTATAACCAGGGTTGTACATAATCTATAATAATATATAGTTTATATACAATTATATACATTATATTATATACATTATATCTCTAATATAGATTATATACATCCCTGGTTATAAAGTCTATATTACTGGTTTGTATACAGTCTATAGTTCAGACTGTATTTAACTGTATCGAATATAAACCTTTTTCTGTGGCTCAGATTCGGATCGACTTTTCGTGTCTGATCCAGTGTCTCTCTCTTCACTCGACTCATCGTGTCTCATGAATCCAATATGGCGGCCGCCGCAGCTTCACGTGAACTCTTCACTGAGGGAGTAAGAGCGGTTCTTCACACGTGGCCCGTTCTCCAGGTAACACAAACACACACAGACACACACAAAGACACACACACCTGAGACAGACAGACAGGTGGAGACCGTGAGACAGACCTGGAAGGACCGCTGCTGCTGCTCAGATGAGCCGCTAAAGCTAACATGCTACAGGGTTAGCTGTTAGCTTCATGGACCTGTTGTTTCTTTAAAGACCTTGTTAGACCTGGTGTTTACATCCGGGTTTGATTCAGTTCCAAACCCCTTTAATCCAGTTTGACTCCAGTTTTAAACCAGTTTCACTTTACTTGTAATCCAGTTTGACTCCAGTTTGTGTGAGTTTACATCAGCACCTGTTTGTGTGCGTGCTCCTCAGATCGCGGTGGATAACGGGTTCGGGGGCGTGTACGCGCAGCAGAAAGCGGATTGGATGGTGGATGTTGTTCAACAGTATTTCCATGACAACGGTAAGGAACCATGGTAACCATTCACTGACTGCTCTGTGCAATTCATTAAAGCTACATGGTCACAAGATGAATAGCGACACCTGCTGGTCAGTTTAGGTTTAGTCCAATTTAACAACATGATCACTAGATGAGAAGAGAAATGATGATTATTAGGGGTGGGAATTGGCAAAAATGTGACGATTCAATAGTATTGCGATATTTGGGCCACGATACAATAGTATTGCGATTCTGCGATATATTGCGATACTGCAAGTTTTGCGATTCGATTCTGCGATATATTGCGATTCATGTCCCCCATATTATTCAAAGGCATTACAAAAAATGAGGAAAATAAGACTGCTCAACTCACTTCAAATGTCCCATTCAATTCTGTGAACAACATTGTCTTCTACACATTAACTGAAGTGCAAAAACTTTGTCCTTGAACATTCAGGACACAGGACCTTTGTAATTATTTTCTGAATAGGAGACCTCTCACATGAACACTGAGCTCAATCATATAAATAAGAGTAACCTAGAGCTTCAATCAAATTGAGACCTGCAAGGTCATGACCCAAAATGTTAAATTCATTTGGGAATATTGGCATTTTTGTTCAGAAAAAGGAGTTGGTCAACATGCTCATATGTTAAAGTTCCTCTGGGCCGTTACTATATCTCCTGCAGTGGAGAACATCCTTTCCGCATACACACTAGGTATCTTTTAAACTCTGAAACTCTCCTCGCCATGCTTTGCCAGCCAGGGGCTGTTACATATATAATTGTAAATAAATATATATATTTTTTAATATGGAAATACTTTGTGCTACAGTATCGATATAATCGCGGGCGCAAAATATCGCGATACTGAACAGAATCGATTTTTTCCCCCACCACTAATGATTATTGATAGTTTCTGCTCCGAGGCTGAAAACTTTATTAACCTGAATCATGTGAACATCAACGTTAACCTGAAGTGAAGTTACTGACTGTGTGTGTGTGTGTGTCTGTGTGTGTAGCTGACCTGCTGCAGTGTGAGGTTGAGGACTACATTGCTGAACTGATGAATCAGGAGTTTGACACAGTTGTGGATGATGGGAGTTTACCTCAGGTATGCACACACACATGCAGGCAGACATACACACACACAGACACACACGCAGACACCTGATTAGACCCAAACATTTGCTCTTCCCTCGGTGCAGGTGTCCATCAGTCTGCTGCAGATGTTCAGTCAGTGGCGGCAGGGGGCGCTAGAGCAGCTCCAACAAACCATCAGCACTCTGACACAGAAGAAGAGTCAGAGGGCAAAGGTCACAGCTCCGCCCACACAGTCTGACGAAGAGAGCGATTCTGAGACACAGGTACGTGAAGAATACATATCTGAAGTTATAACTTATTTTGACTTTGTGTCTTCGTATCCGGTCCTTTTTACTGCAGTTCTACACAATCTGAAATACTGTAGCACAGGTTACCATGGTAACCTACAACTGTCACACAGCGACACCGTAACCTGCGTTGATACCGAGTCCTGGTCCAGGATCATGTGACTCATCTCTGATGTTCATTGGTTGTACATGTTGAAATCCAAATTAGAATTGATCCTTCCATGAATCTTTTAAGTGAAGATGAACTCTCTCTCTCCCTCAAGGCGATGGACTGTGACTCGTCCACATCACACAACACTCGACCCCCCCCTCCCCCTCCTCAGGAAGAAGAAGACGGCTGGACGGTCGTCAGAAAGAAGTGAAGAAGAGGACGAAGAGCAGAATGAACCTTTGACCTTTGACCACCAGGAAGACGTGGGAAACAGACTCCTCCTCCTTCAGCTCCTCCTTCAAACTCATTGCAGATTTAACTTGAACTTGTTAGGATGATCTCACCAGCAGAGGGCGGTAGGAAGACCCTCCTGTCCAGGTTGATTCCTGAGGGTCAATGGTCTCAGACAATCTGTGATGAAACTTTATTTTCACAGAACACATTGTTCAAACACACGTCATGTGACAGGTAGGAGGGGCGGGGCCAAGGCACTAATCGTCAGAACAGAAACAGGTGAAGAGGTCAGAGGTCATCTGAGGACAACTCAGCTACAGAGATCAGGACAGGTCAGTCGGTGAGAGGGCTACAGTACACTCATCGAGGAGGATCAGAAATACTTATCAATAACCAACAATCAGTTATATTCTCACAGGTTTCATACAGGAGCAGTCAGACTCAGGAGAAATCAGCAGAAGACAGAATTCAGCAGAAAAACAGTAGAATTCAGTCAAATGACAAGTTTTAAAATGAAGAAACCAGCAGAATTCAACAGGAGTCAGTAGAAACAGATCAACATAAATCTGTGTTAATCAGCAGGATTCAACCAAGAAACGGATTCATTAGAAATAAGCAGAAATAATAGAAAATGGTAGAATTCATTCGATATCAGCAGAAACAATTCTCCATTCCACTGACTCAGTTTTTAATTAATTGATCAGATCAATACACCGTCACTTATCATCTGAGGTCAAAGGTCAGCAGGGAGGAGCCACCTGAGCCTGAATCTAGATGCCGGGGTGTTTTTCGGTTTTTGTAAAGTCCAGAGTTGTGAGGACCATGTCTCTCATCAGGAGCCAATCACAGTCCAGCGACAGTCTGGTGCGTGATTGGCGGAAGCTGTCAGGGCTGGGGGGGGGGGAGGGAGTTGCTCTAACTTGAAGCTCCTGAAGATCATTGAGTGAAGGTTCTGAATCGTTCAGACTCTAAACAGTGTTGTACATGAATAGAACCACAGCTCAGAGACGACGCGTTAACGGAATCAAAATGCTGAGGTTGTTCTTTTGATTTCTTCTGGCACCAAATGACGCTGCTGAAATTTCTGAGAATAAACATTTGATGATAGTAAAAATATAAATAAAATCAGAGGTATGATTTTCATTTTTTCCTTCTCAGGTAAATATTATTTAGTTGATTAAAGAAAAATCTCTGAGATTATTCAGATTTCTGTGGTTGTACAAATACAGTGGTGTATCGTCTGCAAACAGACTGATGTCATTTAAAAAAAAAACAGAGTTGATCAGGATCAACATAAATAAATATCTGAATTCAGCCTGTATGAACTCAGTGTGTGTGTGTGTGTGCGTCCGCTCATGTCTGCAGCCACGTGTGCTGAAGACACTGGGCCGCCGTCGCTCTGCGTTCAGGCTGCAGATCCAACATCATCGACAGGAAGTCACTGAACTGAGCCGCCTGGTCCAGCGGCCACTCGTACTTCTCCAAGAGAACCTCGAACAGACCCCATGGCTTCAGACTGGAGATGTGACGTAGCTCACCTGAGACAGGTAGACAGAGGTGACAAGTGAACTACAACTCCCATGGTGCATTTCAGACAATGAATGAGCTGGTAGACCGGCTCACCTCTACTGTTGAAGTACTCTCTGGAGTACCTGCCAGACAAAGCGAAGGGCATAGGAATGGGACCAAGCAGCTCAATGATGTGAGCAATGTGATCTATAAAAGTACACACAGTGAAGTAATCAAGTATGTTATACTGCACTACAGTGTGTATGTAAACAGAGAGTATATTGTGCAGCGTTTCCTGTGTGTTGTTGAGTGTGTTGACCTTCATCTCGTGTGTAATCTTCTCCCGAATGAGGTTCAAACATATAATCTCCTGTTGCCAACTCAAACGCCTGAAACATCAACCGAACAACACAAATCCATAAATTTGTCAAATAACATGATCCAGTGTGAGCACCTTAACACACGTGTGTGTGTGTGTGTGTACCATGCAGGCGGTGCTCCAGATATCAGCAGCGGTTCCGTACTCTGCTCCTATCAGAACCTCCAAAGCTCTGTACTGTCGGGTCTGAATGTCCTCTGTGAAGTGTTTGTGCTGGATGAGAGAAAAATACACACAGATAGAGGGGCTGTCTGATTGGTCTACATAGGAACAGGAAGGAGGAAGAGATGATGAAGCTGTCTTACCACCCAGCAGGCATTGCCCAGATCAGCGATCTTCACTTTCAACTTGTCAGCGTTTTGAGGATCCAGAGGACTGAGGACAAAGTCTGATGCCGTGAACACTGCAGAGAGAGAGTGAGACAGGTGAGACAGGTGAGACAGGTGAGACAGGTGGGCCTGTTTCAGGCTAGCCACTAGGTGCATTCAAGGTGTTTTATATATATATATGTTTGTGTGCGCGAATATATGATTGTTGAAGCTATATAATCACTGACAGTGTCAATGTTCTTTTCTCTGTTTTGATTTTTCTTCGATGTTCATTGTATTTTTCCTTCAAAACCACAAGGATTTCCAAAGCCTCTGTTTAATCTGCAACGAAAAAAGCAAAAGCTTCCAGTTCGGCCGTTGTTATCGTCTCACTGACGCTACGAGAAGGAGAAAGTGTCCAGCTTGACGACTGTCCCCCCCCCCCCCCGCAGCCGTCAGCGGTTGGAGTGAGACACAGTCAGACCTGATCCATCTGGAATGCACCTAGTGTCAGGAATGACAGGTGAGTCAGGTGTGTATGTGCATGTGTATGTTGTTCAACCTTCTCGTCCACTCGAGTATCCTGACTGAGTAGAAAGTGCTGACTCGGACGTCGCTGACATCACAGAACTGGAGAAACCTGATAGGCCGGAGGCAGGGCTGGAGAAACGCCCAGGGGCGTGGCCATTACAACCATCGTCCACTTCCAACCAGGAGCCGGTCGAATCTGCTGCGGAGGAGCTGTGGTTACCGTTGACAACATGAGGACCTGTAAGAAAAAGAAAACTGAGTAACTACTTTGAGTAAGTACTTTCAGCAACTAGTACTGTGAGTAACTTAAGTACTACAAGTAACTAAATTACTGTGAGTAATTAAAGCACTGAGAGTAACTACATAACGGAGTAACTACAGTACTAAAGATCATTTAAGTACTCTAAGTAACTAACATACAGCGAGAAACTGAAGTACTGTGAGAAACTGAAGTATTGCAAGTACTTTCTGTGCGTGTGTACACTCACAGTTAGTGTCTGTGTCGTCAGGTAGATGACCTCCACCCTCCTCCTCCAGCTTCTGCAGACACACAGGACGAAGAGGATTTTTATTTCTTAAAGGATCTTGTGTCATTTCCTTCATGGTTGTGATTGGCTGCAGTTTTTCAGTAGTTACCGTAGTAACTTTATTTCTATGAGTTACCCGTATGTCAATGAATCTCTCCTCCAACAGCTTCTCTTGACGCTTCGCCTTCCTCTTTAACTTCTTCTTCTTGTTCTTAGACATCTTATCACCCTACACACACACACACACACAAACACACAAATAGTCTGGTTTGTAGTTTAATGTTCAACAGGGTGTGTGTGTGTGTGTGTGTGTGTGTGTGTGGCGGGGTGGGGGGTTAAAACAGGAGTCACACCTTGACACTCACCTGTCGATCCCTGGGAGCAGTGCTAACTAGAGAGAGACAAAGAGACACACGGACAGACAGGGAGGGAGGGGAGAGAGAAAGACAGGAAGAAAACATCAGAAACAAAAACAGGAAGAAAAGACGAAAGAGTAGAGATAATATAGAGACAGACAGGTGAGAGGTAGACAGCCGTCTGTCTGAACACACTGAAACCACAGCTCCCAGTAACTGATATCTAAACCGTGCCCCTCCACAGGTTCAGACCACTGAAGTCCTGGCCTCAGTCTCTGTCTCACATCGAACAGTTTAACAGTTTCCAGTCATTTATGTCTGACCAATCACGTCGCTGCTCCTCACCTGATGATCCTGAGGGGGGCGGGGCTCCAGCTCTCTGCCAGACAGTGGCTTCTGCAGCCAACCTCCTGACGTACACATCGTCAACGTCCAATAAGATGTTCTCTGGTTTGATGTCTGTGTGGATGATCTTACACTTGGTGTGAAGGTAGTCGAGTCCCTGGAGCACCTGAGAGACAGAGTAACTAATGAGGTCACACATCACCGTGGTGACGTCACAGTCACTGATGATGTCACAGATAACTTTGATGATGTCAGAGCTGTTACCTGTTTCAGGATGGCCTTGACACTGACCAGAGGAAGGCCCATGTAGTTCGACTTGATGATCCACTTCAATAGCTGATGACCCAAAACCTCCAGAACCATACAGACGTCTGAGAGCAGCTGAGGACAATACTGACTGAGAGACAGGCAGAGAGACAGACAGACAGGCAGAGAGACAGACAGACCAGCATACAGGCAGGCAGAGAGACAGACAGACAGGCAGAGAGAGACAGGCAGACGTACAGGCAGGCAGAGAGACAGACAGGCAGAGAGAGACAGACAGGCAGAGAGACAGACAGACAGGCAGAGAGAGACAGACAGGCAGAGAGACAGACAGACAGGCAGAGAGAAAGACAGACCAGCATACAGGCAGGCAGAGAGACAGCCAGACAGGCAGAGAGAGACCGACAGACAGGCAGACATGCAGACAGACAACAGACGGAGAGAGAGAGACAGACTAATAGGCAGGCAGAGAGACAGAGAGAGAGACAGGCAGGCAGACAGACAGACAGACAGACAGGTGATGAAGGATACGGACTCCATTGACTCCAGAGATCTTGAAGTCGTCGATCAGTTGGACAATTGTTTGTCTGTAGGGGTCGGAGGGGTCAGAGTCCCTCACCTGGTTCAACAAGAGAAGAAAATTTGTATAAACCACATCATCTGTGTGTGTGTGTGTTTGTGTGTGTGTGTGTGTGTGTGTGTGTGTGTGTGTGTGTGTGTGTGAGAGACTTACACATCTGAGCAGTTTGATCTCATCCAGAGCCGTCTCAGTGTAATGTGAAGCACTTTTAACGACCTTCAACGCCACAAAACGCTTCTTCCTGAAGAGACACAGGTTCAGAGGATGAGACACAAGACAATGTTTGTGTGTGTGTGTGTGTATGTGTGTTTGTGTGTGTGTGTGCGTGTCGTACTGTAGATCCCAGCAGAGCCACACAGTAGAAAAATGGCCCCAGCCCAGTTTTCTGACCACATGATATCTTCCGTTGAACAGGTCACCGGTCTTCACTGGGTAATAACCTCCTGTAGCACAAACACAACAAACTGTATTCAACTGTATCTAACGGTTATAACGGTCATAACGTTTATTTCACTATAATAAACTGTAATACATAACATTTTCTCAAACTTTGGTAAAATGTATTGAGTGACTGTGTTAAAGAAGAGGAGGATCTCACCTCTGCAGTAATCTGACGGATCTTCTTGTTCCTCGTCATCGGAGCCAAGCAGCTGAGTGGGAGGCGGGGTTAACGGGGGCGGAGGTGGACTCAGAGCAGGTGGGGGCGTGGCCAGTTGATGATGTGCTGATGACACCGGAGGAGACAGGCCAAAGGGAGGGCCCAGAGGGTCGAGGGCGTGAAGGAAGGAGGTAGAGGAGGAGCAAGGGGGGGAGTAAATGTGAGAGGAGACACTGGAGGTGAAAGTCACTGAGGTCTGCAGGAGGGGGTCCGGGTGGGAGGGGCTTAACGTTGGGGTAGGAGTGGCTTTGGAAGACACTGATGGAGACTGAGGTGCGTTGTGGGTAATGTGGTGGAGTGAGGGTGGCGGGGATTCAGAGAGATCTGTCTCAGTCCTGTGAGGCGATCTGCAGGAATTGTGGGCAATATTTTGCTTGGAAGTTGACTGTGATTGGCCGGGCGTGTGGACAGGACTCTGAGCTGTGGCAGGAGCTGATTGGTTGAAGATCAAAGGGGCCTTCAACGAGATCACAGGTTCAGGAGGTTCCCGTGGAGCGACCTCAGCTGTCTGTAGAGGAGGGAGAGGGGAGGTGTGGGGGTGATGGGTGGGTGAGGTGTGGGGGGGTGGGGGTGCGGTGGTGATGTCATCGTCTGGATGGGTGATGTCATTCACTGATGATGTTTGTGTTTGAGCAGGAAGTCGACTGACGTCAGGATTCAGAGTCTGAGGATCGTCAGGTCTGAAACAGACAAAATGAAACTCTGAGTCTTTGTGTTTGAAGTTTGAACCCAGAAGTGTTTGTCATATAAATACATTCAAAACAGTTTTTACAGATTCAAAATTATTTGAGTTTAAAAGTGAGTTTGTTACTTATTTATTATTAACTTTTTCTTTTAATTGGATTATAAAACATCAAAACAATCTCTGAGTCATGGACATTGTTGTCGTTGTCTCAACTGCACTGAAATAGACTGGAGTGTGTGCGTGTGTGTGTGTGTGTGTGTGTGTGTGTGTTTGTGTGTGTGTGTGTCTAGTCTATTATTGGAGCTGAAGCACCAAACCTGTTTCTGTCAGCATGATATCGGTTAGCTTAGCACAATGCTTGGGGGCAGAGGGAAACCGTTAGCCTAGCTCTTCAATTGACGTGATGTTTAATGACGCTGTGGATTTGGACTCACTCGGAAATGTTCCTGAAATGTTTGGAGCAACTGGCTCAGAAGTTGTGTTCTCACATGGAGAACCTCCAGAACATTTCAGGAACATGATCAGAGTTCAGTGCAGGTCTGAACAGGTTCGGCCACAAATCTCTCACTCACACAGCTTTATATATCCGGTGTGTGTGTGTGTGGTAGTGTGTGTATGTCTTACTGGTTCTCATCTGTACGGACTCTCCGATGCTTCTTTCCTCTGCGTCGCTGTTTCTTTCCGGTGTTGGCAGAGTGTCCGGCTGCACTGACTGCAGCTGAGGAGAAGAGATCACAGTCAAACTGGTGTAACACATAAAGCATTTATCATACCTACACTCACACCTTCATATACAATGTCACCTTCAGCTTCCATCACACTTACATATTCATTAAACCTACATCTTCACTGACACCAACAGCTTCTTTACAACCTATAATCACACCTTCAGCTTCAGTTACACGTACACATACATTTCACCAATAATCACATCTACACCAACAATGACACCTACACCCTTAATCACACACACCTCCACCCACACGTTTTGACCGGTTTCTCACTTTTTCAATGAAGTGTTTGAGGGTTAACACTTGGTTAGGTTTAGGTTAGGGTTAGCCCTTTAGTTGTGATGGTTAAGGTTAGGGGCGAGGGAATGTATTATGTCAATGAGTGTCCTCACTAAGATAGAAGGACACACGTGCGTGTGTGTGTCTGTACACACACACACACATACATACATATATATATATATATAAATAAATGTGTGTGTGTGTGACAGCAGCAGTCGCACACACACACACACACACACACACACACACACACACACACACACATATGTATATATACACATGTATGTGTGTGTGTGTGTGTGTGTGTGTGTGTGTGTGTGTGACAGCAGCAGCAGTCACAGCCTGGCACGGTTAGCTAATGCTACCTAGCAAAGCACAGTTCCAGTCAGTGATCCGGGACCAGCACCGACAGTCTGACCCGGGTCAGGTCCACTTACCGATCAGCATCGTGCCTCCCGGTCCCTGCACCGAGCCGGGTTCGAGCGGTGTGTCCGGGCAGGACTAACGGAATTCCTGACAGTTAGCTTCAGGTAGCTGAGCCTCGGCCGGTGCCGGTGAAACCCAGGTCAGTCCGGCTGGAGCTGGTTCAGTGGGTCCGCTCACTAACCCGGGTCAGAGCGGGTGAGAGCGGCGTGGCCTGCCCGTTAGCCCGTGAGAGAGCAGCTGTCAGTCCGCCTGTTAGCCTGCTAGCTCCGTTAGCTCCGTTAGCTCCAGATACAACTCCGCCGCGGTGTGAGAGGGAGAGGTCTGGGTGTGTGTCCCGGTTCCTCTCGGTTATTCTGGGGCAGTTGTCCCGGTTCTACCCGGTTCTACCGTTCATGATCTCAACAGCTGCTGACTGACACCGGACACCGGCAGCGGCGCATGCGCACTGAGCCGCCACGCTGCTACTGGACCAAAACTGGGACCAGTGTGTGTGTGTGTGGTGAGAAGAGATGTGTGGGTGTGTGTGTGTGTGGTGAGAAGAGATGTGTGGGTCTGTGTGTGTGTGTGTGGTGAGAAGAGATGTGTGGGTGTGTGTGTGTGTGGTGAGAAGAGATGTGTGGGTGTGTGTGTGTGTGTGGTGAGAAGAGATGCGTGGGTGTGTGTGTGCGTGGTGAGAAGAGATGTGTGGGTGTGTGTGTGTGTGGTGAGAAGAGATGTGTGTGTGTGTGTCTGTCTGTGAGTGTGTGTGTGTAGAGGGGGGTCTTCCTTCAGGTTCATAGACTGAAAGTAAAAACGACATGACAGCTTCCATAAGTGAATTCAAATCATCTCGATCGCCCCCTGGTGGCTGGCTGCAGTATAGGTCCTAAACCTCCTCCATGTAAGCAGATCGGACATGCACCAAACTAAAAGATCTAAGATGTTAAATCAATGTTTGTCAAAGATAGTTTCTTTCAGTGATTGACAGCTGAGCTTGACCCATGATTGGTTGAACACATGTAGGGGCAGGACCTTAATAAATTAAAAATTAATAATACCTCAGGCTTCAGTAAGACAATGACACAAAGACATAAGAACTGTTAAAATTATAACTTTATTTTTACATGATACAAATTGTGTTGCTTCTTCACAATAAAAACGCATTCCATTGCAGACGCACTGATCATCCCCCTCAAGTATTTATATTTACACACTGTTATCAAACTGTACACAGTCAATAGAAAAACAGTCTGTGCTTCATCACAACTGATCCTGGCTCATTTTATACAAACACCTTAAACTTTTTATTCCCTTGTAGAAAAAACATCTCCGCAACAAACAGCTCGACCAATCAGAGCAGAGGACCTGTTTCATCACATCCAGATTAGAAAACTGTACAGAGATCAGGAGGTCAAAGGTCAAACCTTCACCCCCATCGACAAACATGGCGACACAGCAGAGTTGAAGCTCTGCCTTTTGCCGTCATTTAGAAAAAAAGTAGCATCATAACTCGTCATCATTGTTACACGCATGCAGATGTCTAATCTGACCAGAGAACTACAACTACGGGTCAAACACAGGCTCAAAAAACACGCAAGGCAAAAACAGAGGAGAGATAAACAGCAATAATCAGAAGAAGAAACGCAGAGAAGATGGTTCAGAAAACATTTAAAACTTTGTGCTTCAGTCGTGCAGCACGAACCAACACTGTGAGTTATTGCCCGGTGGGTTCAGCCTCAGTTCAGTTGCACTCAAACACACAGAGTCCAGGAAGAGTTCAGCTTCACTTTACAGCTGACGGAAGAAGACTAAATAAAACCATGACGTCCACAGAGGAAACACAGCGACAGCTAACTGCTGCCATGGAGACACAGTCGGGCTTCTCTCTGTCTTATTATTGCTGCTGATGATGTTGGATTCAGTCAGTGACACTTCAGCTGATTGAGATCAGAGTTAAAAATATAACATGCTTCTATAAATAGGTTAAACAAACTAAAACAACGATGGAGGTTGGTAGCTAGCTAACAACAGCAGCGTCACGAGGCTGCTACGCAAACCAACACCACAGAAGCATTTGAACCCACGGTTTTTAGATATCTGCTGCTTTAATATGCGTCTTTCAAATAGCTAATATCAAACAGCTAGCATATCTGATAGTACGTCGGAGCCATCTTTGTAAACACCTGTTATCTGTTCTATAATAGAGTGCAGTGCTATGCTAGCTGTTCTGTATTACAGGGCATGTTATGCTAGCTGTTCTGTATCACAGGGCACGTTATGCTAGCTGTTCTGTATCACAGGGCATGTTATGCTAGCTGTTCTGTATCACAGGGCATGTTATGCTAGCTGCTCTGTATCACAGGGCATGTTATGCTAGCTGTTCTGTATCACAGGGCATGTTATGCTAGCTGTTCTGTATTACAGGGCATGTTATGCTAGCTGTTCTGTAATACAGTTTAGTGGTAAATGGTCGATATTTATAAAGATCTTTTCTCGTCTCGACGACACTCAAAGCTCTTTACAGTACAGTTTTACAGTCACACACACATTCATACAGTGCATCAATGTGTAGCACATTCTCTATGAGACGGGACAACTTGGGGTTCAGTGTCTTGGCCAAGGACACTTCGGCCTGGGGAAGACTGGGATCGAGCCGTTGACCTTCTGGTTAGAGGACGACTGCTCTAGCCCCTTAGCCACAGCCGCCCAGTGCTATGCTAGCTGTTCTGTGTTACAGCGTGGTGTTATGCTAGCTGTCCTGTATGACTGTAGGTTATGCTAGCTGTTTCTTTATTAGTGTGTGTTATGCTAGCTGTTCTGTATTACAGTGTATGTTATGCTAGCTGTTCTCTTATACAGTGTATGTTATGCTAGCTGTTCTGTATTACAGTTTATGTTATGCTAGCTGTTCTGTTTTAGTGTATGTTATGCTAGCAATTCTCTAATACAGTGTATGTTATGCTAGCTGTTCTCTATTACAGTGTATGTTTTGCTAGCTGTTATATACACTACATCCAGTGTTAGACTTGTAGTTCTACAAGTGATAAGGAGTTTGTTTCCTCCCTGGTTCAATAAAAGTTAAAAATTTTAATTTAAATTTCTTCCCGTGATGCACCAGGATGCAGTGCCACCTAGCTGCAAGAGTGACGGCCTACACAGGATAAATAGGTATAAATAGGACTTACAGTATGTACACACAATAAGTTAGTGACACACACACACACACACGCACACAATATAAACCCCCAGAATTGTGATTTTGTTGATCGTTTTTATCGATCTTTCTTTGCTCTTCACCGTGACCCTCGAGGTCAAGTTCACCTGGTTTAGATGAAAGATCAGCTTCAGCTGCTGTTGACCAGAACATGGAGTCAGACTGAAACTGATTTAGAAAATCCCTGATTCAATGAACGTCTCACGTCCTGTAGGTTGTGCTGACGCTGGTTGCAGACGATAAAAAACATCCAGCAGATCAATAATCAATACAAACTATTACGATTGTGCTTTTTGAATTTTTGCAGGCAGCAGAACAGCGCAGCAGGGAACTCTGGGAAATGTAGTGCAAGGCAGCAGAAGATATTTTCCCTGATCTGATTGGTAAGATTGTCGTTTTTCACAGACTGGTGAGTCAGGTTGGTTTGGTTTACACATACACACACACACACACACACACACACACACACAGGACGCACGCACACACAGCAGGAAGACACAATGTTGAAAGGCGTCCAGTGATTTGCTGCTGAAGAAGCTTCATCTTCATCCTTGACCTCACAGATCTCCAGTGGTCAGAGGTCAACAGAGGTCATCAGAGGTCAGTGACCTTGTTCTCCACCAGAGCAGCAACCTGCTGCAGCCGATAAGCCAACTGCATCTTCTGACCTGAAGTGTCCTCCTCCAGAGACATGATGATCTGAGAGACAGACAGGTACGGAGAGAGAGAGTCAGGTACAGACAGTATCAGATACCATCGTGTGTGTGTGTTTTTGTTCATGTGTGTGTGTGTTACCTGGTCATAGTATTTGTTGATGTACTTGTAGAGTTCATGAAGAGCCACAACACTGTTCATTTCTGAAGCAAAACTCTGAAACAAACACAGTGAGAGTTCATGTGATGATGTGAACATGTCAACGTGTTCATGTGAATCATATCCTGCAGTAAACATGATGTGTTGTGTTCACTGACCCCTGAAAGTTCAGTCAGAGTAGAATTCATCTCCTGATAACATCCCGACGCAGCACTGTGGATATCACTGTAATACCTGTACAACACACACACATTAGCACAGCATCCTTATTTACAATGTTTGTGTTGGTGTATGTGTGTTTCTATGGTAACTGTACAGCAGTGAGTGTGTTTCTATTGTACATGTATCACAGTGAGTGTGTTTCTCTGGTAGCTGTGCAGTAGAGAGTGTGCTTCTCTGGTAGCTGTACAGTAGAGAGTGTGTGTCTCTGGTAGCTGTGCAGTAGAGAGTGTGTGTATCTGGTAGCTGTGCAGTAGAGAGTGTGTTTCTCTGGTGAATCTCACCTCTCCACCAGCTGCTTGTATCGGGGGATCTCTCTGGCATACAGCAGCTTGTTGACAGGAGAATCCTGATTGGACAAAAAAGCGATGAGGTCACACGACCACGAACAAAACACAGGTATGGGAACACTATGCTGATGCTACAGAGACAGGCAAAGAGACAGACAGAGGGAGAGACAGACAGGTCTTACCCGTCCCACTTTGTGCTCGGAGGTGGTGCAGGAGTCGATGAAGGTCTGAGCGATGACAGACAGAATGGCGTCGATGCTGTCGCTCACCTGAACATCCAAAACAAACTGAGGGTTCTTCAGGATGTTCACCCAGAACCTGAGAGGGAGACTGGAGACAGAGAGACAGACAGGTCAGATACACAGGTCAAAGAGACAGGTGAGTCAGGTTACCAGGTGAGTCTCACCTGTTTGTCTTCCAGATGTGGACGGTCTCTGGGTCGTCGATACCATGTTTCTCTGCCATGTCGTCCAGGAAGTCAAAGAAAAATCTGACTGCGATCGGAGGAGGACGTTTTGTACTGAGAATCGCTACAAAGACATCGTCCACAAACTTCTGCAGTGTCCCCTACAGCGAGCCAGGGAGAGAGTTCATGTGTAAACGCATGTTACCTTCATGAACAGCAGTGCTCAGGTAAATCTCAGGTGTGTTCGTGTGTGTTACCTTCATGGACAGCAGTCTGGTCAGGTAAATCTCAGGTATGGCTTTAGCGCGCTCTCTCTCCCTCATGCTGCTCTTTCTGTGTTTTGGGATTTCCGGATCTTCGCTGCTCTTCACCAGGTGCCACAGACGCAGACCCTCCTCCTCCTCACCCTCGAGCATCGGAGTTTCTATGGCAACACACAGAGATGTCAGTCACACTGATGACAGGTGTTGGTTCTAAGTGGTTCTCTTAAGATTTTTAGATTGATTTGTGGTACTCAATAGATTAAAAACATTCTTACGGTCCCTCAGGATCCCGACATTGTCTGGTCTGTGTTCTGGGCCCTTAATGTGCTAGATGGTTTTATATATGGTTTTCTTTGTGTTGGTTAAGGATGTCCTATGTTTTGTTTCTTTATTTTAAAAGTTCTAGGTGATCCTCTCTGTTTCAGTTGCTGGTGTTACATTTGCTAGATGGTTCATTTGTGTTGGTTCTAGGTTTTGCGTTGTGTTGATGTTGTAAATGTTCTAGATGGTCTCCATATTCATTCTGTGTTTTTGATTAAATATTTCTCCTTATATTCCAAACAGGTCCATTCTTGTGTTTGTTTGCACAGCTTCTGGGTGCTAGATGTTCTACATGGTTAACTCTCTTGTGGTTCTCAGCTCCAGATGTTCTATATTGGCTTTGGGTTCTGTATGCTCCACACTGTGGATGGGTTAGGTTCTTACTCTCTCCAGTCTGGAACACCTGGTTGATTCCAACTGAACTCTGAGAACGAGGAATCAGAGCAACTGTCGCTCCGTCTGGAACCTGAGGAACATGGAGGTGAAGAAGAGCTCAGAGAACAAGAAAAAGTGGAAGAAAAGAACATGAACAGAGTGGTGGTGGATGTAAAGACAAGTTGTGATTGTCTTTTTGTTTTACCTTGTAGTGCTGCAGCGTGTTGATTCGTTTCCAGCGACCTTGAACCACCGCTGTGACATCATCATCTGACAGGGTCAGGTGACCCGCCTGACCTGAACGCCACTCTGTCATTGAACACAGAGACATGGGTCAGTATGAGCTGTCAATCAGACAGGAGAGACAGATGAGACAGGTGAGACAGGTGAGACAGATGAGACAGATGAGACAGATAAGACAGGTGAGACAAGTGAGACAGATGAGACAGGTGAGACAGGAGAGACAGGAGAGACAGGTGAGACAGGAGAGACAGGTGAGACAGGTGAGACAGGTGAGACAGGTGAGCGTACCCAAGTCCAAACTGTCGGCTGCTGGTCTCTGAGAAAACGGAGCTCCTCTGTACACCTGATCCAGGATCTTATCCTTCACCTGCAGGCAGACAGGCAAACAGATAGACAGGTGAGAGGGAGAGATGTGACAGCAAGACATGCAGGTGCTAATCAGACAGACAGGTACTTACCTGTGTGATGGTGTCCATGTCGAGAACTTTAACAGGACACGGCTGAACCTCAACCCCATTCTTCACCAAAACCGTCAGAGTCTGACAGACAAGTATCGACAGACAGGTACAGAGAGACAGACAAGTACAGACAGACAGGTAGAGAGACAGACAGGTTAACTCATGTTCTAAATTCATAATCTCCTTGTTTATGTTTGTGAATGAACTGTTTCACCTTGTGTTGTTTATTCTAGGATGTCTACCGCTCCACAGTGTGAATGAATGCTACAGACTGGTGTGTGTTGCCGTGGTTACCATAGCGCAGTAGTCGATGTCCTCTCTCAGCAGGTGACTGTCGTTCAGCGTTCGTTTGGCTTTTCCTGTCACAGCGTCGACCGGACCTTTATCCACCTGGTACTTTATAGCTCTGTAGAGCACGTACAGAGGCTCCCCCGCCACCTCCTGACAGACAGACAAGTAAACAGACAGACAGGTAAGACTGAGAAGAATCACAGACTGGTCACAGCAAAGTCAGACAGGTAAAAAGACAGACAATACTTTACCTTTAGGAAGGAGTAGAGACAGATCGACATCCAGTTGGTCAACATCTTCTCTACAACTGTCTCTGTCCTGAGAGACAGACAGAAAGAGAGACAGAGAGGTGAGCAGGGACTAAGGACCGAATCAAACTGTCCCCCAGGACCTGAATCCTGAGACCACAGCAGAACCTGAACCCTGAGACCACACCAAATCCTGAATCCTGAGACCACAGCAGAACCTAAACCCTGAGACCACATGAGGACTGAAACCTCCATCACACAACCACGCTATGGATGGTGCAGTACACCTTGGGCTCCTCCAAGGGGAACTGGAGTACATTGGTTATTCGTGAGTTTCTGTTACAGAGCAGCGATGAGACTTTAAGAGTCTAAAGAAAGTCCAGGAGTTCTGGAGTTGAAGGTGCGTTTGTTTCACGTACCGGCGCAGCATGAGTTTGGGATTCTTGGCGACGTACTGCAGCACCAGGTCCTGCAGCAGGTTCTTCATGACCTCGGTGAAGTACTCCAGTTTATCATGAAGAGCGATGGTGAGAAGACTTGCGACGTAACCCCGGTCTCTCTGAGAGAAACTCTGCTGAGCCTCCAGAGTGTGGATGAACTGAGGCACAGACAGGAATTGACATCACTCACAGGTTTCAACTAAGACAAAAACAGGAAGTGACATCACTCACACAAATCCAGTTGTCACTAGGCAACCACCTCCATCACTCACCCGGGTGAGGAAGAGTCTGTTGTTGAGCAGGTTGCTCAGCTGCTGGAGACCCTGTTCAACAGTCTGTCTCCTGGAGTCCGGCAGGTCCAGCTGGCGACTCAACAGCGCCGTCTGTTGGCCGGGGAAGAAAACTCTCTCTGCATACGTCCTGTAGTCCAGCAGCGGGAGTCCTGGTCCTCCAACATCACTGCTCAAGTCCATCATCTCCGTCATCAGGTCTTTATGAAGAGGAGGAAAAGACAGGGTTAGGGATTAAAACAGATTTATGTTATTTATTAATTCTTTGAGATTTTTCCTGACATGATCTCATGTTTATGTCTTGCTGCCCTTAACAGGGTCAACTTAAAGTCTTCATTCTCAACCTTCAAGAAGGAGAAGTTCACGTAACTGACAGAAATCTACAGCTGCTGATTGGCTGTTGAGAGGGACATGACCATGAGTTTTCCTACCTGTGAACTCTTTGCGACACTGATCTCCCACGTTGATCTCCAGAGTTTCCAACTGCAGCAAAACCTTCTTATAATCTCTGAGAGCCTGTTTACTCTTCCTCCTGCAGAAACACAAGTCATCAAACCCAACAATTATTTCACTGTAAGATTTCGGTGAAAGGATCTATTAGGAGATGCAGTGGAATCCAGTGACCACCTCACGTGACTGTAATGACAGGATGTGAGACAGCATGTGTCTCAGAAAGCTGGGAGGTCTACAGGTGGAGGCAGACAGACGGGTTCGTACCTGTACATCAGGATGATGACCAGCACTGACAGGATGATGACAGCTACTCCTGCAGCCAAACCGATCTGAGCAGCCAATGGGACGGGAGACAGCAGAGAGTCACTGTCGTACTGCACCAATCCCAGGTCGACCTGCAGGTTTCCCATGAAGACCTGAGAGAGAGAGAGGGAGAGACATACAGATTTGTATTTATTGTGTGTAACTATAGTGTTGTTTGTGTCCAGGTGTGTCTGTGTGTTACCTTGAGGCTGGGCAGCTCGTTGCTCTGGTCCACGCTCACTGGTTGGATCTCTGGAGGTTCACAGTACAGGTGAGTGTTGTCCAGAGTTTTCACCTCACACTCCTGATCTCCGAGGCGAGCAGTCACTTCCTGTCTGGACATGGCTCTGGTCAGGTCCTGACCCTGAGGGACAGACAGACAGACACGAGGAACTGAAACATTCTGTCTGTTCCTGAACCCCACCAGATGTGTGAGTGATGCATTCTGCTCCTGTTCCAATTTACCTCCACAGCGATCACTCCTCCTGGTTTGAAACGATACGGAGCTTCTGGAGCTTCTCGGTTCAGAGGGAACAGTTGTGGGTTTGGATAATAAGTAAAGCTTTTACCCTGAGAGACAGACAGGTAGGTGAACAGAGAGACATGAAGAGAGACAGACAGGTTACTCATCAAATGAACTCATTGACCTTCAACAAAGCAGCTCTGAGACATAAATATCTCAAGATTCTTCATGGAAACAGAGGGGTACCTTGATACTCTCGTAGTGAACTCTGACGTTGTCCAGCTGGAACCACACGCCTTTTACTTTGACCTCTGGGGTCACTGTGGGGGTGGGACAGGTCATCTGAGAGGACGACAGAACTGAACAGCGCTCTGACACCTGAGAGAAAGACAGGTGGAAAGAGACAGACATGTTGAATTCATGTTTATATATTATCCAACCAAGATCATGGCTGATGGTGCTTTATGTCACCGTTGTCATGGAGCTGTTGAAGACCAGCTGCTGCTTGGCAGAGAGGAGAGCAAGTCGTTTCCTCCGTTTCACCCTCTGGACCTCCAAAGGCTCCACCCACACGGATAGGATTGGCTGCTGCACCACATCCAGGTTCCTGCCTGTTACCATGATGACACGCCCCCCTCTGAGGACAGGAAGTCAGCACCTTATTAAGGCATCAGGTTAATCGATGAATTATTATTTGCTATTGGAGATGAAGTTCTTACGCGTAGAAGCTCTCCGCAGGGTTGGCCTCAGTGATGACGGGATCGTCGAGGTAATGGAAGGTCACATTGGGAACGCTCCGCTCCGCTTTCCCGAAGAAAACTCGAACTGTGACTCCACCAGTACGAGGACTGGAACCAGTCTGACACATCAACTGGGTGTCGTTCACCTCCCCGACACTGAGATGAAGAGAGGACATCAACAAGTCAGTCCCACTGACCCCATGACCCCTAACCCATTGGACCACAGCACAATAACGTAGTCCCATTGTCCCGTAGTCCCAAAGTACTTGAATAGTGTAGATCCCCTAGAAGGGTACTACGGTAGAACCCTTATAACGTAGTACTGTAGTACCTTAGTACTGCAGTACTGTAGTCCAGAAATACGGTAATTCTTAGGTCCCTTAGTACAAATAGTACTTTAATAATGTAGTACCATATTCCCATAGTACCATGGTCCTGTAGAACTCACATGTAGCAGGGCTGTGGACCCAGGAAGGCGCTCAGGTCCGACCTCTGTCCAGTCAGCAGCTGCTGTCCTCTGATCGTCAGTCTGGTTCCTCCAGAGACTGGACCTTTACCAGGAACCAGATCCAGGAGCTGAGGGTCCTGAACACAAGAAGGAGCGGGATCAGAGCCATCGTCCAGTCAATCCATCGATGAGGATCTCTGCTCACTGAACGACGAGGAGGAGGAGGAGGACGAGAAGGGGGACGAGGAGGAGGAGGAGGAGGAGGACGAGGAGGACAAGGAGGACGAGGAGGACGAGGAGGAGGAGGACGAGAAGGGGGACGAGGAGGAGGAGGAGGAGGAGGAGGAGGAGGAGGATGTTGACACATCTCTCTCACCTGATAGGTAAAGATCTGCTTCGATCTTCCAGGCGGGGTGGTTCCCACGGTAACCAGAACACTCCCCTTCCTCTGCTTCCCACTGGGCTGAAGATCACACACAACCCTACAACACACACAAACACACACTGTGATACACATTTTCAAATTCGTGTAGGTGTTTGTGTGTGTGTGTGTGTGTGAGTGTGCGTGTGTCACCTGGTGGAGATCTCGTAACCTTTAGGTTGTGGCAGGCATTGAACACCTGCCACTGTGACTCCGCCCACCACATCCTGATAACTCATCCCCAGATTTGAACCTGTTATCGTCACCAAGACTCCGCCCTCCAGAGGACCAGAGACAGGCACCACCTGGGCAGACAGACAGGTGGGCAGACAGACAATTTGAAAGTTTCCATGGCAACAGATCTCTACCAACAGACATGGTGGTTGTTAGACTCACCTGTGTGATCTGAGGAGGTGGGCAGGTGTCTACAGGTATGCTGCTGCATGATTGGTTGTAAACACAGCTGGGGGTGGGGCTTCCTGGACACCAGACACAACCATACTCCTCAGGTACCGCCCTACACTGCGAGCAATCCGATTGGCCGGCAGAGCAGTCGTACAACTGGACTAAAGAATAGACACAAATTTTAGACGCGCACACAAACACACACGTACACAAACACACAAACACATATGAACACAAACATACAAGGATTCAAGAGGTTCTTACGTTGGAGACCAGGTGAGACATCGATGCGTCTTCCTCCTCTCCGCAGGTAGACAGCTGCAGAATACTGGAGCTGACTGACTGTATACTGAAACTACAGAGAGACAGGTGGACAGGCAGGTGTGAGATACAGGTGTGAGAGACAGGTGTGAGAGACATGTGGGAGAGACAGGTGTGAGAGACAGGTGGGAAAGACGGGTGTGAGAGACAGGTGGGAGAGACAGGTGTGAGAGGCAGGTGGGAGAGACAGGTGAGAGATACAGGTGAGAGAGACAGGTGGGAGAGACAGGTGGGAGAGACAGGTGTTACCTGGTGTGGGCTACAGGTGAAAGTGTGTGTGTGTGTGTGTGTGTGTGTGCTTGTGTGCTTGTGTGCTTGTGTGCGTGTGGATGTGTGTGTTACCTGGTGTGTGCGTGCATGTGTTACCTGGTGTGTGTGTGTGTTACCTGGTGTGTGCGTGCATGTGTTACCTGGTGTGGGCTGCAGGTGAAGGTGTGTGTGTTGTTGTGTGTCCTCTCCACAGCGGCAGTCAGGTTCACCTTGAGATTGTGTATTTCCACAACACAAACATAGGGGGCGTTGTCCTGCAGAGACACAGTGAAGGGTTCAGCTGCTGCTCACACCAGACGCACAACGGCTTGTCTGAAGACCAGACTGAATCCAGAAGGATCCGGTTCTG
Source organism: Limanda limanda (assembly GCF_963576545.1). Classification (NCBI taxonomy): domain Eukaryota; kingdom Metazoa; phylum Chordata; class Actinopteri; order Pleuronectiformes; family Pleuronectidae; genus Limanda; species Limanda limanda. The sequence continues at coordinate 4,083,600 of NC_083642.1, read as the reverse complement.
ATCCGGTTCTGACCCGGACAGGTCCAACACACATGGTTCTCACCTTGTAGACATCCAGGTTCCGTCCCTGTAGCACAACACTGCTGCTCAGGCCCAGAGGCACTAAGGCAGAACTCTGCAGGGAGAAGACCAGAGGACACGAGGAGGGACCAGGGGAGTCCTGCAGAGAGACAGACAGGAGAGGGTGAGAGACAGCTACAGAGAAAGACAGGTACAGACACAGACAGTTACAGAGAGACAGACTGGCAGAGAGGGACAGACAGACGGACAGCTACAGACAGTCAGGTAGAGAGGGACAGAATGAAAGGTACAGACAGAGAAGTAATGACAGACAGACATGCAGGTGAAGAAAGACAGACATATATACAGGTACAGACAGACAGATAGGAAGGTACAGACAGTTTGGGAGAGACAGACAGGTAGAGAGACAGACAGACTGTCTCACTCTCTGGGTCAGGATGGTGTGTTGGCTAGGACAGCTCTGGTTGTGAGTGCAGAGTTGATCCAAAGGACACCAGTTACACCCCCACACGCTGGAGACACAGGACAAACACCTGGAGACACATCATCAATATCAACATCTTCATCAACATCTTCATCAACATCTTCATCAACATCTTCATCATCGTCAGTGTGGTTTCTTACTGGGAGCTCTGGTTCAGGCGGCTCACGGCTCCACAGTCGTAGAACGTCATGTTGCCTGTGGTGATGGTCACGTGACCAAACCTCAGTGACACGGGCAGTATCATGTGATCTAGAGGCGGACAGACAGGAAGTCAGCTGACACAGGACGACTCGTATCAAGGGAGTGAAACAACCCGGAGGGATTTCAGCGGACGCCATAATAAGAGCTGTTCAAATTCTCTAAGGGACAAGGGGAGGAGCTTCAACGCTTCCTAACTCGTCTCCTTTAGCAAAGGAAACATCGGACCACTTTTACGTAAGGAAAGGAAAAATGATTGGCGGCAGCAACATTGGGAGCAACACAACATCATCCTGGACACACACACGTAAATATAAATAACAGAACAGCTCGTCACACGATCCAGAATCTGTCCAGTCAACAACAAACACATTGAACTTTACAACATCATCAGAAATTAATACTAAATATAAACACTATCATTAGATCTTAATATAAATATAAAAGTTACTTCAATCCCCTGACATTGGAATGGACACAATCATGTCTTTCTTCTCATATATTCCTCACTTGTTATATCATATTATATTGTTTCAACATTTCAGTCATGTTTGGTTTATTTTCATTTTGTTGTTACATCCTGATGATTAAAACACACACACACACACACACACACACACACACACACACACACACACACACACACACACACACACACACACACACACACACACACACACACACACACACACACACACACACACACACACACACACACAGTCTCACTCACCACTTCCTGCTGGCATGTCGGGGAGGAGCCCCGGTGAAGGTGACTGACAGGTGATGCTGGTTCCCATGACAACGGCGGGCTGTGGTGGGAGGAGCCAGAAGACGCAGGACAGAGACTCCGCCTCAGTGAGGATGGGAAGTTGAATGACTGACATCGTTACCTTGGAGACGGAGAAACACAGCTCTGATCAGACGAGGTCAGGTGACTCGGCTCGTCACGAGTCCGGATGGTTCTGAGGAACGAGAACCGGGTTCAGGTTCCGTCTGCTCCCACTGGTTAGAAAACAACCATCATGAAGTACCTGTGTCTGCTCATCTCTGCTCTGATTGGCTGGCTGAAGCCTGTGAACCGTCACACACTGATTGGCTCGTTCGAAGCTCCAGAGCCAATGATTGGACCGAAGGTGGCGCTGACACTGATGTTTACGACAACATCTGGACACAAGAAGAGAGAGCGACTGATCAGACAGATCGACAGACAGACAGGTACAGACAGACAGGTACAGACAGACAGGTACAGACAGACAGGTAAACAGACAGACACGTACCTTCCTTCCAGGACACACCAGCCACAGTGCGGGTCTCTGACAGTGAGACAGGTCTGACAGTCTGTCTGCTTCTCACATGACGACACGTGAACCTTGGACAGCTGAGAGACAGACAGAAAAACAACACTTGAGTATTTTAACAAAACGAAAAAAAAAGCAACAGACACACAAACTCTGTCTCACCCTCCTGCTGGTCAAAACATAGACGTGCTGCTGGCTCTGGTCCAATAGGAGGTCGGCAGTGACGGGGCTGCCGCTGTCCACCAGCACGCTGTCGTACAGGTCACCTGACCAATCAGAGCGCACGAACACCTGCCACACACACACACACGTGTTGTTAATGATACAAAGTTCACCTCTGACCTTTGATAGTAGTGCTTCAGAAGGGCGGAGCCTAGGTGAAACTTGAAAACATGAAAGTAATCAACACTTGTCCATACGCATCACACCCACCGTCAGTGACATCATCACGGACGTAGTGACATCATCACCTGATATAGAACACGAACATCGATAAATCTGAAGAGTTCACGATAGAGCTGCTCGATAAACGACCACTCTACACAAACTATAAACACACGCATCACAAGTTATTAGGACCTGAACAGTCCTGAAGTTCACTTTGCGTTCATTTAAGGTTTATGAGACAAGTATTTAAACACTTGAAAATGTGACTAACAGAACCGCAGACACACACACACAAACACACACACACTTGATTATTGGCGAGTACCTTAATATTTTTGAGAATGCACCTTGTTGGAGGCTTGTGAAAAACCGCAGTGCTACCAATGTTAAACGTTAGTCTGGAGCGCTGATACAAAAAGTTCATGCTGCTGTAGCAATGACCTGTCAGCAGATGGCGCTGCTTCCGCACAAAACATGAGGCCACAGCCTGAAGTTTCGGAGAACTTGACCTGATCCTGGTTCAGTTGATCAGGTAGATCCAAACTGAACCAGAGAACCAGAGAACCAGAGAACCACAGGTTCGCTGGTCTGACTCTGAGCTGCCACTGGGGGTGATTATATATTAATAGTATGAATCGAAGATCTGTTGTTTAACACAGTGATGCTCCAGGGCAGGATTACCCCCTCGCACACGCACACACACACACACACACACACACACACACACACACACACACACACACACACACACACACACACACACACACACACACACACACACACACACACACACACACACAGTTATCAGTCACCTGTGGGACCAATAACCAATCAACAACAAGGGTCTGTGTATGCTCCCCTGTGACACCCCCCCCCAAGCTAAACGTCTGTTAGTCATCTCTCTTTCATACACACACACAAACGTACATGCACGCGCACACACACACCCACACACACTGTAATTGTGTGTTCTTGTGCAGCTGCTTGTTGTAATCTCGTGAGGGGTTGCATTGGGGGATGAAGTGGGGGGGGGGGGCTACCTTGCTTCAGGGCACTTCAGTGGTGGCAATAAGAGAAGGGGGGGGGGCACAGTTTGATCACATCTATGATTCACATGACGACAAACATGTTGTAAACACTAGGTTCTGTTTTCTAGATCATGTGACACAGCTGCAGCCACGGAACTGATTTCAGTATCATCACTGGAAACCTTATGCTAAACTAATAATAAACATAATTTATCATGTTGTCACCTTGTGCAGTCGCCCTTCTCTGTCTCCCAGGAAGGCGATGGTGTGTCCTGCCTCCGTTGCCGTGGTGACGGCGGTCAGCAGGGTGGTGGAGGTGAAGGTGGGCGTGGCTGGAAGCGGCACAGCACTGGCGATGGGGTTCGGGGTGTGTTCCCCCCCACAGGGGTACTCCGACAGAGAAGCCTTACAGATGAACAGAGAGAGAGAGAGAGAGAGAGAGAGAGAGAGAGAGCGAGAGAGAGAGAGAGAGAGAGAGAGAGAGAGAATGAGAATGAGACCAGCAGTTCCTATCCTGAAGAAGGACGCCCCCCTGGAGCTGAACTACAGTAACTACACTGTGACAGCTCTTACCTGTCTGGAACATCCTGTCCACATACTTTTGGCCATATGAAGGAGTTACATTGTACGACAGGTTAACACAAAAAGACCAGTCACTGCAGTTTAGTCTGTGTGTGTGTGTGTGTGTGTTATATCTGGGTCAGTCTGACCAGCTGTGTGTACTCTGGGTTTGAGTGACAGCTGTCTGACCATAAATCCAGCTGCTGAAGATAACAACTTTAATCCACACACACACACACACACACACACACACACACACACACACACACACACACACACACACACACACACACACACACACACACACACACACACACACACACACACACACACACACACACACACACACACACACACACAGTATTAGGGTCAGCAGTGAGACAGATGTTGACTAATGGCAGCTTCTTTCCAAACGTGTGACATCATCATATTTAATCTGTGATGTCATCAGTTGAAACTATAGATAAATTAATTGTTAATCACCTGTTTACTTGAATAATGATCAAATGGCGAATGGTCTGTTTTTGTGTAGCACTTTCTAATCTTCATGACCATGAATATTTAAATATGGTGTCAAATCACATGATGTTAAAAAACACTGATTATTGATTTAGTGATGTCACATGGTGTGAACTCATCCTTCACCCAGTGCATGCTGGGAACAGAGCCTGAGCTCTTGTGTAGGATAATCAGGTGATTAGTGACGGACATCTTCAAACGACTGGTTTCCTGTCTGACGGACACTTCCCGGTGACGAAGGCGTTTCTCACTGCTCTCGCTACACAAACAAACTCCACTTCCTGCACTGCAGCTAGACTCAAACAGGCTACTGCGTTCCATTCTCTGTCTGACCAGCAGGGGTCCTCACTGATCCGACGGAGAGAGAAAAGGTGGAAGCTGAAGTGTGTGTTTACCTTCGGCAGTTTGAGACACTTCGATGACACAGCGTACTCGATGTAGGCTTCCTCCTGTCCACTGCTCCCTCGTCCCTCCTCAGTGTAACACACTTCCTGTGCTTGCCGCAGCATGGCGTCCAGCTCGGCCATCCCGTACACACACAGCGCTGAGCGTCCTGTCGCCACAGGTGTGGACGCCTGCCCAGCGGCCATGATGACAAACAGCGCGGCTTCACCCGAGTGGTTTCCTAACCACGCTGCCTGAGCCAGGTTGTAGCCACCGTGGCACTGAAGAGGAACCTCCACGTACGAGTAGAAGCTGCGATCGGAGGCGCAGAGCCGGGAGGCGTACGTCCGGTACTCCTTCCTGTGCCACATGTCCCGCCTTGAGAACAGGAAGTAGACATGGTCACCATGGGCGACAGCCTTAACAAAGTGGTTGTTGTACTCCGAGTAACTTCCAACAACAAGTTTTCCCAGCTCCTCCTCCTGCGAGAACGCCCGTCGAGGCGGGACCACTGGAGACAGACGCCGCGTCGTGATTGGTGGAATGTCACCAGGACCTTTACTGGTGTAGCCTCGACCGACCAACATCAGACTCAGCTGTCCGCTGACTTCCTGTTTGTTTTCTACGGTTATTACCACGGCAACGGTGGAGACCCGAGGGTCGTTGGCCGCGACGTACTGAGTGTCGACCGGGTTGGACGTCCGATAGATGATCTGAGAGATGTTGTGTAAACTCCTGAGGACAGAAAGGAGACGTGAGTAAGGAGATGATGATAACATCTTCATCATCAAAAGCTTTATACAGTTACAACACAGTAATACAACCAGTAGGCTAGTCTGTCAGTCTCAGGTGTGGGCGTCGGCTATGTATCGGCAGAGCGTTGGGACGACAGCATCTCATTGTTTGAAACTCAGTAACCTGATGATATCCTGACGATCCGTTACCTTTTGTCACAGATGCCCTGATAGAGAGAACCACAGACGATCAGACTCCCTGGCTCCGCCCCCTGTCCCTCCTCCATCAGCAGCAGTTTGTTGTGGTTGTGAGTGGGCGTGGCCGAGGGGCATTCCTGTGGATTGATCGGGGGGAGGCAGTCGGGGGAGTCCAGGTGAGGGCCGGTTCGAACATGTGACATCACCTCCAGGTCGGACGTCAGCTGGTACAGGTGATCGACTCCGCCCACGTACAGACGCCCGGCCCCCGAGTCCAGCAGCAGGTGAGAGAGGGGGGGGCCATCCAGCTTCACCGCTAGTATCGAGGGTTCAGAGGTCACGATGACATCAGCAGAGCAGGTTGTAGGGGTGGGGAGAAAGAGGAAGAGGAGGAAGAGGAGGGATGGAGGGATGGAGGAGGCCAACATGGCAGCTCCTCAATATCTGAGAGGGAGAGAGAGAGAGTGAGAGAGAGAGAGAGAGAGAGAGAGAGAGAGAGAGTTTTAAAACAGTCACAAACATGATCTGGTTGAGTATCGGCACAAAGTCGGCTGACGACTGTACACGGGGGGGGACGGGACCCCTGGTGGCTCCGTGATGCCTGAGGTCAAACCTACAGAATCGTTCCCGCTGATCAGACGTTCTATGATGATTAAAATCCCGTTTCCATGGAGACGCTGATCTGATCTGAACCTGACGATCAGATGATCAGAACCGTGAACGTGTAAAGATGCTCGGAGTCGTTTCTCTCTCATGTTATTAATAAAATATTTTGCTGCTTCACACTTTTCATCTCACGGTCAAACTGTAGTTGCCTGTAGTAATGTCGCCATGGCAACACACCCGTATCCACGGCAACGCAGTGAAAGGACTCAAACCTCCAGTGGGTTGTTTGGTTTTTTATGATGGTGGAAATATTCTCTTCCTTCTCTCCTGAGGATGAACCTTCATGATGTGATGAACGGCAGGGTTTAGTTCTGGGTCCGATGTTTCTCATCATGAATGTTTAAACCAGAGAGATGTTATTGATCACTTCCTGATCACTTCCTGTTCCTGATCAGTCAGGTCCGATGGCGAGCATCAGAATCTGAACCACGTGTCTGATTTCAATAGTTCACGTCTCAGGTTTATCATGTGACTGTTCCTGACTCTGATTGGTGGATTTTGTTCCGTTTTTAAAATTGTGTGCAGGTTTTTTTTCTGGAACAACCCCCTGGAAGAACCCCCCTTCCCTCCTTAAACACAGAAATATAACTTTATTATTCTATCACTCATTCACGGGTGCATGAGTGATCTGTGGCTGCAGTGATCTCTCCAGCCTGTAGGTGGCACTCTCTCTGTCAGTTTTATGATTCAGTCCATGAAGAGATATTTCTCTATAGCGTACGTTCCTCTTATACAAAACACTATTCATCTCTCTCTCTCTCTCTCTCTCTCCTCTCTGGACATGCTCGCTCGACCCTCCCTCCCTCCTGCTGTGTGTTAGTTCAGACTGAAACTCTGTTTAACTCGCCCCAGTGCATTCTGGGAAACACCCAGAGAGGCCTCAGGACACGGACACACACACACACACACACACACACACACACACACACACACAC